>NC_064619.1:416750156-417053325 GCF_023898315.1 Schistocerca nitens | reverse complement strand
CCTACTGAGGTATTCGCTATTCTTTATTGAATTATCTATACTTTTCTGCCTACCAGACCTCATAACAACATTAAATACGCACAAACTAAAGCACTCTTGAGGAGTAATGGAGTCCAAATCGTTTACATTCCCTCGTTACGAAGTTACACTAACATCCGACCTTTTCTTCTAGGTGCTTCACAATTTTGTCAGGCACTGCAACATATGCTTTCAGAGATCAGACATGCGGCTGTTACAATGCAACCCAAACGCATACTCACAGAAGTAGTTAACGAAAGTCAAATGATTTAGTTCAAAATTAATTTGCATAATTCTACCTCCAACTTCAGTTCATTTTAGAATTCTCTACACCACGTGTAGCTCTCGACATCACACTCTTTTATGAGGGCAGCAATATTCGTAATCCAATCGAACAGTTCGTCTCTTGCTTCTATTACGTTCCCTGGAACCAAACAGATCGCCATCTAACACATTCTCAATTTTATTTTCCGTTCTTCTGTGCGTTATTATTATCAGAAACTTGGGTGCATGAGCTGTTTAGCTCACTGTACGAATATCCTCGCTCTTGCAGTCTTCGGAATTGTGTAGGCTTGTAACGATGCAACGTAAATTTGATTAATGATTTGTAATTTTTTTGGTTATGCAAACATTGAAATTCGATACGACAGATATCTGTTCTATCGAGCTGCTAAATGTACGTGCCTAACAGTTATAAGAAACGCAAAGGTATTTCGAAACGATGAATGTTTATTATGGATGTCAGGACTGTAACATTTCACATTGTAATAGAAAGAAAGTGGTTGTACTGTGCGTTTTCAACACGTGGTTGGGTGGATTACTATGACGCACAGGCTGCGTGGGTAGAACGGGTACGACACAGGTGGAAGGCAGTCACAGTAGAACCACAGTGCGGGAAACCTGGTTGGCGTTTTTAGCGGGTCATTTCGGGCGATGTTATGTGGCAAAAAGTGCTAAAACTGCGGTTATTAGTGTGAAAGACGGTAGGGCAGTGGCATTTGTGTACTAAAGTTGTCTCTGAATATTACGACTATTGGAAAGCAAATTATCTAAGGTTAATCTATGCTGGAATTTTGTTACATCAAGAAAATGCTTACCGCAAGTGGCATTGTAGCAATATAGTAATTCCATCTTACCGAAGAGTCTAATCACTTCTCATACTGCAATATACATCTCCTGATGACTAGCATGTGTAGGGTTTCCGTCATGCTGAAGGAAAATACCCATACTGTTAGCAAAAGGAATTTCTTCCAAAAAACTGGACGCTCGTTTTCAAAAAAGTGGAGATAACTTGGCGCTGTAGATGAGGTAGCACAGCAGACACTAGCAACAGATTACCTCTCATCCTATACCTCAGAATTACAATCATCTATTTTCATCTTCTCATCGAAATTGCTGTCTCCGATATAAATGATAGGGTCAGAGACATGACTATGTCATGTCCGCCATATTTTTGTTTGTGTAACGCCTGTTTGTGTAGAAATTTTGTGTGTGCTTGTTGAAGGACTACATTCTACTAAACCAACTGCATAATACTATTTCATCCACACTCTGCCCATTTTCAGTTCAGATTAAATATGATTCCTGGACACTTCACCAGTCTAATGCAGCGTAGTGAAAAAAATAATATTAGTCAAAAACTGCATCGTATAATAGTCAGTTGTACGTTTTTTTTATTAAAGAGATTCAGTTTCGATCATAAAACGTGTCACCTTATGGCCGGTAAAACCCATATATGCACTGATTTTACTGGAATATTCTCTTTCAAATTCTAAAGGTGGCAGGGGTAAAATACAGGGAGCGAAAGGCTATTTACAATTTGTACACAAACCAGATGGCAGTTATAAGAGTCGAGGGACATGAAAGGGAAGCAGTGGTTGGGAAGGGAGTAAGACAGGGTTGTAGCCTCTCCCCGATGTTGTTCAATCTGTATATTGAGCAAGCAGTAAAGGAAACAAAAGAAATATTGGGAGTAGGTATTAAAATTCATGGAGAAGAAATAAAAACTTTGAGGTTCCCCGATGACATTGTAATTCTGTCAGAGACAGCAAAGGCCTTGGAAGAGCAGTTGAATGGAATGGACAGTGTCTTGAATGGAGGATATAAGATGAACATCAACAAAAGAAAAACAAGGATAATGGAATGTAGTCTAATGAAGTCGGGTGATGCTGAGGGAATTAGATTAGGAAATGAGACACTTAAAGTAGTAAAGGAGTTTTGCTATTTGGGGAGCAAAATAACTGATGATGGTCGAAGTAGAGGGGATATAAAATACAGATTGGCATTGGCAAGGAAAGCGTTTCTGAAGAAGAGAAATTTGTTAACATCGAGTATAGATTTAAGTGTCAGGAAGTCATTTCTGAAAGTATTTGTATGGAGTGTAGCCATGTATGGAAGTGAAACATGGACGATAAATACACTCCTGGAAATTGAAATAAGAACACCGTGAATTCATTGTCCCAGGAAGGGGAAACTTTATTGACACATTCCTGGGGTCAGATACATCACATGATCACATTGACAGAACCACAGGCACATAGACACAGGCAACAGAGCATGCACAATGTCGGCACTAGTACAGTGTATATCCACCTTTCGCAGCAATGCAGGCTGCTATTCTCCCATGGACACGATCGTAGAGATGCTGGCTGTAGTCCTGTGGAACGGCTTGCCATGCCATTTCCACCTGGCGCCTCAGTTGGACCAGCGTTCGTGCTGGACGTGCAGACCGCGTGAGACGACGCTTCATCCAGTCCCAAACATGCTCAATGGGGGACAGATCCGGAGATCTTGCTGGCCAGGGTAGTTGACTTACACCTTCTAGAGCACGTTGGGTGGCACGGGATACATGCGGACGTGCATTGTCCTGTTGGAACAGCAAGTTCCCTTGCCGGTCTAGGAATGGTAGAACGATGGGTTCGATGACGGTTTGGATGTACCGTGCACTATTCAGTGTCCCCTCGACGATCACCAGTGGTGTACGGCCAGTGTAGGAGATCGCTCCCAACACCATGATGCCGGGTGTTGGCCCTGTGTGCCTCGGTCGTATGCAGTCCTGATTGTGGCGCTCACCTGCACGGCGCCAAACACGCATACGACCATCATTGGCACCAAGGCAGAAGCGACTCTCATCGCTGAAGACGACACGTCTCCATTCGTCCCTCCATTCACGCCTGTCGCGACACCACTGGAGGCGGGCTGCACGATGTTGGGGCGTGAGCGGAAGACGGCCTAACGGTGTGCGGGACCGTAGCCCAGCTTTATGGAGACGGTTGCGAATGGTCCTCGCCGATACCCCAGGAGCAACAGTGTCCCTAATTTGCTGGGAAGTGGCGGTGCGGTCCCCTACGGCACTGCGTAGGATCCTACGGTCTTGGCGTGCATCCGTGCGTCGCTGCGGTCCGGTCCCAGGTCGACGGGCACGTGCACCTTCTGCCGACCACTGGCGACAACATCGATGTACTCTGGAGACCTCACGCCCCACGTGTTGAGCAATTCGGCGGTACGTCCACCCGGCCTCCCGCATGCCCACTATACGCCCTCGCTCAAAGTCCGTCAACTGCACATACGGTTCACGCCACGCTGTCGCGGCATGCTACCAGTGTTAAAGACTGCGATGGAGCTCCGTATGCCACGGAAAACTGGCTGACACTGACGGCGGCGGTGCACAAATGCTGCGCAGCTAGCGCCATTCGACGGCCAACACCGCGGTTCCTGGTGTGTCCGCTGTGCCGTGCGTGTGATCATTGCTTGTACAGCCCTCTCGCAGTGTCCGGAGCAAGTATGGTGGGTCTGACACACCGGTGTCAATGTGTTCTTTTTTCCATTTCCAGGAGTGTAGTTTGTACAAGAAGAGAATAGAAGCTTTCGAAATGTGGTGCTGCAGAAGAATGCTGAAGATTAGATGGGTAGATCACATAACTAATGAGGAAGTATTGAATAAGATTGGGGAGAAGAGAAGTTTGTGGCACAACTTGACCAGAAGAAGGGATCGGTTGGTAGGACATGTTCTGAGGCATCAAGGGATCACCAATTTAGTATTGGAGGGCAGCGTGGAGGGTAAAAATCGTAGAGGGAGACCAAGAGATGAATACACTAAGCAGATTCAGAAGGATGTAGGTTGCAGTAGGTACTGGGAGATGAAAAAGCTTGCACAGGATAGAGTAGCATGGAGAGCTGCATAAAACCAGTCTCAGGACTGAAGACCACAACAACAACAACATACGCACTGATAATTTAAATACTAAATGAAACTCTTTAAGTATGTATTTGGGTAATGTTCAAAAGTCGTAATATATATATATATATATATATATATATATATATATATATATATATATATTCTGGCGGACACACGACCAGATCGTCCGCTCTTAAAATTCTGCCATCTCTCTCCCCACATCCACGACTGCTGGCGGCTCACCTCCCACTGCGCAACGCTACGCACTGTTCACATCTAACTGCCCAACACTACAATAGCCAATATTCCAACAATGCTAACCAGCCACAGACTGCACACAGCACAGTCTGTGATTTTCCTTCAGAGCGCTACGTGGCGTTACCAACATAAAAACCTAAACAGCCTACTTACAAGTTCAGAAAGCTGGAGCATGACAATACGAGAAAAGGAAAAACTATTAAATCTGAAAAAAAGAGCAGTGAGGAAGACACGAGGACCAATCTAAGAAAAAGGAGAATGGAGAAGAAAGAGGAATGAGGAAATTTACCCTCTTGATGCAACAGCCAACAATACTATACACGCTGAAGAGCAAAAGAATCCAGTGGGTAGGTCATGTAGCCCATATGCCAGAACAAAGAAGAGAGCATTTGAGGGGAAATCTAACACAAAACGTCCCATAAGACGACCGAGTTAGCACTGGATGGACGACCTGGTGAAGGACCTGACAACCCTGGAGACTGAAGACACCTGGAGTAACGGAGCACAAAACAGATAGGAATGCGGTTCTAGGCGCTTCATTCTGGAACCGCGTGACCGCTACGGTCGCAGGTTCGAATCATGGCTCGGGCAGGAATGTGTGTGATGTCCTTAGTTAGGTTTAATTAGTTCTAAGTTCTAGGTGACTGATGACCTCAGAAGTTAAGTCGCATAGTGCTCAGAGTCATTTGAACCAGAAAGGAATGGAGGCAGTTTGTGGAAGCAGCGCGCGGTCTGCAGGACCAGTGGTCACTGGTTGTTATTATTATTATTATTATTACCAATGATTTCTTCGCAGTTACCTTCTTAGCACCTGCGTTTGTCTTTCCAACACCTGTAATGGCCCTTTTAGTGACGTCCACTCCTTTTCAGTAGACCTGCCTACTGTTTTATTCCTTACTGCAGTATTTACATCTTTAACGAACTTCAAACGCGTTTCACTCTTCATCTGTACTTCAGTATCCCGCTTCCTACCGCAATGACTCTTCCGGACGATTCTCTCGAACTTCAGTCTCTTCTTCATCATTAAAAAATTGTGACAAGACTAGGGGACCGCGCAAGCCGTCACCGCGGACTTCATTCAGACTTATGGTAAATCAAGGACATGGTCAGAAACGGAAGTGACAAGTGTTGTAGCTCAAGATGGATCAGAGTTGAAAAAAAAAAGCATTTTTGACGTTGATCGGGCGAGGCATGAGCCATTTATGCTGGCAAAGTTTTCAGGCCGCGTTTGGCGCATCGGAAATAGTAGAGAACGGTAATCCTAGGGTCGGGCTTCCACACCATAGGCGGAAACCCCCTTTAATTTTAAAGTTTTACATTACGTTCACTGTAAATAAACCGAAATAATTCTATATATATTGTATTTATTGATATTTTCATACAATTAAAGAAAGGGAAAGACAAAGGAAAATTTTGGTTTGCTATTCAGTTTCGGGGAAGGGATTGAAAGGCGTACACGATAAATATAAAAGTAGATACTTTTATTATTTTTCAGTTGATGATTACACAAACAGGCGTAGTATTCATAGAAAAAACAGTGACAGCACAAATTTTATCGGCATCTTGCACATGTTATAACCACTGCATTTTTACAATTATATGGTCTTTCAAAGGTCCCATACAAAAGAGGCTTGGTTTAAATTCAGAAAAGATCCTCTCTCATCGCACAGTTCGGCAGAAAATAACTTTTGGCTTTTTAATCAAATTCCTTAGATAACGAAACAAATAGTCATCGCAGGTCTGGCCTCGCGGTGTGCATTTGTGGCGAATCACTGTAATACCGCAAGATGGCATTCCTTCTTCACCGTCAAAAATCACTTCGCATTATTGTGCATTTATTTGTCCTCTCCAGGAATCAGTTAATAGAAGAAATTTGTTCTCCTGCACATAGGGTTTCATCACATCAAATACGAGGGTGCGCTGAAAAGTAATTACTTCGAATTTTTTGTGTGAAACGTTTTAAAGCTTTTTAACTAAAACAAGCAACATTCTACGTCTTTATTATTCATGTCTGCATATTTGCAGCCCCCTGCCGCCAATTGGCTCTGAACTATAGCGCGTAACAACGCGATGTGTAGTGTAACAATGTCGGTGCGGGAGAAACAGCGTGATATTATCGACTTCCAGTTCGAAGAGTTCGTCCACACATGAAGCACCCTCCCCTTCAGTTTGACAATACCACACCAGTAATAGCGAAACGTGCAACAATACGATGGCCTGTGTTCATTGTCAGCGATCATTCTCCATAAAGCTCCAGCTGGGCCCCACCCATTTTTATCTGTTTCCAGAACTTACAAAGAACACCTTTGGGGACTCAACTTTGATAGTGGAGAAGCGGTGCAAGCAGAATAAGATTGTGGCGCCGCCAACGAAGTCAAACATTCTGCAGTGACGGTATCGACAAACTGGCCTCTCATAGGGTGAAATGTGTTCGTCGCCATGGTTGCTATGTTGAAGGAACACTACGTAGACATAAAGAGTAAAAAAAAAAAAAAGCTTTAAGAGTTTTCACAAAAAAATTCGAAGGCATTACTTTTCTGTACGCCCTCCTTCAATATATTGAATATTATATCAGTATATTTGCAGTCTAAGTAGCATAAAAATCTCGACTATCGAATTGCCGTACTGTACTCTTTCCACTCCGCCAACGGCTGGCTAAAAACCACGCTAACATAACTGGACTGCAACTAAAATTCTATTTTTTTCTAAACGCTCGGCCATCTGCAGCTGTCGCTTCTGTCACTTTCATACCTGGATATACTATTTTTCGATATACCATTTTTGGATGTACCATATATTTGGACGAAATCGATAATCAAGAATAGAGCGGTTCCCTTGTGAGCCTATATCTGCACCTGTGTACGGCTTATAATCCAATATCTAATTTCTGAATATCTGTCTGATCACGATGTAAACCAGCTGGAATCTTCCGGTGTCTCCGGGTTTTTCGAAGTATACCTCTGCCTCCTTTGATCCTTGAATAGATTACTCGCTCTTACCAACTGAAATTTATTAGAGAACTCAATTACTCTTTGATCTTTCTTATTCGTACTCCCATTACTCTTTTCTCTATTCGGCTATCATTTTCGTAACGGAAGCAGAAATATGGTGGTGCAATCTATGATTTACTGCCAAGGTGAAAAGTTATGTTTTCTTTGCATTTTCAGAGAAGCCTAAAGTGAGCATCGTAAGGTGAGTACATGACAGATAACGTTACCACCTATTAGCCAGCAGAATTGTATCACAATACAAACGCAGTTTCCAATTTTAATAACATTGGAGTTTGTAAGTTCAGTTTATCGTATTTGTTAATAACAGACACTCATAATCTTGCAGGTGACACGCTGTATGTCAAAAACTGCTAAGATCGTAGAAATTAGGCAATTATGTAAAAAAGAAAAGTACTATAAATGTATTCACACAATATTTGTTCACACAAACCAAACAGCACAAATGTAATAACGTTTTTCCGTAATCTGTTGTAATGATTCCAATTTTTGCGTGTTTGAGAATAAAGAAACACACTAACGATGGCGGTATTCCATTTAAATTAGTTTAGGGAGGTAGATAAACAAAAAATGGTTACATCAAGGTGGTCCCACAATCGAATATTGTTCCACGCAAACAAGGGCCTCCAGAAGAGTTCAAGCTACAGTAATACAGTGCGCTTTTCACTGCATTTTTATGTACCTAACTTCCAGCGTAATCCACTGTTCCTCAGTTTTCCTTTACACTTATTGAACATTTTGTTCCTGATGCCTAAATGTGTCTGTCGAAGACTCGGAAATAACATTTACTTTCAGACCCTGTTTCTTGACATATTGTCATCATTTTAAACACCAGCATCAGGGAATTTCGTACGGCATCCAGGACAAGTTAGGCACATAATCGGATACACCTGGAATAAAAAATTTTCCACGCTCGGGTCATGCAAATTGCATCATGGCAATTACCCGAGGATGGATAAATAAATAAAGTAAAAAAAAAAATTCCTTAAAGACAAACATTGTGTTTCATGTAGGCAGTATATTAAATGCGATACACTTTCCACTGAGTATGTGTGTGTGTGTGTGTGTGTGTGTGTGTGTGTGTGTGTGTGTGTGTGTATGTGTGTGTGTCAGAACCCTGAATTACTCCGATGAGCAGTGAAAGTAAAGCCCTACATTTTTAAGCTATGAATTACGTATGAATCTATCCACCCCACAAAATAATTTGGAAAAACTTTCTGTCCTCTTGTATTAAACATACAGTTACAGACTCACACACGCTTACATAATCTAAGCGCCACGAAAATGAAGTTTGCATTAATTCAATTCAAACATTAAATGATAAATGATTCTTCAATAAACTGACCAAATATTGAATAACGTGTTTGCTTTCGGCTTATAGGTTCCAGCATTGCAAACGAGGATGTCCCCTCAGGCACGTAATCATTGATCCTAGCCATGAAGTAATAATTGCACCATTAAGATCAGCACACGTTATGAATATCATTTGCACTTTATACCTCAATAAAGTGCCTGATCACTCCGTAGTATACCGCGTAAACAGAACTCGGCCGCAACAGCAGCGGTCCACTCGCCTCTCTGCATATGAAACCTAATTACATGCAAACAGACAATACTTCATTCCCCTGTTTAACAACTACATACTTAATTGAGAGAGTTGTATCTGATAGGGTTGTCGCATGTAGCTAGGATTTCGTCTGGGCACTCTTTGATTGAGAAGTAGCTGTACTGGTTACGAAAACTAAGAACAGCCGGGAGAGCGGTTTGCTGACCACACGCCCCTCTTTATCCATATCCGGTGACGCCTAAGCTTTGAGGATGACACGGCGGCCGGTCGGTACCCATGGGCCTTCACGACCTGTTCAGGCGGTATATGTTTTTTGATAAGTTTATTAGACAGCAAATGGTCGACAATAACACTTCACGTCCACATACCACATTAAACACTTCAAACATCACTAACTTGCACCCGTTGTTCGTATTACTTTTGGAAAGAATCATTTTATGAAATGCTATTCAAATGGGAACTGCCCGATTCTTGCGCGTGGCGCTGCTGACATAGTTCCAGCCCATAGTGCTGGAGAACTCTGATATTTTTTCGAATGATCGCGCTAAATCTAGAAGGTGTTCGCTTTGTCGATACGGGATACCCAGCATGCCACGTCATCAGTGAGACAACCATGTCAACATAAACTTGTTGACATAAACTAACTCAGGCGGTATTTGCATGTTGTGCTAACGGATGTCGCTACTTCAGTATTTGAGCAAAATCTAAGCAAAGTAGTGTTTTGTCGGGATGTCACGATACGAATGTCCACGGTCGCGACACATCGGGGCGGATGACAACCTTAATCTTACAGTATAACACACCATGCTCGTCTCGATCCTTCTACAAAGTGACATTATATACGCTTCGCACATAAACATGTAAAGATTTTTTTTAAGGGTAAATCTTGTAATGAACGTATACAAAGATTGAGGCTTTACTTTGTTTCGGAGAGTTAGCGAGTACGGACGTAAACATTGGTTAGCAGCAATTTATACAAACGTTGGCCGCCATTACGGCCCATATACATTCAAAGCCAAATTTCCGACATAATTAGTGTCCGATTAATTTTATCTCGATTTTTAATAAGTGTAATATTTTCAGGATCTTAAAATAGCTAATATTTAAGATAGAAAGAGTTTTCATTTATTTAAAGGTATTGATATGAATGTGCAACTTGTATGGTACTATAGGATTTTCGGACATTGATTTCTGCTTTTTCCGGGAGGCTGCAAGTGCGGTTACTTCATCGGGAGAATTAATAACCCATTGGTAATTTGTGGAAATCTACGTATACAGCTAGGACTTTCTTGAGTCTATTGAATAATTTATTTGCGCTAGTACAGGCTCCAAGGTTCTACATGTAAGAGTAAACGCAATATCGAGGTTCAGGTGAGACCTTCATAGACCAGCCCAGAGACTTCTGGAAATTCATTGACATTTTGTAAGCTATTCAATTCCACTGAAGTCACGGCATTGCCAACTAATTAGATGAGCAACAGCTAAATAACAGGAGAACTGGGACTTGAACTTAATGAGTTAAGGATGACAATAATAATGCTAACTAAAGAAACATTTTAGAAATAAAATTAAAAGCAACATCTTAAATAAAATTAAGTGATGTTCATAAAGTTTACTCTGATGCATCAGAATATTCACGTGCCACTGTCGCGATCAACATGTTATAACAATGTGGCGACGTGGTGGCGTGCCACTGCATTCAGGTACAAATAAGTGTATTTTTGCCAAAAGAAAGCTGTTGATTTACAAGTCCCACGTGTCCTCTGAGCAGCAAATACAAAAGAGAATCTCAAAGCGCGTTGTCGGAACAATACGTTCTCAATACTCATGTTTCAACGAGGCAGTGACTCCGTCACAGATTAGGAGAGGATAATAACAGAGTGACAGATTGAAGACATAACATTATCTCTAATCAGATTCTGTTTAATCAAAAGCGAGAAACGTGTGAAGCACCGTTTTGCCAAGAGGAAGTATAATGGCGCTAGCCTGAGAGCGGAGTAGTCACAAAAATTAGAATTTACTCCCGAAATAACCTAAGCAATCGCTTAATATTCACCACAAGAAGTAACTGAAATAATTATAGTTTCTTCTTTATTTAGAAATTTCCACGCAGGTCTCATTAACAGTACAAAACCCGATTTCCTAATGCAAATAGAACTGAAGTCTACGAAAAATGCTACCAGAGTGGCGACTGCACACTCAAACCGCGAATGTTTTCCATTAGCTGATAGACAAACGGACCTCTGAGAGATCCGAAATTGTCTGTTTGGGCTTACAAGTAGGTTGCTCAAAGTGCTTATTTCGCTCAATCGAAGCCGGCTATAGCAGAAACACCTAAAGTGTAGCAAAGATGACGATACGATTTATGGAAAGCAAGAATGTCGTAACGTAGTTAAAAATGAAATTGCAAAATGAAAAGCCAACTCTTGAGCTATAGCGACCGATTACGATAGGAGCAGTTTGTGTCTCAATCAATTTTACACCTGGTATAATGAGAATTTGTTGTCGCTTCATTGTGCTTAACTTGTGTAAACGCCTCAGATCTTGTAATCAGATATTATTGAGTATTTCCTCTTTGTTATGGGCCTTATTACGTAGTTACCCGCATTCAAAAAAGCAGATCTTCAGTTGAATCTTTGGAAATAATGTTAGGTCCCTTTGCATTTTACTAGCCTGCAACGTACATACCTGTAAAGAATGTAATGGTCAAAGAAGGAGTACCGCTGAGCTATCGTGATAAACCTTACATATATATTAAGTGTTGTGTCGGCTACTGTGGAAGTCAGCACCGATACAAACAGGTAAGGAGAGAAGCGGCGATGCCCGTTAGCAGGAATCCGAATCATCTGTACAAAACACTTGAAGATTATTGCAACTTTTTATTTCTAGAAAGAAAATAAATATAACTTAACTTCAGGTGCTACCTGTGCCACTTAACAAGCAATTACTGTTCACTGTTACTACTCGGACAATGCAGGCTACGTATCGCCTTCCTGGTTATTTCGAAGTCTGCTACCGAACTAGAACGATCACCCATAGGCGGCTAGTTAAATCTGCGTTGACAGGGAGTGCTGAACTCTGTCTTCCTGGAGGTGTGGCACTGTCGGCTCTTTCAATTGGCTCTGTTCCGACCTACCATCAAGTCGAAATGACCTTGGATATCAGATACTTGTACATCATCCCATGCAGCTTCAAATCGAAGTTCATAAGTCGTGGTGGCTATTGTATTATCCTCCCTGGAACTTGTTATCAGATTCTTGCACAGTTTCGACGTCTGCAGAACCTGCTGACCAGGGCAACAATCGAACACGTTCTGTGCAGAGCTAGGTCACACCAGAACGATCAACATATGGCGTTGCGTTATCTCGTTGAAAGATAACGACAGGAACACTTCTAATATGGCACAGTAACTGGCCTTAGCACGTCAGAAATGAAATATTACTGTCTATGTGAACCAAATGTGAATGTTATTTATCCTGTGGTACCCATACCATCGAGCTGCGTAACAGGCCGGTGTGACGATGACAATACATCTTCCTCTTGGGAATTAGGACGTGAGACCGTTGAGATCCTGCATGGAGTTGAATATGGTCCTACTGAAGCCATCGATTCCAAAATGCATTTTATTTTACCCCGAATAGGCTGAGCAGCAGTATCACAGAACGATAAAGTCCAGTTTCGATAGGCAACGATCCATCTGTCACCTAATTGTGACACGTGGTAATACATGTTTCTCGTTCTTACACGAGGCATAACAAGATCTTCTCACACAATCAGCATTCAAATACGAGTTCTGTATGAGAAACCTGCTGCTTAAAAGTTTATTATGTACAGATTGTAAATAATGTAACTCATTTCTTCTTCGTGGTGGTACCTGGAAATGGTGCAAATGCCTCTGAGCACTATGGGACTTAACTTCTGAGGTCATCAATCCTCTAGAACTTAGAACTAGTTAAACCTAACTAACCTAAGGACATCACACACATCCATGCCCGAGGCAGGATTCGAGCCTGTGACGGTAGCGGTCGCGCTGTTCCAGACTGTAGCGCCTAGAACCGCTTGACCACTTTAGCCGGCGGTACCTGGAAATGCTAATTACTTGCACATCCAAGTATGTAATACAGATCATAACAGTTTGCTGTTTATTACACATGGTGTGGCGATTTAATAGTCAGCAGTGCATATACTACTTCAAAGCAACATGATAAGTCGATTGATAGTATAATAAAATTCTCTCTGCGCTCACGTGATGGAAATTATTGTCACCCTACTTACAGCTGACACACAAATACATCGTTTCTGAACGTTTATACAACAGTGTATCATCGTGACAGCTGTAGCAGGCGGTGAGGTTTTGAGCAGATCATCTCTCTCTCTCTCTCTCTGTATTTGTGTGTGTATGTATGTGTGTGTGTGTGTGTGTGTGTGTGTGTGTGTGTGTGTGTGTGTGTGTGAGAGAGAGAGAGAGAGAGAGAGAGAGAGATTCAATGTTATACGTAAGAAAAGTAATTTTCTGCTAACGGTTATGTTATATTAGTCAAATAGTGTATTTATTTTCACCTTCCTTTCTTTTCTTTTAATGACTCCATAGATGTTGCTGAGAGCTGAGAGGATTTTGCCACAATCATGTGTAAATTAGAACGTCGTTGGCCAAAGATTACGTGTTAAGTAAAGACATACATGAATGCACTCACAATGTACTCTTCAGTTAATATCTACTTCTTCACACAGACTGTTAACACGGCGGAAAATTCAAATACCAAGTCAAAATAAATATCCGGAATAGCGTTCTGTTACGTCACGCAGCTGATTATATGGGTGTTTAACCATTTGCTGTTGTCGTTGTGATCTTCAGCCTGCAGAGTGGTTTGATGCAGCGTTCCACACTGCTCTGTCTGGTGTCCCAAATAACTACTGCAACCTATACCCGTTTACAGATGCTTACTCTGATCATCACCCCTTGGTATTCCTCTAAAGTTTTTGCTTCTCACACTTCCCTCCATTACCTAACTGGCGATTATGATAATGATAAAAGGGCATAATCTGCGTTATTTGACACCAGTTTCTCTTACTACATTGGTTTACAAAATATTTCTATAATATAACATCACTGACTTAAGTTTCGTTCATAGACAAAATGTTATACGCACATCAAAAAAAGTTTTGTATCACCTCGGTTCCGAGAGTTCCGGAGCCTGTACAGAAAATTGGAATTGAGATCAACATAAACATCATTTCCGCCCTTCTTATTGCTCATGAAAACTACAAATTGCAGGTTGTACCACCATACAGTGAGACCTTCAGACGTGGTGGTACCTCTAACATCCAGTAGCACGTCATCTTGCATTGATGCATGCATGTATTCGTTGTGGCGTACTATCCAAAAGTTAATCAAGATACTGTTGCTCCAGACTGCCCCACTCCTCAGCGGCGACTCGACGTACATCCACTGAGTGGTTCGTGAGTCACGTCGTCCATAAAGAGCCTTTTCAAACTATCCCAGGCATGTTCGATAGGGTTCATGTCTGGAGAACATGCTGGCCACTCTAGTCGAGGGATGTCGTTATCCTGAAGGAAGTCATTCACAAGATGTGCATGATGGGGACGGCAATGGCGTCCATGAAGTCGAATGCCTCGCCGATATTCTGCCGATGTGGTTGTACTATAGGTCGGAGGATGGCATTCACGTATCGTACAGCCATTACTGCGCCTTCCATGACCACCAGCGGCGTACGTCGGCCCCACATAACGCCACCCCAAAACGGTAGGGAACCTGCACCATGCTGCACTCTCTGCACTGAGTGTCTAAGAGGTTCAGCCTGACCGGGTTCTCTCCAACCACGTCTCCGACGATTGTCTGGTTGAAGGCATACTTGACACTCATCGGTGAAGAGAACGTGATGCCAATCCTCAGCCGTTCATTAGGCATGTTGTTGGACCCATGTGTACCGCGCTGCGTGGTGTCGTGGTTGCAAAGATGGACCTCACCATGGACGCCGGGACAGAAGATGCTCATCTTGCAGCCTATTGCGCACAGTTTGAGTCGTAACACGACGTCCTGTGGCTGCACGAAAAACATTATTCAACATGGTGGCGTTGATGTCAGGTTTCCTCCGAGCCATAATCCACAGGTAGCGTTCATCCTCTGCAGTAGTAGCCCTTGGGCGGCCTGAGCGAGGCATTTCATCGACAGTTCCTGTCTCCTTGTATCTCCTACATGTCCGAATCCCCAGTCAACGTCTATCTTCAGGAGTTCTGGGAACCGGGGTGATACAAAACTTTTTTGATTTGTGTACAATGTAACGAAAAGGTAAATTCACACTTAACACAGAATAGTCCCAAATCTTCGTGGTATGTTACATGCTAAAATTTATAATCTATTTGCATGACTCTTCCAACATTTTTATTCGAAGGAAGAAAAATGACGGTTCATCGTCCCATCGGAGGCGAGATCACTACAATGATGCGGAAGCCCGAATCCAGGATGAACGGCGAAAGAAGCCATGCTTGTGATTTTAAAGGAATCATAGCGGCATATGCCTTAAAAGACTTGGGAAAACCACAAAACTCCGGGGTCATGACGGCTGGGTGGGAATTAAACCGTGATGTTAACGTATTTGAGTACAGTGCCTTATCAGTTCGCCACCTTGATCGGTTTCTCCAGAGATAGCGATGTAAATTTCTTTATAAAACTACACATTCCAAAGAAAACGTGTGTGGTAGTTCATATTTCTGATCGTCTCCTCAAAACTGTAACAGCTACAAAAAGACAGATTATAACGGTCCATTTATATACATAATGCACCGACTCCTGTACTCGTCCACCGAGGCGCTAGGGATCACGGCTCGAAATTATAACACCTTATGATGAACATGTAAGAGCTCGAAATGGTCGTGTTCTCAATAACAGAACCTTATAGGTGTAGCGGTACTTTCAACTTCGGACCAGTTGATATTGTTGATAGACGATTAAAGGAAAATCTAAGCCCAGTTTCATATAGTTAGAAATGGTTATGACTTCAACCTACACTCGATGTGTAGGCGAACATTAATGTTTAAGATCGGTGGTAAGTATAAAACACCGCCAAAAATTGTGCTAAACGCTTTCCCCGAAAATTATTTTAAGAAGATGATTCAGAAGCCCCATTATGTGTAGATAGTGTTGATAACATACTTACCGACAAACTATCCTGATCTAATAGAGAGGGTCATGACGGATACACCGATTAGGGACCACAAGGTCGTTGAAGCGAGACTTAATATCGTAACATCCAAATCCACCAAAAATAAACGTAAAATATAGCAATTTAAATAGTAGATAAAAATTCACTTCACGCCTTCCTAAGAGACAATCACCATTTCTTCCACATCTTGTAAACGTCGACAAATGTGGCTCAAATTCATAGAAAAGTGTTACCGACAACTCTTTATGCTAAGTAAAAAAATGGTTCAAATGGCTCTGAGCACTATGGGACTTAATATCGGAGGTCAACAGACCCCTAGAACTTATAACTACTTAAACCTAACTAACCTAAGGACATCACACACATCCATGCCCAAGGCAGGATTCGAACCTGCGACCGTAGTGGTCGCGCGGTTCCAGACTGAAGCGCCTAGAAACGCTCGGTCTCTCCGGCCGGCTATGCTAAGTAAATTACTAAGAGATGAAACAGATTACCCATTATACACAAAACAAGTTTGGACACTGTTGCAGATTCAACGTAAGACGCGTACTAGATTTAAAAGAACACAAAATCTCCTAGACTGGAAACGATTTACAGACGCTCGAAAGGTGCCACAAAAGCCTGTTCGAGATGTTTCCAACAGTGTCCACAACGAAACGCTTGTTTGAAAATAGCTATGTTAATGTTACCGATGACTGCACCATTACAAGTTCACCAATATTCTAGATTTGGAACCAATAACAACTATCAAAACGAGTTATTTAGAAGTAGATATCCTTGCTTTAGTGATTAACCTAGACAATACATGTAGTTAATATAGATGCATTTCAAAGCGCACAAGAACGAATCACATAATAACATCAAGCAGAAGAAACTGGTTACTAATATAATTTGAAAAAAAACAGTTCTTGACAAACATCAGAAGCACCTCAAACGCTTAAAATGAATAACAATATCTAACGTAGACTGTTTTAAATTACTGGGAGAATGGATATTATACAACATGAGAAGAAAAGAAGCAATAGAGATTAAAATACATAAAATGGAGACAGTCGTTCAAATAATAAGAAACATGTATACGAAAAATTCCTAGAACACAAAACTGAAACATTATGAAACTATGCCGTGAATTGTTAAACTGGCTACGAGGGGGAAGTTAAAAAAAATAAAAGAAAAAAATGAATACGCCAATCTTAAGAGAAATATAGGAACACAACAGGTGCATTGACTTAAAATACAGAGTAATATTTAGTACCGAACTGTATCTGAAAGTGGAAAACCTGATGTGTGATGAGAAAAAGGAAATTAAAATTCTCTGGACACTTACGAAAGATGAATCGTGACAATAACAACTAAACAAGGTTTGATTTACTAAATCATCAAATAGCCAAAATCACATGGCTGAGAGAAGTGAGAAGAGATATCGAAAATCTGGGAATCGCCAAGGACGCAACATGAATAGAACAATTTCTGAAGAAGCAATGGGAGTGGCAGACTTTCTGGACAGGAAAAAATCAAGACCACGAAGAAAGTGAGCGCAAGAAGAGAAGGAACAATTTTCTCGACGAATGAAAGAAGTGTGGACCCAAGGCAATATGCAAATGAATATAATGAAAGAGAAGCCATGTTCGTTTATCGTGCCTTCTAAAAGGGTTTTTCGAACTAAAGAAAGCCGAGTCTTCCGGTTCTGATTGTATACCAGTTGTGCACTTTTCAGAGTATTCTGACGACATAGCTCCATTTTTAGCAATCATGCATACCACTCTGCCAACGAAATATTCGTACTTACAGGCCGGAAAGTTGTACAGGTCACATTAACAAACAAGAAATGAAACGTAGATAATCCGCTAAAATCATAGGGTCACGTGATCGACGTCGATTTGTAGTAGAATTTTGAATTATATATTGCATTCCAACAATTTTAAGTAGAAGAAAACGAGCTGTTGATACTTTGTCAGCACGGATTCAGGAAGTACGGTTCTTGTGAAACACAACTGGCTCTTTAACAACATGAACTAAAGAGCGCTATCGAGAGATGAGCTCTACATGGTTCTATAATTCCAGGTTTCCGAAAACCTTTAGACACCGTTCCTCACAACCTTCGTACCTAATGGAACTGCGCGATTGGATTCGTGCTCTCATGTTAGGGAGGTCGCAGTCGCAGCAAACGACAGGAAGTCATCTAGTGAAGCTGAAGATAAATCTAGGGTTCCCCAAGGAAGCGTTAGAGGCACCCTTTTTTGTTACACTATATAAACTACTTAGGAGACAAAGTGAGCAATCTTTTCAAACTGTTTTCAGTTGATGCTGTCGTTTACCGTCTAATAAGTTACCAGAAGGTCCACATGAATTACAATGTAATTTAGGTATACTGCAGCAAGTAGCAGTTGCTCCTGAACAGTACGAGGTAAACTTACAGCTATCAATTCGACTAAATATCTAAGGATTACCAATACGAACAAAACTTGATATCATCACACAGAAAATGATGTGGCGAAGACAAACCAACGACTGGGATAGTTAGCAGATAAGTCTGTCAGACGACGTCGAAATAGTTCAGAGAATGGCAGCCCGTTTTGTGATATCACGATGTAGGGAGAGTGTTTTGAGGATATGATAAATAAATTGGGTGGCAGTAATTGAAACAAAGACTTTTTAGGTACACGAAATTACGATCACAAACGTTTTACTCCGAGCAGCAAAATATTTTGTTAGCTCTCATCGACATATAGAGAAATGACCATTGTCATAAAATGTAAGTAAAGTAAGATCGCATGAAAATATGTGGTTTTTCCCCCCACCTGCTGTTTAAGAGTGAAACGGTGGAGAAATAGTGTGAAAGTGGTTCTGCAGGAAGGGAAAAATAGAACTGACCCTTGTTAAAGAACAGGAAAACGCTTCTCATAGGAAATGATGGAAACCGCGTTTCCTGTGCAGCAATCGTTTACTGGCAAATATCCGCGCAGGCACATTTCCCACACGTTCTGTCCCTAGCACTTCGCTCTTATTACATTTGAACGAGTGACAGTAGTAGACACGTTGATTGCTGCAGAAAACGGTACTCACGATAAACAAGTTTATTATCGGATGTTATGCGAAGTACAATTAATGGTAAACGCTTGCAGAAATCTTTGCGCGAGAGATGAAGATTGGAAGTGTTTTGGGAAAGCCTGCAGCATAGTCTGAAATGCAAAACTTTGTGGCAAAATGGTACAAAGCGGACTCTGTAGCAAATAAAAACCGTAATTATCGAAAAAGAAGTTCTACCACGAGAAAAACTTGCTGGAGTGAAGGAAAACTTGGAACAAAGTCCGACAAAAAACTTAAGCCCGTTTATCTATGCAAGTGAGAGTTAAGAGATCGTCGTGTCGAAACATTGTCAAAGATGACATCCATCCGTGTTCATACAAATTTGCTGTTTTGCATGAGTTAAAGCGTCCAAATTAACTTTCTCGTGTTGAGTTCCGCCGGTTGTTTCTGAGTGAAGGGGAATGGGTACTTTAAGATCCTTATTTCCTCCTTTCACCAGATGAGGCGTCGTTCAGCCTGTCAAGGTAAGTAAACTCTCATATCATGCGCCACTGTGTGGCAGAGAATCATCATCAGTACATCGAAGACCTGTTGCCTAATCTCAAGTCTGGCGTTTGGTGCGCAATATCTGTTGTCCGCATGGTAGCAAAATTTGTTACGAATGTAAATGTAGAGAAACTCTTCGATTCACATGTGTTCAACTCACTGAAGATGAACGACTGTACGAATATTTTCAGCCAGACAAAACAATAACACAAACCGCCTTCACCACCTTGTCACGAGTGCGTGAGGTGCTTGGTGAGGACTTTCTGAAGTAGTGCAATCTCCATTGCTTGATCCCTCACCCTGTGACTTTTACCAGTGGAGGAAATTGAGCCGGCCGCTGTGGCCAAGCGGCTCTTCGCGCTTCAGTCTGGAACCGCTCTACTGCTGCTACGGTCGCAGGTTCAAATCCTGCCTCGGGCATGGATGTGTTTGATGTCCTTAGGTTAGTTAAATTTAAGTAGTTCTAAGTCTAGTGGACTAATGACCTCAAATGTTAACTCCCATAGTGCTTAGAGCCATTTGAATCATTTTGAGGAAATTGAAAGTCAGGTGTAGTCAAATTATCCTCAAAAAATGGATGAGCTACAGTAGATTATTGAAGACTTAACTGCTGTTCCTCAGGTAGAGTAGCTACGCATATCTCACGGTCTGATAAATCGAGCACAGCATTACAACACGTCAACAGTGGCCATTTCCTGCAAGTTTTTTGTAACCAACGAGGGTCTGTTTCGCTTCAGCCTTACTTTAAATATTTTCAGGAGCAGTTCTATTTTTTTCCATCGTGTATGAACTCTGTCAAACACTTAAGTGTGAACTGCAAAGATATCATGGAAGTGTACGTAGACACTACGCTCTGAAACGGTTTTAGGTGCCCATTGTCAATCAGTGCTTCATGTTTTGTTCTCAGGAAAGGATTATATGTTTCACAAAATGTCTAACAATGGTGTCATCATGAACTTCAGATGAATTCCATAGTCTGCACTTCACCCAGTTGTGAATGTTATTGAAACAGAGTGAATCGGATTTTAAAAGGAGAGTTGTTTATTTCAATTTATCATCTGTAACTAAGTTAGGTAGTTTCCTTGTAAAGCAAAGGCGACATCCTTTGAGGCTTTATCTTGTGCCATTCTAAGGTTGCCATTCTTGTCAAAAATTTGTTTCAAAGTAATTTTGTAGACCTTTGTACATTGGGTGCAGAGGTCGTATGTTCCAGAAGCGTTATGTTGCGAAAAGTGCGGTAGCGTTAATAGATGCATGGCGTCTTCTCGCAGAACTCTGACGTTGTTTTGTAAAAGAGATATGCGTATTTTTCAATCGCTTTACATTCAATTTGCTGGACGCACAGAAACCAATAAAGCCACATTACTGTGTGTGCACAGTACATTATGCTGTCGACAATCTGTTTCGCTTATCCTTTTCTGTTTGAATAAATGTGTGTGTGTGTATGTGTGTGTGTGTGTGTGTGTGTGTGCAAGCGCGCTGGCGCTTGCCAACGCTTCTTTGTTTTCCTTGCGGGTCCTGCGGTCTCATTAACGTTTTACGCTGGCAGGGAGCGGGGTATCGAACACGTTGGAGAGAAGCGATACTGCAGAGCAAATTTTGTGCTTCCGCGGTGAACTGAATTCACTACCTCCTTTGTGAGCCAACTATGTACCTCCTTACACCGGAAGGCAGTGCTGGCAAACTTTGGGATAAGCGATATGCACTTCGGTGATGATGAGAAATGCTACACCGTTGTTTTTGAATTAGTGTTCATATTAGTACGGGGCACTCAGTCTTGGGCGGTTTAGGTGAATCATTTTCTCTAATTTTTGCTGAACATAGGTGTTATCTGTAAGTGTGATATTAACCTTAAGGAAATAAAAAATATGTAAATATATTATAAGGAGATAAGAGAGCCGGCCGGGCGGCCGAGGGGTTCTAGGCGCTACAGTCTGGAACCGCGCGACCGCTACGGTCGCAGGTTCAAATCCTGCCTCGGGCATGGATGTGTGTGATGTCCTTAGGTTAGTTAGATTTCAGTAGTTCTAAGTTCTAGGGGACTGATGACCTCAGAAGTTAAGTCCCATAGTGCTCAGAGCCATTTGAACCATTTTTGATTTCTCATTCACAAATCGCATTTGAAAGTCATCTGTGAGGAGATCGTTATATTGATCGTTTATTATGGTTTTGTCCTTCAGTCGGTAAAAACGGAACCCTTATACGATCGTTTTGTTGTTCGTCTGTCTGTCTGTCTGTCTGTCCTACTAATACGAGCGCTTTTTCTTAGGAACAGGTAGACGAATGAAGTTGAAATTTATGTCGCAAACTAAGGTCTACAGCCACTTGGTGGTGTTAAAAATTTAAGTTTCGAAGTCAGTGCAATCAAAAGATACAGTCATTTATGTCAAATATTTTGACAATTCAAACTCACTCAGCCAAACTTATATGGTGATGCCCATTGACCTATTACCATGAGATCTGCCAAGAAGCAAGGATTTACGCTACAAGTAAAGGAAAAAAATCAGAAAATTGTTAGTCCGTAATTATATCACAAGGAAAAAATGTTTTTATTTGGTCATTCGTTACCCGACTGTACGTCTCCCACTCTGTTAAGACACCTTCTCTCTGATTGTAGGTGAAGATAACACCGAAGAAGCTCCCGTCTTGTAAATACCTTATCAATCTGGCCATAAAGATACTAGCGCGTTTTTTGCGGGGTTGGGGGTGGGGGATCATAGTTAGTGTAAAAATCTACTTTTAATTTCGATAGAATTTTAGGACCCTTGACTAAATTTCGGAATTCCGTGTGGTTTGAAGTGAGGTATCAGAAGTTAGTATCTATTAGTGATTCTCTGTCATAATTAAATTACTTTTATTATTTTAAACTGAAAACTTAAATCATGCATGAACGCGAAAGATCGCAAAAAACTTCTCTCACTGATCTTTAACCCAAAAAGCTAGCTAACTCAAGCATTATTCAATAACGAATTTAAAAAATAAATTCAAATAATTAGTGTTTATGGTTAGAATAGCACATTAATGTATCTCCAGACATAATAAAATAAATAAAAAGTGTAACATTACATGAAAAATTACACATCCTCGAAAGTATTGGAACTCTCAAGACCAATATCTTGCCAGTATCTACGTCGATAGTAGGCAAAAATCGCAGAGTTTCTCGATTCCTGTGGTTGATGAACTATCTATCTACATAACTTAGTTTATGTGGAACCTTCGGAGTGCCACTAGTATTCACATTTGGCCAATTTCTTA
The DNA here is from genome assembly GCF_023898315.1 of Schistocerca nitens. Taxonomy (NCBI): domain Eukaryota; kingdom Metazoa; phylum Arthropoda; class Insecta; order Orthoptera; family Acrididae; genus Schistocerca; species Schistocerca nitens. Next base: position 417,030,279 of record NC_064619.1, on the reverse strand, counting down.
TTTACTTTTATTACTTTACACTCAATACTTGCAAAAGTAGAGTGATCTGTTCGAGTAATGACCCAGTGGTGAGTCAGAGATTTTCATGCAAATACCAGGTCAACCTGTAATGAAGCAGAAGAAATAATGATTGAAAACACTTTTGAGGGAATTTTCAGTTGCGGCATTTGTCGTGGTGCCAAGGGAACTTCCTAAAGTTTTTTACCTGAACTGGGATATGGAAACTATTTGCCACAATCCAAAGATAAAAAGCCCCATGATTCGAGTTATGAGGACAAATGTCTGTCAGCACATGTCAGAATACAACAGTAGAAGGATCGTTCCGCTGTCTGCTGCTCATAATGTATGGAATCAGACGGGGGGGGGGGGGGGAGGTGAGAGTTCAAGAGGCTAGACTTAACGTCACGTAGGAGCTCAAAAAACCCATAAGGCTAGTGCCCCAGAGTGCTCGAACACAGCCCACTAGGCCGTTCTGGATTGTACATGTACACAACTGCAGCAAAGTACCTGTACGGACAGTGCGCTTGCAGCGCTAAGGACAATCTGCACGGCACAGCTGTTGCAGCTCTCCTTGGCATCGTAGCAGACAGAAGCGGAGGTGACAATGGTGACACGAACGACAACACTGGACTAAAAGTTTTCACCACGTCGTCTTTTCAGATAATTCACGTTTTGGCGTACAGCATCGTGACGGTTCAAATGGTTCAAATGGCTCTGAGCACTATGGGACTTAACAGCTGTGGTCATCAGTCCCCTAGAACTTAGAACTACTTAAACCTAACCAACCTGAGGACATCACACACATCCATGCCCGAGGCAGGATTCGAACCTGCGACCGTAGCAGTCGCGCGGTTCCGGACTGAGCGCCTAGAACCGCTAGACCACCGCGGCCGGCTCATCGTGACGGATGTGAACGTTCCGTGGAGTCAGATTGTATTTTTGTCATCGTCATACGGAGCCAGCACCTTGAGAGTTAGCTTGCATTATCGCTGGATATACAATACGATAGTCTCTGACTCGCAAAGCCGGTACTTTGGATAGCATCTTTGGATAGCACGATTGTTTGCATTTCTGAGAAGTTGGGACCGGTGCTTCTGGTCTCTCTATGATACTACCCTTCAACAAGGGAACTCAAGACCACATTTTTTCCATGCTGTTCTCACAAATGAAAATACAGAGAGTTACTGCTCTCTGGCCAGCAGTTTTCACAGACCTCTTACCGAGAAAAAAGATCTGATAATAGGTTGTCACAAACTGGCGTGCCACCACTCACCGACTGATGAACTCGGGAATAGAGTCGAAGCAGCGCGGAACGACGTACCCAACATCCGTCACCACGTTTGATTCGAGCCTTTGTTACGGCCACAGACATCTGGTCTGTGTACTGTATTTTTCAACTTGTTTACGCGAAAATCAGGGACAGATTTCATCTGTATTTTTCCTAGTAAACGATAAGTAATTTTTCGGTATTTCTTTTCCTTCGCCGGCCGCGGTGGTCTAGCGGTTCTAGGCGCGCAGTCCGGAACCGCGCGACTGCTACGGTCGCAGGTTCGAATCCTGCCTCGGGCATGGATGTGTGTGATGTCCATAGGTTAGTTAGGTTTAAGTAGTTCTAAATTCTAGGGGACTGATGACCACAGATGTTAAGTCCCATAGTGCTCAGAACCATTTGAAGCATTTTTTTCTTTTCCTTCCTTAGTTTGTAATTTTAATGTTCAGAGGTGTAAGTAAGGGCTTTGCCCGGCATTCCTTCTACTGCATCTTCATTTCATCCACTTCGTTTTCAAGATTCGTCCACAGTTTTGTACTTCAAGTGAGTTTAGCTTCATCTTTACCTATGGTCCTCATTTCACTTTCATTTATTACTACGCTCGATATCTGCTCTGTCACTAACTTCTGCCAAAATTCTACGTCAATGTTTGATGAAGAAGAAAGTTTTCAATATACCCCTTTTATCCAGTCTCAGCCTTCTTATTATATGGTTATCTATCCCAGCGAGCTGAAGTACCAAAATCTCGAGTTCCTATCTGACTGAGCCCTTGATCTCGCTGTGCAGTATTTACAGCTAAGATGCCTGTAGATGTGTCCTATAAGCGATTACTTATTTAGTCAACATGTGCCACAGAATTTCGTTTACCTCCAGTCAGTTGAGTGACTTCACATTAGCTAAAGACTGAGGTGACAAAAGTCATGGAAAAGCTCCTGATATCGTGTCGGACTTCCTTTAGAATTGCACAGTGCAGCAACTCGACTTGTTATGGACTCGTCAGCAGGACAGGAGGACCATTCAAGGTGCACACATTCCACAGCGTTATGGAGCCACAACCAACTTAAAAAATGGTTCAAATGGCTCTGAGCACTATGGAACATCTGAGGTCATCAGTCCCCTAGAACCTAGAACATAGAACTACTCAAAACTAACTAAGGACATCACACACATCCATGACCGAGGTAGGATTCGAACCTGCGACCGTAGCGGTCTCGCGGTTCCAGACTGTAGCGCCTAGAACTGCTCGGCCACTCCGGCCGGCACTACCAACTTAAGCAGTGCCTTGCTGACGGGTCCGTTGCTTCGTGGGGCCTGCGCCACACTCAAACCCTTGCGCCTCTTACCAATTGAAATCGAGACTGATCTGCCCAGCTAAGGTTTTCCAAAAGTCTAGGATCCAACCGATACAGTAACGAGAGCAGGAGAAGCGCTGCAGGCGATGTCGTGCTGTTAGCAAAGGCACTGGGGTCGGTCGTCTGCTCCCATAGCCCATTAACACCATATTTCACAGCAATGTCCTGTCGCAACTCTCACATTGATTTCTGCGGTTTTTTCACGCTGTTTTGCTTGTCTGTTAGCACCGACAACTCTACGCAAACGCTGCTGCTCACGGTCATTAAGTGTAGGCCACCGGGAACTGCGTTTTCCGGGTTGAAAGGTAATGCCTGAAATTTGATATTCTCTGTACACTCAAAGACTGTTGAACTGGGATTATTGATTTCCCCAACGATCTCCGAAATGGAATATCCCATGTGTCTAGGTCCAGCTACCATTCCGCGTTCAGAGTTTGTTAATTCTATTCGTCCGAGCACAATACGTCGGGAACCTTTTCACGTGTATCACCTGAGTGCAAATGTCAGCTCCGCCTATGCATCGCCCTTTTGTTCCTTGTGTACGCAATACTACCATATGTGCATGTCGCTATCACATGACTTCTGTCAACCTAGTGTATGGTATGGTATGTTAGCAGGGGACCTAGAAACGACGGAGAGGCTTCGTCCCCGTCGCAGCCGCAGTGGTCCACAACCCCACGTCGACTACCTCAGTCCACTGCACCCCTTCGCCGCCCCACACCGAACCCAGGGTTATTGTGCGGTTCAGCCCCTGGTGGACTCCCCCCCACCTCCCGCCCCCCCCCCCCCCCCCCCAGGGAACGTCTCACACCAGACAAGTGTAACCCCTATGTTTGCGTGGTAGAGCAATTGTGGTGTAGCGTACGTGGAGAACTTGTCTGCGCAGCAATCGCCGACATAGTGTAGCTCAGGCGGGATAAGAGGAACCGTCCCACATTCACCGAGGCAGATGGAAAACCGCCTAAAAACCATCCACAGACAGGCCAGCTCACCGGATCTTGACACAAGTCTGCCGGCCAGATTCGTGCCGGGGACCAGGCGCTCCTTCCCACTCCGGAAAGCCGTGCGCTCGGCTAACCAGTCGGGTTCAACCTAGTGCACTATGTACACATCTAATCTTCAGTATTCCACATTTCGAAAATTTCTGTTATGTTATTTTCTGAAATGCTCATCAACCACTTTGCAATTCTGCACAAGATTACTCTCCAAACAATTACCTGCAGAAAAGATTTTCCAAAACTTAAATTTATACTCGATATAAACGTGTCAGCATTTGTCGTAGGTGGTGAGGGAAAGGCTTATGGCATAGAGCATTGAAATAAGTCACACTTGGAGACTTCTTGAATGCAAAAATCCTGAAATCACATGAGCCCTTTTGTCGAACTGGCGAAATATGACACCCTTACAGGTTGCATCAGAGTGCATGCGCAGACTACAGCAATTGCTGACTTTGCAGGAAAAATAGGTAATAAGAGGGAGATGATTGTTGGTATTACTAATAGCAGCAGAACTAGTAGTATCTGAGCCATCAAATGCTTTCTTCGGACACGCACGCACACATAGAACTTCCCAAGAAATGTAAGTGCGACATATATTATTATTAACAGTCTACCGATTTCTGGCTGCAACTCATGGATGCTTCTTTTATTCAGTGTTTAAGAATCTGAATCAGATCTCAAAATAGTACCTGATTGTGCCGAAATTCAAAGTGGCAGTTATCGTCTCACTACAGGACTGCAAAAAACCGAAGACCAACTTCAGTTTGCGAATTCTGAACAAGTCGCTTTAATCCAAACAACATGGACATCGTCCACGGTTTACATAAACATTAACCTAACTTGCATAAACATTAACTTTATTGAATCTGTGCCAGTGAAGCCTCAAGTTTAATGATTCTGTTTGTTCTCTCCATTTCGCCAGTTGTTTGTAATTATGGGTGAACCGTCTCCGAAGTGCGTTAAATTAAATCCAAACATTGACATGGATGGGTTTTTGCTGAATGCACATTTGAAAGTCGAATATGTACAGATGTGATTGCTTATTTGGTTGTGTCTAAAGACTCTAGATCCTCCTTTAATGCCTGCTTTTATCGCTTTAAGAACAGAGTGTGTCAAATTAATGAAACTCTTAAAATAAACTTTTCATTCATCTACAACTTTCTCTTCCCCAAGTCACGAGAAGTAAAGGAAATCTTCCTAGTTAGGAGGAGACCGTAAAGTAATGTCCATTATGCGAATTTAGAAATTCATTTGTCATTTATAAGCGAACTAAATACTTCAAAGTCGTACCAAAGATATTTTAAGCTTGGAGTGACTTGTACATAATTAAATCAATTTTTTTTTAATTTATGGTGAAATGGACAGCCAAATATCAGAAGAAACAAATACGAGTGTCCAACATTCTATGCTTTCTGACTTCCGCAAGTATAGTAGCGGAACAGTTCCTACCAAAGCATTTACGATGTTAATCTAATTGCAACACACTAACAACTTTATAAAATGGCATGTTAAGAGCGGAAGTGGAAGCATATCCCTGTCAAAAAATCGAGGAACTGTAAAACACTCTTAACCGTCCAAGAGCATTTGTAGCAGATTAGTAAAGAAAAACAAAGCTAACCGATCCACCACATGCATCTTATTGCTTCAATGGCACAATATAGAAGAGTTGTTTTGTTGCTTGATTAATGGTGATTAAAAATAGATCTTCTGTGATAAGCAACAAAGCAAAAGTACAAGTGAGCCACGTTTATATCCCAAACAGGCGCTTTGTGTGTTACACGGTGTATTCACGGGGTCGTTCATTTTGAAGTAGTGAAACATAGATAGACGGGGACTGCAGAATTTTACTGTGAACAACTGGCTCGAATAAATCAATTATTAATTGAAAAGTGACCAGTGATTGTCAACAGACAGGGCGTTATTCTGCAACACGATAATGCAAAACGGTACTGTGCAAGACGAACACTGAAAAAAATTAATAAACTGTGGTGGGAGGTATTGCCTCACCGATAATACTCGCCGACATTTCAACATCGGATTTCCATTAATTCCGGCCGCTACAACATTTTCTGAGTGGCAAAAAATATGAAAAATTGAATACTATCCAAAATGTCATCTGCAAATACTTTGTTCAAACATAAATTGATTTATATTGATACAGCATTGGAAATTTGCACACTAGATGCAAATGGTTGTTGATCACGAGGCCAATTGGGTTAGTAATTAGAAATAAAAAACATTTTAACAATTTATTTGTTTGAATTTAATGTAAAAAGCGATGTTACTTTCAGGTTTCCCTAATACAAAGATATAAGTGTAATACCATCTGAAATTAGCGATGAGCGGTACTCAACTAACGATATTGACAAGCCGATAAAGAAACCGGAAACTTGCCAAAGAGAGAGATACTGTTTGGATATTAAAGGAAACAGCTAAACTGTGTGTTAATGCTAGTTAAAATAAAGGATTATGCAGTACTATAAAAAAACTGTAAAAAGTGACACCAAATCAATCTGCGATAATAAACGTACGCTCAGAGGAGAATGTCCGTCTGAAAAGGTCTGTTATAGCTAGTTTGTATGCTGCAAAAAATCAAGGTGTAGTGTGCGTCTAAATATTTATCATACGAAATCAAATTAAAGACTGCTAACTTATTGATTCCTACCAAGCTGAAGCATGATAACAGATATGGAAAGAACGAAAGCATCTCTGCTGACGTCTAGGGCATCCACTATTCTGCTTCTGTATAGATGGTCATGGGAGACAAGAAGAATGAGAAATAATTTTTAGATGAATCTTACGTGTCACAATTGACCATTAAGAGTAATATATAAATCTACTAATGTTGTAGACTGCTATCAAGGTTACCTACCATTTCCGTTGCATGAAATACCTTTAACGACCGACACATAGTAATATTACTGTTCATAATAGCTACAGTGCGGTATATAAACACTGTTTCTGTTATTTTCAATCTAAAGAAAAGTTAGATACACACTTGGTTGATTGCACACTGTTGAAGCCAGTCAACAGTTTCATGCCTAGTGGCAGGAATTCGTACATAATATTTGTGAAGTTTTGCATCAAGCTATTGTCACTTTTTATAACAGATGCTGATACGGAAAATGTGCTAAAACTAATTTCTCCTTGGAGTCATAGTAGTAGCAATGATTTGTATTCCGATCAAGTACATTTACTTACACCATTCAGTATTGCCAATTTCATACACTGTAGCTATGATGAAGGACATTAAAGTTTAAACCGTACAGAGGTAGCCATGACATGAAATAATTCAGGAAGCAGCTGTATGTAACTGCTGAGACTGTGAATGAGTTTGTATTGCAAAATAAAAAGATAGACATCAGTCAACGAGGTTTCACGAGGCAGAGGTCTGTCATATTTGTCGAGAACTGTTTAAAGAAGGAGATATTAAATATAAAGACGACTGCCATTTTAGTGGTGCATATCGAAGTGCTCCACATGTTAATTGTAACTTGAACCACAGACATGGCTTTACAATCCCAGTCACATTTCACAATCTGAGCCGTTTCTTGATCACAAACATATGTGAACAAATGATGACAGATGGCGATGAAGAATTTCAACTAATTCACATCATATTTATCTGCTAGAAATGAATTTGGAGAAGTATAAGTCATATTATATAATGTACCTCGAGAAGGGATGCAATATAAATGTCCAATTTACAGATTTGTTTAATTTTCCAACATGTGCCATCGAAGTGTGCATCATATTTGATATGAGATGAAGATAATGATATATTTCCCTAATGAATGTGCAGTTCTTAATTCCAACCTTAACGGAAGTTTGTAAAAACTAAATTCGTCAACTTTTTACTTATATTATCAACATATTATGTAAAGATATACTGAGTGTAAGTGCAATCCAGAATATGAGAACATATTTTATCAGATTCTTAGCAGTACCAATGCACTTTGAATAATGTGTACTACCAATGCGGCGCTTTATGACCACTAATTTTTTTTAAAAAAGAAATAAGATAAGCATAAGTATGGGCCTGAAGCTGAAAATACTGATTAAGGCATTAATTGTGAAATGCCTGTTACAAAGACATTAATTCTGAATTAAGTTTAACTGAAAAATTTAAAACATTTATTGAACCTAATACAAAATATATGAAAGACATAAAGCGAGAAACGTCCTGGAAAAGTGTATACAAAGCATCCAGATTGATTGAAAAATCTAATTTTGAAAGGAACATTGTTTTTAACGAAAATTTATTTGGTATTAAAGCCAATAACTCGTGCTGATAAGCTAACAGCAGTAGTAATTGCTATTTTAAATATTTCAGAGGTGGCTCTAACAGAACTTAGGTATGTGTACTAAAGAAACTTCCAGAAAATCATGTGAAACCATGTTATACAGATCCAGATACCTTAATTTGCCATATTAAACCTTCAAATGTTTATGAGTACAACAGGACTGATGTAGACACATGGTCTGACACTTCACATTTCCCATAAATAACAGCTATAACTATTATATAATTTGTTCATATAGAAACCCAAATCTATGCACACATGACTGAATCAGGACGTCTACTAACCAGAGCTAAGGGTCACAAACAGACTTCTCTTAAAGATAAAATAATCGATTATTATTGGGAATGTGTGTGTAATTATGAAGTTGAAACCTGTGTATAATGTGTTTCTATAAGTAAAGAGCACAAGTTACGTTTATCAGAACAAGATGATACACAGTATTAACAGTAAAATGTCGACATATTCAGTGTAAAAACAATAAATACACAGCTCGAAGGCCTAGCCTTTGTATCAGAAGAGTAACACCAGAATCTCTAAAATCGAGCAAGACAAACTACAAATAAGAACAGTAAAATTATGTGGCTACTTTCCTTGCACCCACTTATTTTTTCTGTTCTATTTTTCATTGTATCCTTTGTCCTTTCAGAGATTCTTGTATTATATGTGGATTAAGAAGGCTTGACCTCCAAAATAATAAATTGTTAGTGACTTTTGCAGTGTCAATAGGTGGTTTAAAATCAAAGGTGATAAATATTTTCTACTTCCAGATACATTTAAAACCTTAGCTTGCCGCCACTGTTGAGTGAAAAATGTTGAAGCTGAAGATGACTAATTTTCTTGTATATGTGTCAAAACTTCCCCCATGAACCATGGACCTTGCCGTTGGTGCGGAGGCTTGCGTGCCTCAGCGATACAGATGGCCGTACCGTAGGTGCAACCACAACGGAGGGGTATCTGTTGAGAGGTCAGACAAACATGTGGTTCCTGAAGAGGGGCAGCAGCCTTTTCAGTAGTTGCAGGGGCAACAGTCTGGATGATTGACTGATCTGGCCTTGTAACATTAACCAAAACGGCCTTGCTGTGCTGGTACTGCGAATGGCTGAAAGCAAGGGGAAACTACAGCTGTAATTTTTTCCCGAGGACATGCAGCTTTACTGTATGATTAAATGATGATAGCGTCCTCTTGGGTAAAATATTCCGGAGGTAAAATAGTCCCCCATTCGGATCTCCGGGCGGAGACTACTCAAAAATGGTTCAAATGGCTCTGAGCACTATGGGACTCAACTGCTAAGGTCATTAGTCCCCTAGAACTTAGAACTAGTTAAACCTAACTAACCTAAGGACATCACACACATCCATGCCCGAGGCAGGATTCGAACCTGCGACCGTAGCGGTCTCGCGGTTCCAGACTGCAGCGCCAGAACCGCGCGGCCACTTCGGCCGGTGGAGACTACTCAAGAGGACGTCGTTATCAGGAGAAAGAAAACCGGCATTCTACGGATCGGAGCGTGGAATGTCAGATCCCTTAATCGGGCAGGTAGGTTAGAAAATTTAAGAAGGGAAATGGATAGGTTTAAGTTAGATATAGTGGGAATTAGTGAAGTTCGGTGGCAGGAGGAACAAGACATTTGGTCACGTGATTACAGGGTTATAAATACAAAATCAAATAGGGGTAATGCAGGAGTAGGTTTAATAATGAATAAAAAAATAGGAGTGCGGGTTAGCTACTACAAACAGCATAGTGAACGCATTATTGTGGCCAAGATAGACACAAAGCCCATGCCTACTACAGTAGTACAAGTTTATATGCCAACTAGCTCTGCAGATGATGAAGAAATTGATGAAATCTATGACGAGATAAAAGAAATTATTCAGGTAGTGAAGGGAGACGAAAATTTAATAGTCATGGGTGACTGGAATTCGTCAGTAGGAAAAGGGAGAGAAGGAAACATAGTAGGTGAATATGGATTGGGGGGAAGAAATGAAAGAGGAAGCCGCCTTGTAGAATTTTGCACAGAGCATAACTTAATCATCGCTAACACTTGGTTCAAGAATCATAAAAGAAGATTGTATACCTGGAAGAATCCTGGAGATACTAATAGGTATCAGATAGATTATATAATGGTAAGACAGAGATTTAGGAACCAGGTTTTAAATTGTAAGACATTTCCAGGGGCAGATGTAGATTCTGACCACAATCTATTGGTTATGAACTGCAGATTGAAACTGAAGAAACTGCAAAAAGGTGGGAATTTAAGGAGATGGGACCTGGATAAACTGAAAGAACCAGAGGTTGTAGAGAGTTTCAGGGAGAGCATAAGGGAACAACTGACAGGAATGGAGGAAAGAAATACAGTAGAAGAAGAATGGGTAGCTCTGAGGGATGAAGTAGTGAAGGCAGCAGAGGATCAAGTAGGTAAAAAGACGTGGGCTAATAGAAATCCTTGGGTAACAGAAGAAATATTGAATTTAATTGATGAAAGGAGAAAATATAAAAATGCAGTAAATGAAGCAGGCAAAAGGGAATACAAACGTCTCAAAAATGAGATCGACAGAAAGTGCAAGATGGCTAAGCAGGGATGGCTAGAGGACAAATGTAAGGATGTAGAGGCTTGTCTCACTAGGGGTAAGATAGATACTGCCTACAGGAAAATTAAAGAGACCTTTGGAGAGAAGAGAATCACTTGTATGAATATCAAGAGCTCAGATGGCAACCCAGTTCTAAGCAAAGAAGGGAAGGCAGAAAGGTGGAAGGAGTATATAGAGGGTTTATACAAGGGCGATGTACTTGAGGACAGTATTATGGAAATGGAAGAGGATGTAGATGAAGATGAAATGGGAGATAAGATACTGCGTGAAGAGTATGACAGAGCACTGAAAGACCTGAGTCGAAACAAGGCCCCGGGAGTAGACAACATTCCATTAGAACTACTGATGGCCTTGGGAGAGCCAGTCATGACAAAACTCTACCATCTGGTGAGCAAGATGTATGAGACAGGCGAAATACCCACAGACTTCAAGAAGAATATAATAATTCCAATACCAAAGAAAGCAGGTGTTGACAGATGTGAAAATTACCGAACTATCAGTTTAATAAGTCACAGCTGCAAAATACTAACGCGAATTCTTTACAGACGAATGGAAAAACTGGTAGAAGCGGACCTCGGGGAAGATCAGTTTGGATTCCGTAGAAACGTTGGAACACGTGAGGCAATATTAACCTTACGACTTATCTTAGAAGAAAGATTAAGGAAAGGCAAACATACGTTTCTAGCATTTGTAGACTTAGAGAAAGCTTTTGACAACGTTAACTGGAATACTCTCTTTCAAATTCTGAAGGTGGCAGGGGTAAAATACAGGGAGCGAAAGGCTATTTACAATTTGTACAGAAACCAGATGGCAGTTATAAGAGTCGAGGGGCATGAAAGGGAAGCAGTGGTTGGGAAAGGAGTGAGACAGGGTTGTAGCCTCTCCCCGATGTTATTCAATCTGTATATTGAGCAAGCAGTAAAGGAAACAAAAGAAAAATTCGGAGTAGGTATTAAAATTCATGGAGAAGAAGTAAAAACTTTGAGGTTCGCCGATGACATTGTAATTCTGTCAGAGACAGCAAAGGACTTGGAAGAGCAGTTGAACGGAATGGACAGTGTCTTGAAAGGAGGATATAAGATGAACATCAACAAAAGCAAAACGAGGATAATGGAATGTAGTCAAATTAATTGAGGTGATGCTGAGGGGATTAGATTAGGAAATGAGACACTTAAAGTTGTAAAGGAGTTCTGCTATTTAGGGAGTAAAATAACTGATGATGGTCGAAGTAGAGAGGATATAAAATGTAGACTGGCAATGGCAAGGAAATCGTTTCTGAAGAAGAGAAATTTGTTAACATCGAGTATAGATTTAAGTGTCAGGAAGTCGTTTCTGAAAGTATTTGTATGGAGTGTAGCCATGTATGGAAGTGAAACATGGACGATAACCAGTTTGGACAAGAAGAGAATAGAAGCTTTCGAAATGTGGTGCTACAGAAGAATGCTGAAGATAAGGTGGGTAGATCACGTAACTAATGAGGAGGTATTGAATAGGATTGGGGAGAAGAGAAGTTTGTGGCACAACTTGACTAGAAGAAGGGATCGGTTGGTAGGACATGTTTTGAGGCATCAAGGGATCACAAATTTAGCATTGGAGGGCAGCTTGGAGGGTAAAAATCGTAGAGGGAGACCAAGAGATCAATACACTAAGCAGATTCAGAAGTATGTAGGTTGCAGTAGGTACTGGAAGATGAAGAAGCTTGCACAGGATAGAGTAGCATGGAGAGCTGCATCAAACCAGTCTCAGGACTGAAGACCACAACAACAACAACAACAACGTGTGTCAAAATGTAAAATGTGATATTAGTGTACATGTGACAATATAAAAACGTTGAATGTGGTTAGTACCATTTATCTGTGAAAATATAACTACATTAAATGTGATTTGCAACTGATTTAATGTATGACAGGAAAAAACATGTGTTTTATAACTGATTTACTGTGTAAAAATAAAAATATTTAACATTTTAATTTTACTTATTTCACCTGAAAGTCTTTTCTACAGTTCAGTTTAACAGGAAGTCGACCATTACTCTGAAACATTACAATGCTTGTAACAGTAGAGAATGATTGTGAAGCCTTTGAGCTAACTCACACACACACACACACACACACACACGGACACGGACATTCCCGAGGGAGGACTCGAATCTCCGACGGGTGAGCCGCCCGAACCGTGGAAAGATGCCTCAGATCGTGCGGCTACCCCTCGTGGAAGCTTTGCTCACGTTGTTTAAATCCATCGGCAATCATCAGGCATGTAACTTCAAAATTTTTGAATCGAATTCTTCTTCTTGCTCCTTATTTAATATTTTGGAACCACATTTTACCTACGCTGAGGGATTCTTTCGGCCTTGCTGCCATCTTATCGCATAACAATAAATTATCCCAAATAATTCCGCTGCCAGGCGCTGACTTGTACCCTCATAGTAATTTTTAATTTTATTTTACATCTCATTTTCGATTCACAAGGAAGTATTTTGTTCTATATTTTCTAAATTGTAATATAAAATAAAAACAAAGTATTATGAAAGAAAACAGAATAATAGCTACAACACATTGACATAAAGCATATTTACCATTTTCTCCAGCACTTTAATGACCCGATTCGTCGGAATTGCAAACTAGTTATCCCTTAAGTTTGTAGTTCTAGACAAACATATTAACGCGCCGTAACACCAAAACATCTTCTTCAGTATACCTCGAGTTTAAAAAAAGCGTTATATATTCCAACGGGAGGTAGTATTAATCAAATCAGAAGAAAAGTTCACATAATGACATGTCCTGAAAATCAATACATGGTAAGATAAGGACATATCTCTCCTCGCATTCCCATCTCCCTATTATGAAGACGCAGACACTATAGGCAGTGGTAAATGTGATTACCATGTATCAAATGGCTGGTTCAAATGGCTCTGAGCACTATGCAACTTAACTTCTGAGGTCATCAGTCGCCTAGAACTTAGAACTAATGAAACCTAACTAACCTAAGTACATGAAACACATCCATGCCCGAGGCAGGATTCGAACCTGCGACCGTAGCGGTCACGCGGTTCCAGACTGAAGCGCCTAGAACCGCACGGCCACACCGGCCGGCTTACCATGTATCCTGACACATTCTTCAGCCCATCTTTGCAGCAAACCACGCTCCTTTTAAGATACAGCTGGCTCCATTCAAATTGCGTCAGATGCACTGGTCACATTCTCCTGTAACTTGGGCACGTTGTCGAAGGGTAGGGGCTATGTATTGCCGATATCTGCGCGATACGTTACCAAAGACAGTGGTTTATACAGTTCGGGAGAAAACCCATTTTCTGATGATCATGCGACAGTACCTCACCGTCACGTTTCATTGGGTGGCTATGACGTTGTTTGAAGGCAGTGTTATATTACTGATGTGAAGCCAATATACAGTGTGGTCCATTGATCGTGACCGGACCAAATATCTCAAGAAATAAGCGTCAAACGAAAAAACTACAAAGAACGTAACTTGTCTAGCTTGAACGGGGAAACCAGATGGCGCTATGGTTGGCCCGCTACATGACGCTGCCGTAGGTCAAACGGATATCAACTGCCTTTCTTTAAATAGGAACCACCATTTTTTATTACATATTTGTGTAGCACGTAACTAAATATGAATGTTTTAGTTGGAACACTTTTTTCGCTTTGTGATAGATGATCCTGTAATAGTACAAACATTTGGCTCGCAATTTTAGACGAACAGTTGGTAACAGGTAGGTTTTTTAAATTAAAATACAGAACGTAGGTACGTTTGAACATTTTATTTCGGTTGTTCCATTGTGATACATGTACCTTTGTGAACTTATCATTTCTGAGAACGCATGCTGCTACAGCGTGATTACCTGTAAATAACGCATTAATGCAATAAATGCTCAAAATTATGTCCATCAACCTCAATGCATTTGGCAATACGTGTAACGACATTCCTCTCAACAGCGAGTAGTTCGCCTTCCGTAATGTTCGCACATGCATTGACAATACGCTGACGCATCTTGTCAGGCGTTGTCTGTGGATCACGATGGAAAATATCCTTTAACTTTCCCCACAGAAAGAAATCCGAGGACGTCAGATCCGGTGAACGTGCGGTCCATGGTATGGTGCTTCGACGACCAATCCACCTGTCATGAAATATGCTATTCAATACCGCTTCAACCGCACAAGAGCTATGTTGAAAGTACATCGCCATTCTGTCATGCAGTGAAACATCCTGTAGTAACATCGGTCGAACATTAAGTAGGAAATGAGCATACATTGCACCATTTCGATTGCCATCGATAAAATGGGGGCCAATTATCCTTCCTCCCATAATGCCGCACCATACATTAACCCGCCAAGGTCGCTGATGTTCCACTTGTCGCAGCCATCGTGGATTTTCCGTTGCCCAATAGTGCATATTATGCCGGTCTACGTTACCGCCCTAGGTGAATGACGCTTCGTCGCTAAATAGAACACGTGCAAAAAATCTGTCATCGTCCCGTAGTTCCTCTTGTGCCCACTGACAGAACTGTACACGACATTCAAAGTCGTGGCCATGCAATTCCTGGTGCATAAAAATATGGTACGGATGCAACCGATGTTGATCTAATATTCTCAACACCGACGTTTTATAGATTTCCTATTCTCGCGCAATTTGTCTGCTACTAATGTGCGGATTAGCCGCGACAGCAGCTAAAACACCTACTTGGGCATCATCATTTGTTGCAGGTCGTGGGTGACGTTTCACATGTGGCTGAACACATCCTGTTTCCTTAAATAACGTAACTATCCGGCGAACAGTCCGGACACTTTAATGATGTCGTCCAGGATACCGAGCAGCATACATAGCACACGCCCGTTGGGCATTTTGATCACAATAGCCATAAATCAACACGATATCGACCTTTTCCGCAGTTGGTAAACGGTCCATTTTAACACGGGAAATGTATCACGAAGCAAATACCGTCCGCACTGGTGGAATGTTACGTGATACCACGTACTTATACGTTTGTGACTATTAAAGCGCCATCTATCACAAAGCGAAAAGAGTGATCCAACCAAAACATTCATATTTCTTTACGTTCTACACGAATATGTAATAAAAATGGGGGTTCCTATTAAAAAAAAATAACGTAGTTGATATCCGTTTGACCTATGGCAGCGCCATCTAGCGCGCCTACCATAGTGCCATCTTGTTTCCCCCTTCAAGCTAGTCGAGTTTCGTTCTTTGTAGTTTTTTCGTTTGATGCTTATTTCGTGAGAAATTTTGCCCGGTCACTATCAATGGACCACCCTGTATAACAGTAATTCAAACACTATTGAGGGTATTCAGCCAAGTAGTAAATCGTGTGATTATTGCCACAACATCTCTCGGGACAACATTATTCCATTTACAAGTGCGTATAACATCTCTCGGGACAACATTATTCCATTTACAAGTGCGTATAAGGATCACAGACGTTCTGAGTGATAACCTACCTTAAAATAATTTTTTATGCCATTAGGCCTCGTCACAGCTTGAAAACAAGTCTTACACGTCCTTTGCCAACTCATGTCCAAACACGTTGTGGCAACAGTCACACTAATTACTACTAGGCTGAGTATCCTGAACATTGGTGTATGTCCAACCCACTGACAACGTGATGACATGACAAGGGCATATGGCCAATGCATGTCAGTTCTATTTGAAAAAGTATGTCGTACACTGCGAAAATGGGCTGATTGATGAGTCGTCATGCGAGTTAAGCACATGCAGGACGGCATCTGAAGTCCACGTAACGCACACATGAGATTGAGAGGGCAGACTGGCCTGTCTCCAAACACGTATTGGTTCCGGGACATATCGCTACTGGAACATTTTTCTTCTCTTGACCTTTTGAGACTTGTTTCCACACATATTTAAAATATTATTCTGTGACGAATACTGACAAATTACAAAACCAGATATATACTCATTTGGATTCGAACAATTTTCCAAAGCAGAGCTTTTTTACGACTTACCACAAACAGTGCATCCTTCCACAAACATTAATCTAGCAATACCTTCTATTTTGCAACGTATATACTGAAGTCCAACACTCAATGCCATGTTGCAGCACGTACCTTACATGGTATATGTGAATCAGAAGGAAATTTGTAGAACTCACCTACTTCACGACCCGATCCGATTCGGTCGACCTTACCCTAGTTTAATTAACACGACCAAAGAGGAATTTTGTCAGTTATTATTCCTTACGGAAATATCACGTACTGTATGGCACAAGAGAATTATGTTCTTCCATGTAGTCCGCAGAGATTTGAAGAGTCCATGAATGTAAATGTAGATGCAGCTGTAGGTTTCCCGACGTATTTCTTCGTCATTTAGCTCCAAGGAGCTCTCAGGAGTTTATGCAGCACATAGAGTTAGGTTTCCGGTGTTAGCAGCGTGGCGGGACAGCTGTCTTTTCTTCGTGATGTCCTACGTTCCTAATAATCGCTGATCCTGTATTGTCCGATTGAGAACTTCTGCATTATAAGATGTGGAGATGTGAAGAAGCCGAATAAGAAATGGGCGTTTGGAGGACTGACTCAGCGTATACGGGAGTCAAAGCAAGCTTCAGTGAAATTAAAAGCAAGGGTCGTTAACTTAAATAACGCAGTGAGAAATCCAATATTAAACGCAGAGGAGAAAGTGGATAGGTGCAAAGAGTAAGGCCTCTGTGAGGGGAGGGCTTGTCTCGTTACGTGACAGAAGAAATGTTAGCGATGTAGAAGACATAGCGGCTCCAGTATTACAGAGTCAGATTTTAAAAGTGTTCTGGAAGACTCGAGATAAAATAAGGCAGGAACCGTAGATAACATTGCATCGGAATGTCTAAAGTCACTGGAGGAAATGGCAACAGAAAGACTATTCACGCTGGTGTTAGAATCTATGACACTGTCGACACACCATCAGATTTCCGGAAAAAATCATCAACACAATTGCGAAGTGAGAAAATTATAAGACGATTAGCGTAACAGCTCACACATCCAATTTCCTGACACGAATATTACACAGCAGAACTTGAGAATCTCTTAGATGACGATCAGTTTGGCTTTCGGAAAGGCAAATGGACCAGAGAGGCAGTTCTGACATCGCGCTTGATAATGGAACCAAGAATGAAGAAAAATTAAAACACGCTCATAGAATTTGTCGACCTAGCGATCGACAATGTACAGTGGTGAAATATATTCTATATTTTTAGAAAAATAGGAGTAATCTATACAGAATGACTGGTAATGTGCAATATGTATATCAGTCATGAGTGAACAAATGGATCTGAAAACCAAGAACGAACTACGCGGAATATAAGGGGTGTAAGACCGGGCTGCAGTCCTCGCCGCTTCTGTTCAATGTATTCATCGAAGAAGCAACGAGGAAATTAAAAAAAAAATCTGTCATGAGAGGGATTAAAATCAGGTTTGAAGGACATCAGTGATAAGATTCGCTGTTAGCATTGCTATCCTCAGTGAATGTGAAACAGAATACAACATCTGTTGAGTGGAATGAACAGTCTGCGAATGGAATTCTGGCACCTTGGAAGCAAGGAGAACATTGGAAGCAGAACAGCAAAGGCAAAGAAACATAGGCCTTATTTTGCCGAAAAAAATTATAAGCATGTACGTTTTGGACATGGTTTGTGTGATGGGAATCAACTGGAAGAAAAGGGAATAAAGGCGTTTGAGATGTGGTGCTACAGAATAATGTTGAAAATTAGATGGATTGATAAGATAAGGAATAAGGGAGTTCTCCAGAGAATCGGCGAAGGAAGGAAGATACAGAAAACTCTAACAAGAAGGATCCTAGGACATTTGTTAAGACATCAGGGAACAACTTCCATGATACTAGAGAGTGAAGTAGAGGGTATAAAGTTTACAAGAAGAGATATGTTGAATTTCATCCAAAAATAATTCAGGACACATGATGCGAGTTCTGACTCTGATATGAAGAAGTTTGCGCAGGAGAGGAATTCGTGGCGTGATGCATCAGACCAGTAAGAAGAGTGGTGACAAAAAAAGCCTGTATCGGGCATTACAGAAAGCACAGACTGATGCGATTGCCGCACCACCTTATTACGGTCTGTCACGTGCAAAGCCCACGCACAAGGAACAGTAAGGGCCGTTTGCTGACGTCAGTCGCAAGTGGTGCTGCCACTCGAGCCCTGAGGACGTCCGGTGCTTCCAGTTTTAGTACCCTCTTTCGCTTGGTTTACGACTGCAACTTATCGTGTATTTTGCGACCAACGAGCTTCATTTAGACGAAGCAGTTCCATTAAATCTTCATAATGTGATCAGTTTACGTATGAATTAGTTAGTTTTATGCTATTTAGTGACGAGTTATACAACTGATTGACCATTTTAATTTCAAATGTGCACCTCGTAAACTATGTAACATATTCTTTGCGCAGACGTTTTATTTGAAGATATTATTTTTCGATCATAAAAAATACAATATTCTATCATGTGACTGTACAGTATGATAATCCTATTTTCCATAGCAAGTTTACTTTCGAGGTAACAGTTGTAGTTTCCAGAGATGAGGTAAAAGTAAGAGAAAAAAAAACTCGTAGAAAGATATGACTATACATAATTCCCATCAATGGGCCATGACAACGATTGTTAGTCAACTATTACGTCGATACAGGGGGTTGGTGAAATGAGAAAACAAAACGAACTATTTAATTTGTAACAACCGACATATTCCCAATTAACAGTAGTCACAACTAAATGGCAGAAATTGTGCATAACTGTCAGCAGTTCTTAACTGTTTTGTAGGATCGCAGTCAACTAGAGGAAGGACTTGCTATTGAAATGTACGTAATGTGTTACATGCAACAGACGTCTTTCTCTTCGTAGCTAATTACAGTTTTTGTTATTAACAAACAAAACCATAATTAAAGGGCTGACATCTATAGCAAGGATGTTCCAAAACGTCCAAAACACACATCCAGTTCTATACGCTCGGTTTATAAGAGAAACATGAGAAAAATCTGAATATCGAGGAATTGCAAATTCCATGTCTGTCATATATTGGAGTGACTGGTGTATGCTTCGATTCCCCAATGGAATTTATATTTAACTTCGTATCGGAAAAGGACGAAGATATCTGGCATTGCATTTTTACTGCTGTTTCATCCCCCGCGGCCGTTTAACGGGTGAAATCCCCATTATAAAACAGCAATATGTATTCGATAATTTTTACAGCATCCGAAAATACGTCAATCGCTTGAAGCGTTACAGTTTAGATATTATGTGTATTAAAGTGAACACATTTATCAAGAGAACACCAGAACCATGGAAGACGTGGGTTTAGTAGTAAAAAAATAATTTTGCGCTAGGGATCACACTGTACGTGTCTCAGAAATGTGATTTCTTTATTAGGATCTTTTCAGACAATATTTGTCATATCACATGATTCATATGAAACAAAGAGTTATTTATTGATTATATCCATAGCACCTCAAGTCTTTAATGAGGAATAATTTAAGGTTTTACTTATAGTAGTATGGGGTAACAGACAGAGTGGACATACTAGAAAGATTTTTTGTTATAAAGAATATATTTTATAACATTCAGCAAACGAAAAGCTGTGGTATTCTCTGGACGTATTTTGACGTGGGGCGAATCAATGTCACGTAACATACGTTTAAAAATATCTAACAAGAAGCAAGCTCACATGAATATGATGACTGTTGCCCTCTAAACTTTGATATGAAACAATAATTATCCATTTGGCTGCTGCAAACAGCCACAAAAGACGAGATTTTTATGGGACTGATCAGTTCTTGGAGATATAATTTATGAAGATGTGCGAAAACGGTAAGTTGTGTGTGCAGTAGTGCAATCAAATCTTCAAGGAAATAGAATTTTTGTTGACAAATAAATGGCCCGTTATTGCAAATAACAGTTCATTTGTTACTCATATGTTTGTCTATCCGATGCACTGAATGCTGCATTTCTAGTTTTGTGTACTTCACAAACAAAATAGATGTCACAGCATTTCGAACCTACTGTCTGTATTTTTCGGCACAGTATTTTATGTCAAAAATAATATGAACAGTGGCAAGTGTATGGATCATTCCCTATCTGACAGTTGTGTGCACATGACGAATCATCAAACGTGTGATTAACTAGATTAAAATAATTTTCTCCGCAAACAAATAAGTAACTAAACGGTGCTTTCTTCTTAAGAGTATCACGTTTCAAATTATTTAGTTTCTGAAGCATTGAGCGTGAAGATAGGAGAGGAATCTACCAGTGAAAACCTTTTAATGCAAAAAAAAAGAAAAAAATCATTCACTGTCTAGATGTCAGAGCTGCAGAAAAGTTATAAAATTTACATATATCTATTGCCGTCAAGTATAACACAAGTACACATAAATTACGTGTTCCACTGACACTGGAAGAAATAACGTGCATTCATGTCCACAGCCTAGAAAAAGTATTTGGTCTCCGTCACCGAGTCTTGAGACGCATAACGTCTGGTTAAATGAGACAGGTTTACAGATTGGTCATGGCATGAAACTACCAACTGAATAATTTTAAAACTGTCATAACACTTGGAAACAAGTAGGACATATATGAGAACAAATAAAGCTACACTGACACCTAGAGCTTTCTCAATGAAACTGAACCGTTAGTACATTAACTTTTTCAAAATATTGAATAACAATTGGTAAATCCATAAAGGCTGAAAACATTAAATAAAATATGCTTAGAACACTTCATAGAGCCAATAACACCAACCGAAACAGAGCCACGGTTTATAACAACTTGTGCACGTAATCCAGTGATAATTTAATAAATTATAATTTTCTTTGATATTGTGGTGAGGGAGGTTCAAGCATTACAACTGATAAAGCAGCCATAGCCAAAAAGCACTGCAATTATACTGAAAGAACAAATGACTCTTCGAAAGATGATTTCAAATTAGCTGAGGTCCCTCTTGTAACTATACTGCTTAGAAATACGCAATTCAATCCGCCATGGTCGACAGAAAAACGCAAAGCCTTATATTAAAGATGTTTCTCAGGACAGAACATTTTCTTTGGTGGACCACTCGCGCTGCCGGTCGGTGTGGCCGAGCGGTTCTAGGCGCTTCAGTCTGGAACCGCGCGACCGCTACGGTCGCAGGTTCGAGTCCTGCCTTGGGCATGGATGTGTGTGGTGTCCTTAGGTTGGGTTTAAGTAGTTCTGTTCTAGGGGACTGATGACCTCAGATATTAAGTACCATAGTGCTCAGAGCCATTTGAACCATTTGAACCACTCGCGCTGCAGTGAATGGAGAAGACAACGGCTCGCTTTGTACATGCAGCTGCCATCAGTTTGCCACTGGCGCGATCCACCAGGCTACAGGGTGTCTATGATTAAACTTCCAGATTCAAAATACTGTAGATAGAGAACCACTGCTCAGAATGACGTCGAATTTCAACAACATATTATTGGCGCAGGAAGAAAAGTCGTGGTATTAAAAGGTGTAACGCCCAACTAGACTGCCTCCACGATGAATCACACGTTGCTGGTAAAGCTCTTTTTCAAGGACGATGGCCATGTGCCAGCAGCCCTGAAAATGTTCCGGACACTCAAGAGTATGAAACAATCATTGATCGATATCTTCTAAGGATTTGGAGAAAATGATTACAAAATTCAAGAAGACAGGTTCTTTTGAAGTGCAATATGCCAGAGGGACGAAAGCAGTTGAATATGTCGCCACAGCTTCGCTCGAGGGCTGTAAACATGCAGTGGGCGGGGAATTGACCCAATGTTAAACATTCCTGCGAATACGGTGCATAAAATCCTACGTAACATTTTGTATAGCGTCCATACATAACCACTCATGTTCAGTAGTTGCTTCCTGCTGACCGACCTGTCAGCTAACCAAACTGTCGCTCTGGAATTTCTTGCCCGCATAGAAGAAGAGAATGAACGCAATCGAACATTCTGTGGATATAAAAAGGCTATTTTCACCCCCAAAAAATGCCAATATGCTGAGCTGGAGAATATGGGCAACGGAAAATCCGCACACACATCAACCGGTACCACTTCGTTTTGCAAAGATGACTGTGTGGTGCTGGTTGATGGCATTGTTTATCGTAGGGCCTAATTTTTCTAGGAGATGGGTCCAGCTGGTTCCATTGCCTGTGCCGTCAAAAACGCTGTCACACTTTTTTGGGTACCAATGTTATTCCATCTCTCCAACAGCGTAGACACGTAGGTAGGATCATTTTTATGAAACATGGCTCTCCTCCGCACATTGTACAGCCAGTGAAGCGACTGCTGCAGTGACATTTCGTGAATGCTAGAATTATCGGTCATCATTTCCCTACATCACGGCCGTCCAGATCACCTGATCTTAATACATGTGACTTCCAACAGTGAGGTTATGTGAAAGATGTTGTGTTTAGCTCTCCAATCCGCTCGTATCTGAGTTGAAGGTATGCTCAGCGTAACGCATTTTAAAGCATTTGGAACGCGACCCCGCAAGACACTCTGATCTGTTGTGGAACACGCTGTTTCTCGACATTAACTTGTGGCAGAAAACGGTGGACACCATATTGAACTTGTCTTACGTCAACCTTTCGACAGCTATAAACCGAAGTCATTTTGTTTTTTATGCTGTTTTACGCCCGAGGACAATAGAAAGCCGACGTAATTTTGCTTTTTATGTGGTGTTCGGCCGCTGGACAATTGAAAACCTATTTTCCCATACGGTGTGGTACGATCTTGCCGTGAAGGATGGACTTGCCGAGCGTGCCAGAACTGTTGACTGCCGAAGTTTTGCAGTCATGTCCATTGGACGGTACGTGTGGTGCAATGTGCAACTCAAACCATTGCCGTCGTATTGCGATTCTTCTGTCATTTGTAGCGGATCCCATTTACATAACACACTTACAGTGCCATCTACTGAGCAAATGTTAGATTTTTTCTACGACATTTCCACCTGTGTCCATCACAGACTGTTCAAATTTAACGTCGTTATGAAGAGTGGTTCTCTTTGTACAGCGTTTTGAAACTGAAACTATAATTGTAGACACACTGTCCATCAAGTTGAGGCGAGATCTCCTCAGATGTGGTGTACGGAGTGCATCTCCTCCGACGGTGCGAATCTGAACAGCGTATCGCACCGTAGTGGCTCGGAGTATGGCCTTGTACACTGGCCACTGGCGTCGTGTAGACTGAAAGCCTCCGAAAGAGGAACGCACACAGACAGGGAGACTGCGGACATAACAGTCTGAAGTTGAGCTGACAAAAGTCTTGGCATTGCGACACGCACATATACCGATGGCAATAGCATCGCGTACACAAGATATAATAGTGCAGTGCGTTGGTGGAGCTGTCATTTGTACTCAAGTGATTCATGGAAAAGGTTTCCGATCGTGATTATGGCCGCACGGTGGGAATTAACGCGGGATGGTACTTGGAGATAGACACATGGGACATTCCCAGATCCACAGTGCCAATACTTTCTCGAGAATATCAAATTGTAAGCATTACGTCTCACCACGGACAACGCAGTGTCGACGCCCTTCACTTAACAACCGAGAGCACTGGCGTTTGCATACAGTTTTCAGTGCTAAAAGATAAGCAACACTGTTTGAAATAACTGCAAAAATCAATGTTGGACTTACAATGAACGTATGGATTAGGACAGTACAAAATATGGTGTTAGTGGGCTATGGCTGCAAACGACAGACTGTAGTGCCTTTGCTAACAGCACGACATCGCATGTAGTGACTCTACTGGGTTCGTGACCGTAACAATTGTACCATGGATGACTGGAGAACGATGGCCTGGTCAGACGAGTCCCGATTTCGGTTGGTCAGAGCCGATGGTAGTGATCGGGTGTGGCGCAGACCTCACGAAAGCACGGACCTAGCTTGTCAACAAGCCACTGTGCAAGCTGATGGTGGCTCCATCATGGTGAGGGCTGACTGGGTCATCTGGTCCTACTGGACCAATAATTTATTGATTATTATTTATTTGTTTTTTTATAATAAATAAATAATGGATGCAGTATGAACAGATGACCCAGTCAGCCCTCACCATTATGGAGCCACCACCAGCTTGCACAGTGGCTTGTTGACAAGCTAGGTCCATGCCTTCGTGAACCTAGCTTGTCAACAAGCCAATGGGCAAGCTCGTGGTGGCTCCATCATGGTGAGGGCTGACTGGGTCATCTGGTCCTACTGAATCCATTATTCACTGAAAATTGTTACGTTCGGCTACGTAGAGACCATCTGCAGCCATTCATGGACCTCAGGTTCCCAAACAACGATAGAATTTATATGGATGGCAAGGCGCCATCTCACCGGGCCGCAGTTGTTCTCGACTGGTTTGAAGAGCGTTCTGGACGCTTCGAGCGAATGATTCGGCGATGAAGATCGTCGGACATGAGTCCCACCGAATATTTGTGGGAAATAATCGGGAGAGCAGTTCGTATACAAGATCTTGCACCGTCAACACTTCCGCTATTATGGACGGCTATACAGGCGACATGGCTCTTTATTTCTGCAGGGGACTTCCAGCGACTTGTTGAGTTCATGCCTGGTCGAGTTGCAGCACTAAGTGGGACAAAACGAGGTCCGACACGGTATTCCGTAGCTGAGCTAGAAAAGCTGAGACTTCTGCTTTCAGGGCCTCTGGAGTAGCTACCACTTACGTCGGCGTCGAATAATGCATCCCCTCTGTCGATCTTCCTGAGTATTTCCAAGCTCGCTTCCCCAGTAAATTAGTTTCTGAGAAAAAACATTGTACTGCCAATCATAATGAACAGTAATATTAAAAGCGAAGTAGGATGCAACAAAACAGGTCACATCAAAGTACCTTAACACAGCATCCAGAAATAAGGAAATCTGATGAGATATGGGTTGAAAAATTCAATGCACACACAAACTCGTTCACAGCATACAGGTACGTCAGCATTAGTGCGATTATCCTCGTCGTTAGAGCTTAGGGGACCGCAAGCTAGTCTACCACGTCAAAAGCACACAACAAAAATACAGAGGCCGTCCATAAACTCGTCAACAGCACCCTCTGGAGCGGAGAAAACTTCATGTCATGACTAATACCTGTAGAGAGGTGTAGCATAAGCTGACTTGCTGGCGAAAAAATGCATTACACAAAAATTCTTAGACATAATGGAAACACAGTTCTGGAATAGATGATTGAAGGTGTAATGCTGTATTTGAGTAGAACAATAAATAAAAAGGAAATTACTAACTGAATCTATACCCTAAGACAAAGAAAAGACGCACATGGAAGGAATTATCCGGGGTGTTTGCAGACATGTCTTAGGCATGTAATCTCATTCAGTAGAGTAGAACTACCTTCAGGGATGATTCCGTCTCCGAAATGAGCTCCGATGACCAGTGAAGACCTGTCTCAAGACGCCCCAGGCAGCAACTGGGTACCAACCTGACTGTCGCCCGCCGTATGGACAGATAGCCAGCAACGATAGTCTAGGTTTCTGTTTCTTTTCAAAGCAGGACTCCTCTGGTTGTCATTCGCGGCACCATTACGGCACACTGGTACGTCGACGACATTTTACCCCCGTTTTGTTACCCTTCATGAAAAGCCATTCTGGACTTACATTTCAGCAAAGTAATGCCCGGCCGCACACGGCGAAAGTTTAGACTGCTTGCCTTCGTGGTTATCAAACCGTATCTTGACCAGCAAGGTAGCCGGATCTCTCCCCAGTGGGGAATGTTTGGAACATTATAGACAGGGCCCTCTGCACAACGCGTGGCTTTGAAGATCTAACACATCAGCTAGATACAATTAGACACAGTATCCCTCAAGAAGCTATCAAACAACTCTGTCAATCAGTGACAAGCTGAGTAACTGTTTTCATAAGGGTCGGTAATGGGCCAACGCGTTACTGTCTTCTTCATTTTGTAAAGCTCTTTTACTCGAATAAATCAACCAATTTTTCTGAAACAGTAATCAATGGCTTGTTTGTATACGTACATTACATCTATCGATTTCCGTCCCATTCTGATAATTCCTGCCTGGTGCATCACTTTTCTTATCTTAGAATGAATTATGAATGATGGATACGATACATTAGGAGGTTAGATTAAAATAAACGAGATTTTTCCCATTTCTAAGTTTGGCATGGTTTCAGCGTTCGTTCGAAGGTTCATAGCAGAGACCGCTAGTGTATAAACATTTTCAGTGTCATTATTTAGCTAACATACAGTTCATGATCACAAAACTGTGCCTCCATGTACCATATATGGCTCAAAACTATTCCTCTACATTTCACCACTAATATAACTTCTACTACTGATGTGGCAAATAATCCTCCTCCCTGCCTTCTCCCTCTCCGATAAAAAAATCCTCTTTTTCATTGGAAACTGATGTATTTCAATTCTGGTTCATGCGCACACAACTACGATTCTCGAAACAAACTTAAAAGCTTTGAGACTACCGATAACAATTGTTCAATAGTATGCAGGTCTGGAGAATTTGGAGAGATGCAAGGTACTATTATTTTAGTACGTGGCTTAAATGAGTCTGTAGCTGTTTCAATTTTATTTTATTTTACATATTACGAGCCTGTGATTGCTTAAAATTACTGTAATTTTTTTTTAAATGGTCAGTATAGTATGATAAACTTCATTTATAGTTTTATTTGGTTCTTGTGAAGTTCATTTCCTGCATTTGTTCTTTCGAAATTATGTCCTAAAGACGTAACTGTCCATTTATGCTAATTCTATTAATGTGTGACCTCTGTCATTCGCATCACATCCAGATTCCCACTGATGAATCGTTCTACACTTTTTGGCTGGCGTTCGCATTAAAATTCTCTAATATCATCGTCAATTAACGAATACTGTAACTCTCCTCAGAAGTTGTGAGGTTACTGCTGAGCCTTCGACATACCTCTGTGGATGTCAGAATGAAACATATAGGTCGAACTGCCCGATAATCTGATCACTCTCCGTGTACTCACGTGCAGTTAACGAAAGTCGTGTCGCACAACGGATAACTAACAGGATATGGGTGGGCCTAAGAAATATGAAACATGGATGCTGTACATCACACAAAATAACAAACCAGATGTTCATCTAGAGTGAAATTTTCACTCTGCAACGGAATATGCGCTGATATGAAACTTCCTGGGAGATTAAAACTGTGTGACGGAGCGAGACTAGAACTCGGGAACCTTGCCTTTCGCGGGCAAGTGCTCTACCATCTGAGCTACCCAAGAACGACTCACGACCCGTCCTCACAGCTTCACATCTGCCAGTACCCCGTCTCCTACTTTCCAAACTTCACACAAACTCTCGTGGCCATCCAGAGTGGCCGAGCAGTTCTAGGCGCTACAGTCTGGAACCGCGCGACCACCACGGTCGCAGGTTCGAATACTGCCTCGGGTATGGATGTGTGTGATGTCCTTAGGTTAGTTAAGTTTAAGTAGTTCTAAGTTCTAGGGGACTGATGACCTGAGAAGTTAAGTCCCATAGTGCTCAGAGCCATTTGAACCATTTTTGAAGCTCTCCTGCTTCATCTAACTATGAAATAAAACAGTGGTTCACAACAGACCCTGTTTATTACAAAGGTCCCTCCTTATACCACCATTACGATTACAAGCAGTTCAGAGTGAGAAAACTACCTGTTGTTAACATGGGTCAGCACAAATCTAACGCTTGGATTCCTCAGCAGCGACTGGATAATACAGGTAAATGAGACAAGACTGTAATCTCTATGTGACTTCTGGGAAGATAATTCCGCAATGGGCACACAGCGATTGCCTGAACTTGCTAGAAGATTGAAAGAACTACACAGTCAAGAACCATTATCAATTGAGACGTAATGAGCCTTCAGATATGAAAGTCTTGGCACCCGAAGACAAGCTAACCCTAACACCACACATACAGACGCAGTTTCATTTTCAAAGGAATTTCAGGAATACAGCGTAATTTGTGATGCACCACCTTACAAATTTCATTCACTCTTTTTACAGTGGTTATTCTGCAGACATTTTCCACTTTCATAACTGGAAAATCTTACATATTTTCATATTTTGCTGAATCTGACTCGTTCTCAATTTTAAGCACTGTATGAGTTACTAAAATACATATATATACTTACTTTTAGAACAATTCATTCTTTATTTACACAGTTTACTATATTTACCAGCATTCACACTCATCCTGACTGCACTTGACAAAACAAATGACATAAACCTTTATTTAATACAGAAATCTAAAATTCAATTAAAAATCAAAAATTTTCAATGCATAGTTTCGACACATAAATCTAAAAATGTTGTTCGCGCTACATTTGCTCTAGAAAACAGATAACAAGCACAAAGGAATGAACAGAAAAAATTGAGGACTCATGGCTATAAGGTTAAAGAAGTGGATTATAAATTTTTTCATGTAATCAAAGCGTATTTAGCGTGCACACGTTGTAATAGCACATTGTTAAAAATCAAATTACGAACACTAAATAAAATATGTGAGAGTTAACCTAAGACATATTAAATTTAGGAAACATGAATTCTATACGCTCCAAACGGAGACTACACATTTCATCAGATATACATACAATAATAACATCAACTTCACAGTTATTACATGACTTACACAAGGATAAAATAACGACTCCAAAATCACACCACTGACACTGTTGCGATAAGGGGCCACTAGACTGTGAGTTACACTTAGTTTTACAATTATAAATCATATAGTACACATATACAAGTGTGGCTGTTCATTTCTGAGTCATCAGTGTTCTGACTGGTTTGATGCAGCCCGCCACAAATTCCTTTTCATGTTTTCCTCTAAAGTACCGTAAGATATTCCCCAGTGTCTTAACAGATGTCCTGTCCGCACCTGGTAGCTGAGTGGTCAGCGCGACGGAATGTTATCCCTAACGGCCCGGGTTCGATTCCCGGCTGGATCGGAGATTTTCTCCGTTCAGGGACTGGGTGTTGTGTTGTTCTTATCTTCAGCATTTCATCCCCATCAACACGCAAGTCGCCGAAACGGAGTCAACTCGAAAGACTTGCACCAGACGAACGGTCTACCCGACGGGAGGCCCTAGCCACACAGCATTTCTATTTCCAACGGATGTCCTGTCTTCCATCTCCCACCTTCTTGTCAGTATTTTCCATATACCTCTATCCTCTCTGATTCTGCGGAGAATCTTATCATTCATTGCCGGCCGAAGTGGCCGCGCGGTTCTGGCGCTGCAGTCTGGAACCGCGAGACCGCTACGGTCGCAGGTTCGAATCCTGCCTCGGGCATGGGTGTGTGTGATGTCCTTAGGTTAGTTAGGTTTAACTAGTTCTAAGTCCTAGGGGACTAATGACCTCAGCAGTTGAGTCCCATAGTGCTCAGAGCCATTTTATCATTCATTACCTTACCAGTTCACCTAATTTTCAACATTTTTCTGTAGCACTGCATCTCAAATGCTTCCATTCCCTTCTTTTCCAGTTTGCCCTCAGTCCATGTTCCACTACCATACAACGTTGAGCTCCAAACGCAAATATTCAGAAATTCCTCCCACATTTGGGCCCTTTATGTAATACCTGTAAACTTCTATTGGCCAAGAAGCCCTCTTTGCCGTAGCTAGACTGCTTTTTATGTCCTCCTCGCTCCCTGCGTTGTGGGTTCTGTGCTTCGTCTACATCGTCTCAACCAATTTTGATGTTAAATCTGTCGCTGTTCTCATTTTCGCTACTTCTCACGAATTTTGTCTCTTTGTGGTTTACTTTCATTCGTTTTCTGTACTCATTCTGTTCATTCCACTCCGGAGATCCTATAATTCATCTTCACGTTTACTGAGGACAGCATTGTCATCAGCAAAACCGTTTAATTCAAACACAACGAATTTTAATTCCAGACTTGAACCTTTCTTTTATTTCCGTCACTGCTTCTTGGATGTTTAGGTTCAACGTCTGAGCGAAAGACAGCCTGTCTTACACCATATCTCACCCGAGCACATGGTTCTTCGTCTTCCACCCTTACTGTTTCCTCTTCGGTCTTGTAGATGTTGTATATTAGCCACCTTTGCCTACAGCTTATACCAATTTTTCTCATAATATGGAACATATTCAATCATTTGACATTGTCGAACGCTTTCGCCAGTTCAACAAATCTTGTGAACGTGTCCTGATTTTTCCGTAGTCTTGTTCCCACTATCAACACCATCGTCAACTTGCCTCTGGTGCCTTTACCTTTCCTAAAACCAAAATGATCGTCATACAACGAAGCCTCAATTTTCTTTTCCATTGACGTTTACATTATTCTTGTTAGCAACATGGATGTATGAGCTGTGAGGCTGACTGTGCGATAATTTACGTACTTGTCAGCTCTTTCTGTCCGGATTTGCGTGGATTATATTTCTCCGTAAACCTGATGGTTACTTCGCCTGTCCCACACCAGCAGTAATAGTCGTTTTGTTCCCCCAGAGACTTAAGATTTTTTGGGAAATGTTACCTATCACTTCTGTCTTATTTGATCTTAAGTCTACCTAAGCTCCTTTAAATTCTGATTCTAATATTGGATCTCCTGTATACCGGCTACTGTATCTTCTTCTGTCACATCATCAGACAAGTCTTCCCCCTCTTCGAGGGCTTTAATGTACTCTTTCCGCTTGTCAGCTCTCTCCTTCGCATATAACTGTGCAATTCACATTACTCTCTTAATGTTACCATCCTTGCTTTTAATTTCGCCGAACGTTGTTTTGATTTTTCTGTATGTTGAGCCAGTCCTTCTAACAATCATTTCTTTTTCTGTCTCTTCCCACTTTTTTGTGCAGCCCTTTCGCCTTAGCTTCTTTACCCTTCCTATTCCTTTCATTCCTAAGTGACTTGAATTTCTGTATTCCTGAATTTACTTGCGGATTTTTGTACATCCCTCTTTCGTCAATCAACTGAACTATCTCTTCTGTTGGGTTTGGTTTCTTCGCAGTTGCCTAATTACTGATAATTATCAACACAAAAAGGTTAGTCCCTGAAATATAAGACAAAAGCTAACATTATGAAACGTAAGTGCGAGGCTTATCTTAGTTTGTCACACAAGCTTTTTTTACCACTTTTCATTTTGTCGGTACGAGACAATAGTTCACAGTCAGTGTTCACTGTAGGCTGGGCTAATTTAACTTTCAGTGTCTGAACATGATGTGGAGTTCAAGACGATTTTGGGGAGAGAGAAATCCGTTCAGTGTTTGTCTAGCGTACTAGCCAAACAGAGACCGCCATCTAGCCCTTTAGCAACTGGTACTGATCAAACGTCGTCTAGGGGTAGAAGCTTTGCTTCAAAATAAAAACATCTGTGGTATAGGATTCGAATCCCGCCGCTGCTTAAATTTTGATTAATAATCAGCATTGGTGGCGGAAAACTTCCGGCACAAGAAGTCACCCTCATTCAACCAACGGCCGTGTCAAAGAGGGCGGAGGAGCGGACAGAGGTTCAGGGCACTCTCTTGTCCTATGAGTAGGAAACTGCCCGTAAAAGCGGAAGAATCAGAAATGATCAACGGGATGAGGGTGCAGAAGGCAATGCAAACCACTGCATTAAAGACACGTAACGTGTTCCACAGGACATGTGACCTGTAATTGAAGAAGTGTCATGATGTTCTCTCCATTGGAAAAAGATTCCGGAATCGTCCCCCATTCGGATCTCCGGCAGAGGACTGCCAAGGGGGAGGTTACCATGAGAAAAAGAGTTAATAATCAACGAAAGGATAACGTTCTACGAGTCAGGGCGTGGAATGTCAGAAGTTTGAACGTGGTAGGGAAACTAAAAATCTGAAAAGGGAAATGCAAAGGCTCAGTCTAGATATACAGGGTGTTACAAAAAGGTACGGCCAAAGTTCAGGAAACATTCCTCACACACAAAGAGAGAAAATATGTTATGTGGATATGTGTCCGGAAACTCTTACTTTCCATGTTAGAGCTCACTTCTCTTCAAATCACATTAATCATGGAATGGAAACACACAGCAACAGAACGTACCAGCGTGACTTCAAACACTTTGTTACAGGAAATGTTCAAAATGTCCTCCGTTAGCGAGGATACATGCATCCACCCTCAGTCGCATGGAATCCCTGATACGCTGATGCAGCCCTGGAGAATGGCGTATTGTATCACAGCCGTCCACAATACGAGCACGAAGAGTCTCTACATTTGGTACCGGGGTTGCGTAGACAAGAGCTTTCAAATGCCCCCATAAATGAAAGTCAAGAGGGTTGAGTACAGGGGAGCGTGGATGCCATGGAATTTGTCCGCCTCTACCAATCCATCGCCCACCGAGTCTGTTGTTGAGAAGCGTACGAACACTTCGACTGAAATGTGCGGGAGCTCCATCGTGCATGAACCACATGTTGTGCCGTACTTGTAAAGGCAAATGTTCTAGCAGCACAGGTAGAGTATCCCGTATGAAATCACGATAACGTGCTCCATTGAGCGTAGATGGACGAAACTAAAACGAGCTGTAACATGGTAAATAAGCGTTTCCGGGCACATGTCCACATAACATCTTTCCTTTATTTGTGTGTGAGGAATGTTTCCTGAAAGTTTGGCCGTACCTTTTTGTAACACCCTATACTAGGGGTCAGTGAAGTGGAAAGAAGTCCAGGATTTTTGGTCAGATGAGTATAGGGTGATATCAACAGTTGCAGAAAATGGTAAAACGGGAGTAAGATCCCTTATGAATAGGGGCGGAGAGCGTGTTACTGTGAACAGTTCAGTGACAGGGTTATTCTTATCAAAATCGACAGCAAACCAACACCGACAACGATAGTTCAGGTATACATGACGACGTCGCAAGCTAAAGATGAAGACATAGAGAAAGGGTATGAGGATACTGAAAGGGTAACACAGTATATAAAGGGGGATTAGTATCTAATAGTCATGGAGGACTGGAATGCAGTTTTAGGGGAAGGAGTAGAAGAAATGTTACATGAAAATATGGGCTTGGGACAAGGACTCAGAGAGGAGATAGACTAATTGACTTCTGTAATAAGTTTCAGCTAGTAATAGCGAATACACTGTTCAAGAATCACAAGAGGAGGAGGTATACTTGAAAAAGGCCGGGTGATGCGGGAAGATTTTTATTAGATTACATCATGGTCAGACAGAGATTCCGAAATGAAATACCGGATTGTAAGGTGTGCCCATTAGGAGATATAGACTTAGATGACATATACTAGCGATGAAGAGTAGGCTGAAGTTTAAGACATTATTCAAAAAGAATCAACACGCAAAGAATTGGGATACAGAAGTACTAAGGAATGATGAGATACGGTTGAAGTCCTCTAAGGCAATAAGGAAGAACTCAGCAGGCAGTATAGTTGAAGAGGAATGGACATCTCTAATAAGGGCCATCACAGAAGTTGGGAAGGTGAACATAGGCACAAAGAAGCTAACTGCGAAAAAACCATGGGTAACAGAAGAAATACTTCAATTGACCCATTAAAGGAGCAAGTACAGAAATGTTCCGGAAATCTCAGGAATACAGAAATACAAGTCGCTGAGGAATGAAATAAACAGGAAGTGCAGGGAAATTAAGACGAAATGCATGGAGGAAAAATGTGAAGACATCGAAAAAGAATGATTGTCGGAAGGACAGACTCAGCATACAGGAAAGTCAAAACAGCCTTCGGTGACACGAAAAGTAAGGGTGATAACATTAAGAGTGCAGCGGGAATTCCACTGTTAAATGCAGAGTAGAGAGCGGCTAGGTGGAAAGAATACATTGACTGCCTTCATGAACGGGAAGATTTATCTGATGTTATAGATGAAGAAACAGAAGTCGATTTAGAAGAGAGTATAGAATCAGAATTTAATAGAACTTCGGAGGACTTAAGATCAAATACGACAATAGGGATAGATAATATTCCATCAGAATTTCTAAAATCATTGGGGGAAGTGGCAACAAAACGACTATTCACATTGGTGTGTAGAATACATGAGTGTGGTGACGTACCATCTGACTTACGGAAAAGTATTATCCACACAATTCCGAAGACGGCAAGAGCTGACCAGTGCGAGAATTATCGCACGAACAGCTTAACAGCTCATGCATCCAAGTTGCTTACAAGAATAATATACAGAAGAATGGAAAAGAAAATTGAGTATGCGCTAGATGACGATCAGTTTAGCTTTAGGAAAGGTAAAGGCACGAGAGAGGCAATTCTGACGTTGCGGTTAATAATGGAAGCAAAACTAAAGAAAAATCAAGACACATTCATAGGATTTGTCGACCTAGAAAAAGCCTTCGACCATGTAAAATGGTGCAAGACGTTCGAAATTCTGAGAAAAGTAGTGGTAAGCTATAGGAAGAGACAGGTCACATATAATATGTACAACAACCAAGAGGAAATAATAGGAGTTGACGTCGAAAAATAAGAGTGGACGATCAAGAATGAAGTGCTCATATTAAAAAGGGTGTAAAACAAGGACGTAGGCTTTCGCCCCTACTGCTCAATCTGTACAACGAGGAAGTGATGATGGAAGTAAAAGAAAGGTTCAGGAGTGGAATCAAAATTCAGTGTGAAAGGATATCAATGATACGATTCGCTGATGACATTGCTACCTTGAGTGAAAGTGAAGAAGAATCACATAATCTGCTGAACAGAATAAACAGTCTAATGAGAGCAGAATATGTATCTAAGGAGATGGGACCTGGATAAACTGACTAACCAGAGGTTGTACAGAGTTTCAGGGAGAGCATAAGGGAACAATTGACAAGAATGGGGGAAAGAAATACAGTAGAAGAAGAATGGGTAGCTTTGAGGGATGAAGTAGTGAAGGCAGCAGAGCATCAAGTAGGTAAAAAGACGAGGGCTAGTAGAAATCCTTGGGTGACAGAATAAATATTGAATTTAATTGACGAAAAAAGAAAATATAAAAATACAGTAAATGAAACAGGCACAAATGAATACAAACGTCTCAAAAATGAGATCGACAGGAAGTGCAAAATGGCTAAGCAGGCATGGCTAGACGACAAATGTAAGGATGTAGAGGCTTATCTCACTAGGGGAAAGATAGATACTGCCTACAGGAAAATTAAAGAGACATTTGGAGAAAAGAGAACCACTAGTATGAATATCAAGAGCACAGATGGCAACCCAGTTCTAAGCAAAGAAGGGAAAGCAGAAAGGTCGAAGGAATTTATAGAGGGTCTATACAGGGGCGATGTACTTGAGGACAATATTATGGAAATGGATGTAGTTGAAGATGAAATGGAAGATACGATACTGCGTGAAGAGTTTGACAGAGCACTGAAAGACCTAAGTCGAAACAAGGCCCTGGGAGTAGACAAAATTCCATTAGAACTACTGACAGCCTTAGGAGAGCCAGTCCTGACAAAACTCTACCATCTGGTGAGAAAAATGTATGAGATAGGCGAAATACCCTCAGACTTCAAGAAGAATATAATAATTTCAATCCCAAAGAAAGCAGGCGCTGACAGATGTGAAAATTACCTAACTATCAGTTTAACAAGTCACGGCTGCAAAATACTAACACGAATTCTTTACAGACGAATGGAAAAACTGGTAGAAGCCGAACTCGGAGAAGATCAGTTTGGATTCCGTAGAAATGTTGGAACACGTGAGGCAATACTGACCCTACGACTTATTTTAGAAGCTAGATTAAGAAAAGGCAAACCTAAGTTTCTAGCATTTGTAGAATTAGAGAAGGCTTTTGACAATGTTGACTGGAATACTCTCTTTCAAATACTTAAGGTGGTAGGTGTAAAATACAGGGAGTGAAAGGCTATTTACAATTTCTACAGAAACCAGATGGCAGTTATAAGAGTCGAGGGATATGAAAGGGAAGCAGTGGTTGGGAAGGGAGTGAGACAGGTTTGTAGCCTCTCCCTGATGTTGTTCAATCTGTATATTGAGCAAGCAGTAAAAGAAATAAAAGAAAAATTCGGAGTAGGTATTAAAATCCATGGAGAAGAAATAAAAACTTTAAGGTTCGCCGATGACATTGTAATTCTGTCAGAGACAGCAAAGGACTTGGAAGAGCAGTTGAACGGAATGGACAGTGCCTTGAAAGGAGAATATAAGATGAACATCAATAAATGCAAAACGACGATAATGGAATGTAGTCGAATTAAGTTGGGTGATGCTGAGGGAATTAGATTGGGAAATGAGACACTTAAAGTAGTAAAGGAGTTTTGCTATT
Source organism: Schistocerca nitens (assembly GCF_023898315.1). NCBI lineage: Eukaryota > Metazoa > Arthropoda > Insecta > Orthoptera > Acrididae > Schistocerca > Schistocerca nitens. Next base: position 416,993,600 of record NC_064619.1, on the reverse strand, counting down.
TGGGGAGCAAAATCACTGATGATGCTCGAAGTAGAAAGGATATAAAACGTAGACTGGCAATGGCAAGGAAAGCGTTTCTGAAGAAGAGAAATTTGTTAACATCGAGTATAGATTTAAGTGTCAGGAAGTCGTTTCTGAAAGTATTTGTATGAAGTGTAGCCATGTATGAAAGTGAAACATGGACGATAAATAGTTTGGACAAGAAGAGAATAGAAGCTTTCGAAATGTGGTGCTACAGAAGAATGTTGAAGATTAGATGGATAGGTCACATAACTAATGAGGAGGTACTGAATAGAATTGGGAAGAAGAGAAGTTTGTGGCACAACTTGACTAGAAGAAGGGATCGGTTGGTAGGACATGTTCTGAGGCATCAAGGGATCACCAATTTAGTACTGGAGGGCAGAGTGGAGGGTAAAAACCATAGAGGGAGACCAAGAGAAGAATACACTAAGCAGATTCAGAAGAATGTATGCTGCAGTACGTACTGGGAGATGAAGAAGCTTGGATAGGATAGAGTAGCATGGAGAGCTGCATCAAGCCAGTCTCAGGACTGAAGACCACAACAACAACAGTAAATCGCAGATAGACGAAGGTAATGAGAAGTAGTTCATTATAAGATGCCTAGGATTGTGTATAGGAAACTTAACAGCAGGATTGATGGTCACGAAGTAGACGAAGTTAAGGAATTGTGCTACCTAGACAGTAAAATAACCAATGACGGACAGAGCACCCGAGGACATCAGAAGCAGACTATCAATGACAAAAAGAGCATTCCTGGCAAAGAGAAGTCTACTAGTATCAAATATCGCCCTTAATTTTAGGAATAAATGTCTGAGAATGAACGTATGGTAGTGAAACATGGACTGTGGGGAAAACCGGAATAGAAGAGAATCGAAGCATTTGAGGTGTGGTGCTACAGACGAATATTGAAAATTAGGTCGACGGATAAGGTAAGTAATGAGGAGGTTCTGCGCAGAATAGGAGAGTAAAAGAACATGCGCAAAACACTGATAAAGAGAAGGGACAGGATGATAGGATATTCTTAGATGATAGGACATTTTAAAGACATGAGGGAATGACTTCCATGGTAATAGAGGGAGCTGTAGAGGGCAAAAACTGTAGAGGAGGATAGAGGTTGGAATACATCCAGTAAATAATTGAGGACGTACGTTGCAAGTGCTACTATGAGATGAAGAGGTTGGCACAGGAGGGGAGTTCGTGGCGGGCCGCACCAAACCAGTCAGAAGATTGATGACAAAAAAAAAGTTCGGTCTGTAGACTGCGAAACATCGTATCACTATCAAGGAGTTTAAGCCAATAACTTTGTGTCCACAATCTTCACTTCCTTCTAGTATAGCCCAGCTTTACCAAATCTACTTACCTCGACTACATACGAACAGCACTACTACGTTCATGAAGAACTCAGGCAGAACATAATGTGTCATTATGTGCTTGAGAAGTATACCTCCAGTTATTATTTCATTATAAGATGCCTAGTATTGTGTATAGGAATTGCCCTCTCATAGACCTTAACAGATTAGTTTCCAAATGTCAGCTATCTACATATTCACAAATTCCCCCTTGTTGATTAATAATTTTCTGGTAAGTGCCGTCTCTTTAGTTTACGAAGTATATTACGTTTCTCCAGGCTTATGTGCACAGAAGGAAGATGCTTTCAGTTAATTGTGTCACATCGGCTGCAAAAATATCTGTTCTAATATCTGGTATGTGTTTTCACCTTAGTCGACAGATGAATGGACCCTATACAGACGGCTCTTCCCAGCGTATTTTCTCAGGGTTTGGCCTTGGCTGTGGACTCATAGTCGCGACCACAGATAGGGCAGTCTCCGTTGTGCAGTCCCAGATGGCGTACGTCTCGCGCATCCTTGAATGGTTAGCTGCGTGGTGGTGGCTCTCTATCGCATGCCCCAAGCCACCAAGCTAGGACACTAAATGGCTGATTGGCTCCTCCAAAGCAGAGAAAGTGAACGAACCCCTCCGACTCAGGGTTAATCCATTGGGATCACAAATGAGTTTTCAGCAGCCGTGCGTCCATGTGACAACTGTCACTCACTCCTCTAGATGCGATCTTGAGCTACCTCGAACACTGTGACAACTAAGATGTAACGTACTGACATACTCCTATAATAACATTTACATGAATTAGAAGACAATTTTTAATACAAGATTATTTATCTGCCTTAAGAAAGAAATGACTGTTATCAGTTCTACACCAAGAATGTAGAGAGCGATCTAGTTCACAGTCGCTATTTTGCCTCTTGACCACCAGACCAAGACTCCAGTTTACAAGCCCGGTACGTCTGTGAAAGGCTCGGATTTCGACGCACACGACCTCTACGGCGCCACACGTGAAGACGTTGCTTACTAACAAATGGCTCTGAGCACTATGGGACTTAACATCTATGGTCATCAGTATCCTAGAACTTAGAACTACTTAAACCTAACTAGCCTAAGGACATCACACAACACCCAGTCATCACGAGGCAAAGAAAATCCCTGACCCCGCCGGGAATCGAACCCGGGAACCCGGACGCGGGAAGCGAGAACGCTACCGCACGACCACGAGCTGCGGACTGATTAATAACAGTGAAGAGTCTAACCACGCAAAATATTGATAGGAGACGACACGGTTCGTTGGGGAAGCGGACGAGTGTGGTGGTTCCTCGATGTGATGACAGATTTATTTCTACCTTAGTTGGCCTAATTTAGTACAGAAGGTGACAGTTTGGTTGCGAGTTGTACAGCCAAACAGTATGAAAGTGAAACTACTTTGCCTATCTAGCTGCCGGCCACGGTGGTCTAGCGGTTCTAGGCGCTCAGTCCGGAACCGCGCGACTGCTCCGGTCGCAGGTTCGAATCCTGCCTCGGGCTTGGATGTGTGTGATGTCCTTAGGTTAGTTAGGTTTAACTAGTTCTAAGTTCTAGGGGACTGATGACCACAGATGTTAAGTCCCATAGTGCTCAGAGCCATTTGAACCATTTTGAGCCTATCTAGCTTTGAAGGAGGAGGAGGAGATTATTTAATGTACCATCGGCAACGAGGTCATTAGAGACTGATCTATCTTAGAACGGAAGGTGATAGTATGGTCATAATTGGCCAGGCCAACGAATGTGAAAGCAAAACTCCTTGTTGTGGTGACAGACTGATCAATACGTTAGCCCGAAGTCAAGGTTAGGCTGAAAGGTGCCAGTCTGTAAGTTTAAGAAACCAACGGAAGTGAAAAACAGAAAGTAAAACAAAAAACACCTGGTTGGGGTGACAGACTGATCTGTCCCTTACCCCGAGGTCTAGGTTTGGAAGGAAGTGACAGTTTCCTTGTGAATTGGCGGAGTCACTGAAGGTGTAACCATTAATATCTGGCTCTGCTGGCAGACTGATTTGTACCTTGACCAATTTGTAAAAGTTACCTTTAGTACCACGTTACCGTCACCATGTTGTTTACGAAGTTCTTTACATGTTTCCTGTGTCTTTGGTTACAGCCGACAATTATTCGAATATTTTTCTGTATCTAATCGGAACGGCACAGCATTAATACATGTCTGCGATAGAGGTAAGGAAGTTTTACCGACAGTCGCTCTCGACCAGCTGCAGTTTACGATGCGCTTAATATTCCACCAATAACATGTGAAAGCTGTCCTCATCGCCGAACAAACTGCTTGCATTACTTCACCGCTGCTTATCCGATGAAATTTTGTCGTCTAAAAGTCGGGCCTGGTGGTCCTTCGGCAAAGCGCGTGACAGAAAACAGAGTGGTCGCGGAATCGAATCCCTGCGCAGATTAGAAATTTTTATTGTCCATTTAATCTAGCTTTTATCTATCAACGATGTGAGGAGTGGCCAAGTATGACATGTGGTTCTGATTCCACGCTAATCTGTAGATCCTTTTTCCACGGAACCACTGCTATTTAACTGGAACCGATTACAGACACGCAAGCCTCGAGTTTGGTGTCCAATTGAAGGACTTTCAGAAGGTCGTTCTGCAGTACACCTCGTATTTTCCTTTCTTGTGTATTGCGGGGAGGGGGGGGGAAGGACATAAGTAGTCTCATTTATCGGTAGAAAATACAAAGGACGTTCGAAAGTTTTGCACAGTCGTCTCCAAATTTTTATTTTTTGCTGGAGGAAATGAAATTTTTTGTGAACATGCTTGAAACATTTACCTATAAGCTGGTATATAAATTTTCTTTTATTTACAGGCGAGCCATAATAGACCGTGAAGTAGATGTTAGATTGCGACAATGATCGACGATGGAACCGGCGATGACTCTGCCGCATTGATTGACAGGAAGTTGTTCCCCGTTTATGGGGAGGACACAGTGGATCGCAGCAGTATCCAGTGGTGGTTAAAGAGGTTTAAAGACGGTGATTTCTCTCTACTGGACAATCCACGATGCGATAGACCATTGACGGCAGGTAGTGATGTGAGTAAGGAGACCATTGATCAAATCATCCAAAATGACATATGTGTGACCACACGACAGCTTGCTGAAATGACTGGTTTGTCATTGGGTAGTGTTGTATCAATGGTACAGACACTAGGGTAAAGAAATGTCTGAGCACGTTGGGTGCCTAGGTTATTGACAAGAGAAATGAAAACAGTGAGGAAGTACGTGTGCGAGGGTCTCATGAAGACCTTTACTGATGATTGGAAACAGTGTTTTGACGGCGTCATTACCCAGGATGAAACATGGCTGTTTTTGTCCGAACCTGAGAGCAAAGCCCAATCAATGTAGTGGCGTCATCCGGGTTCCCCTAGGAAGAAGAAACCAAGACTTTCACTAACAGCAGGCCGAAAAGTGATGGCCTCCTTTTTCTGGGTTCAGTGTGGTGTCATTTTCATTTACTTTTTGGAACTTGGCTCCACAATTAACCGGGACCGTTACTGTTTGTCATTGGACAAGCTGCGACATTCCATCATGACCCACAGACCACATCTTCAGGTTCAGGTCATTAGACTACACCACGACAATGCCAAACCCCATACAGCCCTTATGACACAGAAGAAAATCAGGAAAATTGGTTGAAAAATTGTTGCTCATCTTCCCTACAGTACGGACTTGGCTCCATCTGACTTTTACCTCTTTGGTCGTCTGACGTCCCACCTGCGTGATAAAACATTTGATAGTGAGAAAGACCTTATTTCCTGTGTCAAGCGATTTTGTAAAAGTCAATCCCCAGAATTTTACTAAAGTGCATTTACATCATAGAAAGAACGTTGGGCTAGATGCGTCACAGTTGATGCAGGCTACATTGAGTAGTCTCAATGTATAGTTAACTGTTCCAAGTATGCTCACAAAAAGTTTCATTCTTCTTCTGCAAAAAACATAAAAATAAAAATATTACAGACAACTATGCAAAACTCTTTGAACACCCTTTCTATTTAAAACCGCGATGCTCTAAAAACGTAAGAAAATTGCCATTCGAATATATGGTGACCATAAAAGCGTCAATGGTGGCCGTTGTATTCACCGATTCTGTTCTATTTTCAGTTTGGGCAAGTTTTCACGAGATTACTGTAAATTCGCAATTATTGTTGATGATTACTACTTCAGTACCTTATATGTAAGATACTTTATTCGTGGGTTAATAGAGATTATGTTCCTGCTAACCTCGTCTATATACGCGCAAATTTTACTCAGGGTATGTGTGTGTGTGTGTGTGTGTGTGTGTGTGTGTGTGTGTGTGTGTGTTTGAGTGAGAGAGAGAGAGAGAGAGAGACAGAGGTGGGACGGATGTGGAGAGAACAAGAACAAAGGCCACGTGTTTGTGATCCGCACATGTTCAGTAATTGTTGTCACTGCTACGGAAGAGTCTACAAGGTCGGTTTGAATTAGTTCACTTCCCAGGCATCTGTGCAGTGTCAAACAGACCAGCCCACACTCTACAAGAAACATCAGTGTGACAGTCTACGGAAGCTCACTCAGATTAAAAGACATTTCGTGGCGGCGCTGTGCTTGAAGGCTCCTGTGGTCGATCTCTCAGAAAGAAATATAAGTCAAAGGAAATGTTTTGAGAACGGTAGGATATATTTGCACGGGAAGGCAAAGAGACGAACAGGCGGTATGCTCAGTCAAGTGGCTCCACAAGAGCGAGCTTGCTGCACGTTTTTTATCTGCTGGATCAGAAGCAGAGGCCGGGGCGGAGCGCCAGTAAGCGAGCTCTGCGCTTCTTCCGCCATGTTTAAAGGAACGTCAGGCGAACGCCGTGCCGCCGCGACGCCTGGAACGCTTCTCTCCAGAAGGCTCGACCATTTATTGAAACTCCCGAGCGGCTGACGTCAATCCCAAGTTTGTGTAACGAAACTTCGGGAGACATAGCTATCAGTAGTGAAAGAGAATCAAATCGCACTACGTGCGTGTAATGTCGAAGGAATTCGTTTAGGATAGTATCCGGTGCAAGGGAACTCTTCGTAATAGACCATGTATTGTTTAATTCCTAAACATATCTCCGTTTCTTCTGCTATTTACGAGAAAACGCTGAAAAGTAATGCGTACCGATTTCTTCTTCTTTTCTCAATATCGGCTGAGGTATTGTGTATTGTGCATTGTGTGTTCATCCGGGAATCTCGAAACGACGGAGAGGCTTCACCCCTCCGTTGCCCTCAGTGGTTCACAACCTCAAAATAGGCCACAACAGTCCACCCACCCCACCGCCGCCCCATACCGAACCCAGGGTTACTGTGCGGTTCGGCCCCCAGTGAACTGCCCGCACAAAATATATGTAGGGCGTGTAAACACACTGAGAAGCGTGAGAGCCACTGCCAAGTGGTCGCATTGCTGGCACATGAGAGGTATGAAAAGTCTGTAAGTCGGAGCAACGATGAATAGGAAAGCATGCAAACTGAGAAATCTACTGACGTGTACAACTTTGACAAAGCGCAGATTCTTGAGTGAAATTTTGACCCTGCAGTGACTTGTCCAGTGGTATGATACTTCCTGGCAATTTAAAACTGTGTGCTGGACCGAGACTCGAACTCAAAAATTTTGCCTTTTGCTGATAAGTGCTCTACCGGCTTTTTTTTCCTCACATTCTTGAACATATCTAAATCTACAAAAAAAAAAGGAAAAGCTAATGCCACTGTCACTTTTTCCCTAAACGTGAAAATGAGCCCTCAACCGCTTCAGGCCTTGGGCCCTATCAATAAGACCCCAAAAGTCTATTGAAAATAGAAAGGGAGGATACAACGAAGCTGTGGTGTCACTGCCAGACACCACACTTGCTAGGTGGTAGCTTAAATCGGCCGCGGTCCATTAGTACATGTCGGACCCGCGTGTCGCCACTGTGTGATCGCAGACCGAGCGCCACCACACGGCAGGTCTCGAGAGACGTACGAGAACTCGCCCAGTTGTACGGCGACGTTGCTAGCGACTATACTGACGAAGCCTTTGCTCTCATTTGCCGAGAGACAGTTAGAATAGCCTTCAGCTAAGTTAATGGCTACGACTTAGCAAGGCGCCAATTGTCACAGTGCATGTATCTTACGAGTCTCATTTGTATAGTCAAGAGAGATGTATCACAAGGATTGATTAAAAGTTAAGTATATTCCAAAGATACGTATTTTCTTTATAGTATTCAATACGTATCCTGTTCCAGACTTGACGCCGGTCGGCGTGTGTGTACGCGTGCCTTTCGGCTTCCTCCTCAGTGTGGCGTGACTAGCTTGTTACGCCGCAACAGAAGCTTTCACTATTTTTTACATTTATGTATTAATTTTTTTATTGTTTAGTTCTGTTACACAAATCCGTTTCCGTCGTTCCAGCTCGTCCCCGTAGAGTCTGGCAATCGCCTTCGACATCAGTGGGAGAAAACCCGCGAAGTGGTGATCCATCAGTAGGCCAGCGAGGCACGTCTTCTCGCAAGTATAATCGTTGAGGGGACCGAATCTGTAAAATGGAAGAAGGTAAATACGCCAGCTGCTCCTAGGAAGGAAGATGCAGTTGCGTGGGTGGTGGTGGTGGGGGGGGGGGGGGGTGCAGAAATATACAGTGTTCTTGACAGCTGCACAATGCCGGTCGTTAAGGAACAGACAGAAATCGATGGGCTGATTTGTCACCAACAGCAAACAGGTAGTGGACAGCGTATTCGCTAATCAAGGTCAGTTACTGGTCCGTTGCCAACAGGAAATGTCGGTGGCCGGGAAGAGAAGCATTTGCGCGGTGATGCTGTCAGGAGTCATGCGCGTGATAAACGCCATCGTCTGACCGACCAAGAGGCAGGTTTCTCTCTCCTCCCCACATACAAGTCTATGGCTATCGTCGTCTTGCACGACACACGAGGTACACCATTGCTAAGCCTCCAAGATGCATCTGGTGAAGACGCGACTGGCATACTTCTTCCCATTAACCGTCTCACGTACCAGGTGAACTGGACATCTGACGTAGGTGTAGGGGCGTGCACTACACACCACACGACATTCCATCGGACGAGGGGTTGTTTTCGTTAAATATTTACATTCGGTGGAAGCTGCAACTGCAGGAAGGCATATACATGCAGGGAGAAGTGCAGTACCCATGTAGCTGTTTTCAAGAAAGAAATAGCTCAAATAGAAGAAAGGGCGCTGGGACGTATGTCAGTGCCACTGGGGCAACGAGCGAGGTCTGTGTGAGGGACCTCATCAAAAAGCTGTTGAGGCAAGCTGGAGTACGTCGCCACATCTTGAGATGCATATTTACAAACAGGGCTGCTGGTCGATGTTGGACATGACCAAGACTGAGGCCTCCTTTGGCCTTTAGGAGGCCTCATAGGTCACTGACTCATTAAGCGTATAGCTCATTGACTCACAAAGGAACACAATATGGCTAAAATAGTACGACTCACGACCCCTGCTCATAGCTTTAATTCCACCAGTACCTCATCTCCTACATTCCAAATTTCATAGCAGCTCTCTTGCGAATCTAGGAAGACTGGCTCTCTAAAAGATAAGGATATTGCGTAGACTTGACTTAGCCACAGCCTGAGGATGTTTCCAGAAAGAAATTTTCATTCTGCAGCGGATAGCGCACTGATATGAAACTTCTTAGGGGTTAAAGCTGTGTGCCAGCCCGAGATTCGAACTCGGGGCTTTCGCCATTAGCGGGCACATACCTAATGAAACATACCAAGGATTCGTCGAATCCATAACACGCAGGAAGGCTGCCTTGCTGTGTTTCACGCTATTAAGCAGATCCTCATATTTTGGCTTATAACTGCACAGCGAGGCGCGATTTTCGTATTAAGTTATATGACATTGGTGAGTAATGTTTAAGGTTTATAGGTGGTCAATCATAATAGGTCATACGCGACGCTGTTGTGTTATTATTGTTCGACAAAGTATCATAGGTGTGTATTTGTAAATAGGGTGACGGCCCCAATAATTATTTATGTGCAGACCCACACACACGCTCGAACTCATAGGGGAATCAGCGAATGCTACAACAATAGAGATTTGATGGGCACGGACACTGCGAAGACCGTGACCGGATGGCCGAGGCGGTTATAGCAACCACTCATGAGAAGCGGTAAATCCAGGTTAGAGTTACAGACCGACAAAAATTTTCAAGTTTCCCCACTGATTTATGTAAGTGCCCACAGACAGCCGTCACCTGTTTTCCTTCTATTGATTTCCAAACATCTGACGATACTGAAGGCCTCTTTGTAGGCTATTTCCAGCACAACAGAGAAAAATGTAGCTGCATCAATAAAAAACCGTTTCTCTGGTAATTAGGCGGGTGTAACGGTAAAAGCTGAAGAGTTCATAACAAAAACACCCCTTGTCAAGAATTTACATTTTTAAGCAGAACATAAGAAAAGATCTTTTTCTGTTCCTTCCTAGGCACGTCTAAGATATTCCTATGACATTTTCACAACTTCCTTTTTAGCCGAGCTACAAGTACATTTTTTTCAGATAATAATCTTCACTGATACAGTTTATTTTTGACACAAAATTTAGCTGGGATTAAGAAGGATTGATACAATACCTGCAGTAATTTTATTATATTGAGAGCATGGCATGCTAACATATTACAGGACAAAGATTATGTTATGTTAGAGAGAAATAAAACTGAAAGAATCAAACTTTCACTGATGCTCTCCGCTACTTTCGTCAGGTTTAATCAAATCCAGACCACTCTCTTTCTTTCCATAACCAGTCAATGAACTGGAAACGTTCTGGCTCTCACTCACTAAGAAAGAACTTCATAATCTTGATTAAGTCGTTGTAAAGGTGACTGAAAGTCAACTCGTGTGGAATCTTCACTTTATTTCGAAATGTAACACTACGGCAAGCCCCTGTACGACAATCACACACAAAAATGCGCTTCTGTTTTATACACTCTTATTAGACCTTTCAGTTTAATTGTTTCCTGTGCAGGTCGTTTGGGATAATGATCAATAGCTTCTTTCATTGTAAGATCAATTACCTGTCTACGTTTCAGATGATGAAAGGCGTAGGGTGTTGTCGAGAAGAAGTAATGACTGTTACCGAGTGCTCAGGAACATGAAAGACTTGATTCTGTTTCTTATGTGAAATAAATCCTGCTCGTTGGGCAACAAAAAATGACCTCCTACGGGAAAGAGTGGGTTATTACGGTGATCATTTTCATACCAGAAGTACATCATGACGATAACTTTAATGTGAGCAGTGCTTCCATCTGATATCACAACTAAATCTCTTCCAAAATATTGCTTACTTTTGAGTATTGACACAGTAGAATACGTCATGTCGTTCTTTCCCCTCTACAATTCCTCTTTGATAACTGAGAATTATAGTGTCATCGTTGGAAAGGTCGTGAATACCGGGAATATAATACCGTAGCTGACTAATATAAAATATTCCTTTGGTTTTTAGTCGAGATATAGGCAGGTTTTGCGTGTAGTAGAATGATATGACTGACACCAACCTCTATTGAGTATTGTCCTTAACCGACTCTTGGGAAGAGGATTCCGCTGTTGGTTTTTTTTTCCCCACAATCAGTCTTGCTTGTGACCAGTACTAACAGCGTTATCTGCTTTTCTGAAGCGTCGCAGGTAGACCAAGTGCCATACAAACGATATACAAATGATATCTCCCAAGTATGAAGCAATTCCCAGTACAGTTTGCACGGCACATTAATCTGGTACTCGCTCAGAAAAACTTCGTATATTTTCATCATTTATACCTCTGAAGATGTCTCCCGTTGGCGGAGAGGAGACGTTAGGAGAATGTTTCACACATAGCCCACGGCCTAATAGCACGGAAGTTTTAAAAGACGGCAGTACCAACTGTGAAAGCTTACATTGTATGATCATTCGTACTTTTTTCTGGAATGAGTAATGAGAAATCCTTTGTTTAAGGAAGGATATTTAATGTTCAGTAAGGTCTTCACGGGGCGGCGGAACTGTGCGAAGCTTGTTACTGGCTTTTTCTCATATCTTTGGGAAGACTGTTATTCGATATCAGACGCAGTAATATAGTGCATAGTGGGTCTGGAGAGATTGAATGGAAAGTCACGAATGCCTCTCCACACAAAGGTAGTTCTGTTGTAGTAGCATCAGCAGTAATTCGGGCTTTAGAACAGAAGGATAATTCATCTGCAAAAGGTATAGGGGAACGTATTGTACTTGTATGATATAGTAACTAGGAACAAAGGGCGCTTCTTGGTCGGTGCTTCAGACTGGTGACTGATTTTACATTCACATTATGATTGAGCAACAACAAAATTACTCAAACGACACCTCGCAATACGAAAGAACGCGTATTAGAGACCCCCATAAGCAGTTTTCGCCATTTTCTGCAGTTTCTGTTGTTAGAGATGAGGTCGTGTTTCTCCAATATTTGTCAATATCTGCAGTTCTGCATATTTGAGTGCCGTTTTATATATTGAAACTATTTGGAATACGTTGTTAATTTTTCAGCTATAGAATTTCGTGGTGAGTGAAATATGATATCTTTTTAGAACTATTTATATAAAATGAGAAGAGTTTGCTGACGGAGAAAATAAAATAATGAAACCGTGCTTACCTGCAACCATTTCTTACCTGATTGATGGGAACATTTCGGCCAATAATGATCTCGCGTTCCTCGTCCATCAGCATCCCCTTTCTTGCTACATTTTCCTTCCTTTCTTGACTTTTCTGTTTATTTGGCCACAGGATACCGTTTTCGGAATTCACAACAGATTTACAGATGATGACGCGTAACGATAGTAAGAACTTCACTGACATTTTAAATTGAATCTTTCAAGTTAGCTGCCAATAGTTTTATTATATTCCGTAAAATAGGACTATTTTGGCAGTAATGGCATTTTCAAATACCCCTGCGAATATTACAGCTGCTAAATATCTTAGTTTTGCGATGTTTGTACGATGTACGAAATACAATAAAACTATTAGCAGCTAACTTGGAAGACTGAATTTAAAACTGAATATTACGACGTGTTTCGTGCTGCGGGCCCACATATATATATTTGTGTGTGTGTGTGTGTGTGTGTGTGTGCGTGTGTGTGTGTGTGTGTATGAGACAGAGAGAGAGAGAGAGGGAGAGAGATTTCAACGTAGCCATACCTGAGACTCACCGTTTGCTTCAATCAAATGTAGGTGGAACAGCCGCTGTCCAGCGTTACTGCAGCTGAAGGAAAAGCTATGTGTATAAAATAACGTTACTTTTCCGACAAAAGGAAGGTCGTTTTATACACATACCTTCTCTTTCAGCTGCAGTAACGCTGGACAGCGGCTGTTCCACCTAAATTTGATTCAAGCAAACGGTGAGTCTCAGGTTTGGCTACGTTGAAATCACGAAAACGGAAGAAAATGACAAATTTCTTTTTGTTATGGCCTCTTTCATTACTTACATAGGTCAGAAAACTCGCTACGTTGTTCGTCACAACTAGGGGAAAACTGCGCCGTGGTCTAATCACTCGTTCTGTATATATTTGGAGTGGCTGCCCCTCCCTGTATATATGGCGTACACCGGTGTGCAAAAATCTGAGCGTAATCGGGAACAAGAGGACAACAAATACCTTAAACTGGCGTCAAAACGTCTCTCTTACTCTTCCTTTTTTGTTAAGTCGTCCGTCCTTGGTCTGGTTTACCCACATTATGCTTATCTTTTCATCCGTATGTAGCTAAAGCACTCAAAATTTCGAGTAATCTGCTTTGTGTATTCTAGAATTTGTAAGTCTGTGGTATTTTCCTCATCTTCTGCTTTTCCTGGTGACTACAGCAAAGATCCGAGTAACTCTACCCTTTTCATAGGAAAGATCTTCTGCAGACACATCTCCTCAATTATTATATCTAGTGTCTCTTCAGTGCGTACAATATTTGCATACTTGATGTTTCAGAACATCAAGGGATAACTACCACGGTACTTCTACAAGCTATGGGGTAAAACGTGTTGAGGAGGACTGAGACTGGAATCTACCCAAAGAATAACTGGGAATATTGGGTGCATGTTATTCACAGATCAAATAGCACTGTAGATTCATAATTCTTCAGTTTATTTCCTGCTTCGTTGCGAACAATAATCCTTTGGTGAAATTTGTAGCATACAACAGCAAGAACAGAATTTGGAAGGACATATTCATCTTTCAATTTGATTGCATTTCTCGATGAATGTGCATTAACATTCTCACGATCGGCCGACTTCGGCTTTAAGCCATTTTCATGTGAACAGGTAAATGAACATCATTAAGTGATTCATGCGACCAGGTGAGGCGTTTCCATTGAACTACGATTCTATCTCGGGTACATGGTGAACACTGCGATGGTACCTGACTAAGTAGTTGGGCCAATATGAGAACATTTAGCGGTCGTCTGTTGCGAAGTCCCATGTTCAGCGATGTGCCCTGAACGGTGTGCACCTAAAAATTTTTTCGTGCATCAAAATAATGCTGTGTCATCAAATCTGACACAAACTAACAGCTGTCCTGCACGCCACCTACGTGTCGTTTCACCGTCCTTTAGCCACCATCCACTCATACGACAGTAGCAAGCAAAAACACGACCAACTTCGCGATTTCCTAAATGCTCGTTCTCAGACCCTTTGCCAAAGTAGTTTACGTAAGTTGATTTACTTGATACTCAATTCGTCTCTCCTCCGCACGTATGCTAGAAGTGTTCAATAAGTAATGCACCACATTTTTTTCTTGGTAAATTTCTGTTGAAAAATGCAGGAATTTGTTATGGGACATCGTTAAATATTCCTGATTTGACCCCTATAGGTTCAGAAAGATCCGATAGGTGGTTGCGTAATAAATAGCCCTGAACATGGCGTCTGTATTGTAGGTGTGTTCCAGGAATATTTAATTTCTTTTGGAGGTAAACTATAGTATGGCATCCACTCAGACGCTCTAGCTGGCAGTGAACAAAACACAGTGACTCGATGTCCGAGGCGTATGTATCATCGCGACAACATCGCGCAAACCTGCCCGATCTCGCGCGTGCCGGTTGGCCGCACAAAGCAGTGACTCTTGCAATGTCGTAATGTGCGGACACCCTCATTCGAGGAGATCGCCGGATCATAATCCAACACCTCGCTGCTCAACTGGACATCTTTGTTGATACTGCTAAGACACTCGTACACCAGATGGAGTACTCAATAGTGTATGGCCGCTGGATTCCTCTCCGCCTAACAGTAATTCGTAACAAACAACGAATGACCGTCTATGCGGAATTGCTTGCGCGTTACGAGACTGATCGTCACATTTATTTATTTCATTTATGTCATTAACAGTACCGAGTAATCCGTCTTCCTGAAATGTAAGGTGGGTGGGATGCTACTAAATCTAATAGCAAAGACTTCTTGTTGTTACAGTCATATTGGTATGCTCTGCCTAGGTGAGGAGAATACAATATTTAATTTGCCATTTGTATCATGCAAACGTCAAAAAAATGTAATACAATAAGTCAATTAAAGGTAAAAAAAAGCACAAAATTGAACCAACAACTCTGGGAAGAAAAACAAATGGATTTAAGGTAAACTTCTTGGCTTTTGCGGATGATTTTGCAATACTTTCAGAAAACCTGACAGAAGCGGTTATTCAAATAACTTGAAAAAATAGCAAACAGAACTACTCTCACAATTTCATACGAAAAAACAAAATTCATGACAAATATAAAAAATGCGACAAAATTCATAGAAACACAAATAGGTAAAATAGAGCGAGTATATAAATTTAAATATCTTGGAGAAACTATGCAATAGAATGGACTAGAAAAATCTGCAATAGATGTAAGAATTAACGAAATGGAATGAACATATGATTTAACCAAAACTATTTCCAACACAAAATGTACACTCCTGGAAATGGAAAAAAGAACACATTGACACCGGTGTGTCAGACCCACCATACTTGCTCCGGACACTGCGAGAGGGCTGTACAAGCAATGATCACACGCACGGCACAGCGGACACACCAGGAACCGCGGTGTTGGCCGTCGAATGGCGCTAGCTGCGCAGCATTTGTGCACCGCCGCCGTCAGTGTCAGCCACTTTGCCGTGGCATACGGAGCTCCATCGCAGTCTTTAACACTGGTAGCATGCCGCGACAGCGTGGACGTGAACCGTATGTGCAGTTGACGGACTTTGAGCGAGGGCGTATAGTGGGCATGCGGGAGGCCGGGTGGACGTACCGCCGAATTGCTCAACACGTGGGGCGTGAGGTCTCCACAGTACATCGATGTTGTCGCCAGTGGTCGGCGGAAGGTGCACGTGCCCGTCGACCTGGGACCGGACCGCAGCGACGCACGGATGCACGCCAAGACCGTAGGATCCTACACAGTGCCGTAGGGGACCGCACCGCCACTTCCCAGCAAATTAGGGACACTGTTGCTCCTGGGGTATCGGCGAGGACCATTCGCAACCGTCTCCATGAAGCTGGGCTACGGTCCCGCACACCGTTAGGCCGTCTTCCGCTCACGCCCCAACATCGTGCAGCCCGCCTCCAGTGGTGTCGCGACAGGCGTGAATGGAGGGACGAATGGAGACGTGTCGTCTTCAGCGATGAGAGTCGCTTCTGCCTTGGTGCCAATGATGGTCGTATGCGTGTTTGGCGCCGTGCAGGTGAGCGCCACAATCAGGACTGCATACGACCGAGGCACACAGGGCCAACACCCGGCATCATGGTGTGGGGAGCGATCTCCTACACTGGCCGTACACCACTGGTGATCGTCGAGGGGACACTGAATAGTGCACGGTACATCCAAACCGTCATCGAACCCATCGTTCTACCATTCCTAGACGGGCAAGGGAACTTGCTGTTCCAACAGGACAATGCATGTCCGCATGTATCCCGTGCCACCCAACGTGCTCTAGAAGGTGTAAGTCAACTACCCTGGCCAGCAAGATCTCCGGATCTGTCCCCCATTGAGCATGTTTGGGACTGGATGAAGCGTCGTCTCACGCGGTCTGCACGTCCAGCACGAACGCTGGTCCAACTGAGGCGCCAGGTGGAAATGGCATGGCAAGCCGTTCCACAGGACTACATCCAGCATCTCTACGATCGTCTCCATGGGAGAATAGCAGCCTGCATTGCTGCGAAAGGTGGATATACACTGTACTAGTGCCGACATTGTGCATGCTCTGTTGCCTGTGTCTATGTGCCTGTGGTTCTGTCAGTGTGATCATGTGATGTATCTGATCCCAGGAATGTGTCAATAAAGTTTCCCCTTCCTGGGACAATGAATTCACGGTGTTCTTATTTCAATTTCCAGGAGTGTATATGTAGAAAAACGAAACTAAAACACTACACCACAGTGGTACGACCAGAATGTTTATATGGATCTGAATGCCTAACGATGAACTATAAAATGAACAAACTAGAGGTACTGGAAAGAAGGATTATTAGAAAAATAATGCAGGCAATAAAAACTGCAGATGGCACCAAGAACAATAAGACAATAATTGTGGTAAAAATAAGCTGCAATATGTAGAGAAAAGTGTTTCGCTACACTCATATGTGTAATATAGTCTAAATAGCTTATTCGTTGATAACAGCCTATTTCGACGTATTTGAGGTGTGAAAGTCCCGGTAGAGCTTCGAGTTGTTCTCATCTGAAATAGTGTGTTTTTATGTAGGTTTGTTGGGTTTATGTGTAGTGAATGTTACTTGGAATATTGCATGTCAGGACATTACATGATATTCAGTTGATGTTTGCTTGTCTAAATGTTGGTAATTATGCTATATTCTGTGTGATACCTTAGATACATAAACACCTGATGTTGTACAGATTATAAACTGACTGAGCATCATGGAATACACGAAATCAGCTTTACACGAATAATAAACTTATACTTGTAAATTTTCTAGTAGAAATGGAATATAGTTCCTGGCTACGTGAGCGCAGCAACTTCAAATAACTTAAAAGATTACATTTTTAGTTTTGTACATGGTTTATACAGAAAAAACATTAGATGTATAAAATACATTGAATGTAGCTTTACATAAAGAGGAGAATATACTTCTGTCTACATATAATAAGACGAATAATACGTTATTGCTTGAGTGGAGTATACTAAAAAAATTTGCAGTGCATTGTTGGGGAGGAGGAGCCTCGGAATATAAGTTTTTCGAGCCTTCTTCTCCCAAGCGACGTTAGCTTATTATTACAGTCTTAGTATGTGATATCACTGCTTCTATGGCTGCTTCGTTTGTTTCATGATTGTTACTTCTGTTGTTTGTGATTGTGTTACAGCATGCAGTGTTATGTGTTGTTAGTTTGGGTCCCTTACGTTTTGATCCCATCTGAGTCATGTTCACTTAGTGTGTTGGTTCCTTCCTCGGTTTCGGAAGTGCAGTGCATGTATCTTCCCAAGTGGTTTTTTGTGTTGTTTGTGCTTGTCTACGCATCCTTCCATACGGGTTTTGGCGCTTGTATTCTTCATGTCGTGTGTTCGATACAATGTCGGCTACGCTATTTGTTGTATTCCAGTCATGGGGATTGCGTATTATTCTGGCGATGTCATTGTTGTTCTGTATAGATCTCACGTGTGCTAGCGTGTTGCATTGTAGTGTGACATGTCGTGGTGTCCCTGTTTCTCTCTCTTTTCCTCCCCAAATGTATATTTCATTGTTAGTTAATCCCATGACGTTTAAGTACACCGAGTATAGCCTGTGGGCGGTCAGGAAATGCACAAGTATTTGTCAAACAATGTCACAGGCAATGAAACATCGATGCATCACGTGGGAAACAAACTGCGACTCCATGGAGTGACCTCACACCACCTCTCCTCTGAAGAAGAAACTCAAAGCAGCACTCTAATTCGGTAGAGTCATGAGGACGGTGTTCTGGGACTGTGAAGTGGTTTTCCTGTTTGATGTGGTACCTTCCATCTGTCTGGCCCAATGAAGTACGCACTCCGCAGAAATCAGTACGTATATGATGGAGAGGTTGTTGATGCTGCAAGACGCTGGCTCCGATGTTAACCAATAGAGTGGTACCATGCTGGCATACAGGCTCTCCCAGTAAGATGGCGTAAGGCCGTCGCACTAAACGGAAATTATATTGAAAAATGTTGTCTTTTCGCCAACAGAGTGGGGAATGTATCTAAAGACTACATCACGAGTTTTTGTCTAGTTACTAGGATAACAGAGCAATTAACTCAGAGATAGTTTGTGAGTTAAAATTTCTTATATTATCAGTTCGTTTATACACAACTCCGCCAAGCTTATTATAATCTTACGTTAAAGTTTCGACATTCACATGCAATTACAGTCACTCCTAATAGCCAGCTTAGGCTTGTCAACCGATACTGTTCCTGAAAAATTTCCAAACAGATGTTCTGTTTTATAAAACGCATGCTCTGTATTGTCCAGATCACTCTCTTCGAAAGTTCTCTTCTCGTTCACGAGATTTATATCACGCTACGCGGTTTGTAGTTATTCAAAAAGTCACATTTCACACACAAAACACGAAATTTCGGACGCTGGTCGTTACTTGTCCGTGAATACTTGATGGTTCTTCACTGTTAAGTTTAACTCATAATTCCGCAAATTTATTACATCTTTCAGAGCGCCTAATACAAGAGTCCGAACATTATGATGGCTGAGATCAGAATCGCTTCTAGACTACACAAATCGAATCTTCTAACCCACAAAATACGCACGAATATACTCTCCTTTGATTGGATTTGAAACTTCGTAGCCAGTGATCTGTTAGTATTAAGCAGCGCTATCTCGTGTTTCTGCTACGAACCAAGTACAAC
This sequence comes from Schistocerca nitens, assembly GCF_023898315.1. NCBI lineage: Eukaryota > Metazoa > Arthropoda > Insecta > Orthoptera > Acrididae > Schistocerca > Schistocerca nitens. Next base: position 416,974,422 of record NC_064619.1, on the reverse strand, counting down.
GTAATATCTTTTCAAGGCGATTTATTAAGCGAAGAAATTTAGACAGCTCACAAATATAAACATAATCTGCTCTTTACTCAAATATCAGATTATGACGCACTTACTATGTACAGATACATTTCGCGCACTATCATTTACTCATTTAACAAACAACAATATTTCAGAATGAAATTTTCACTCTGCAGCGGAGTGTGTGCTGATATGAAACTTCCTGGCAGATTAAAACTGTGTGCCGGACCGAGACTCGAACTCGGAACGAAGGCAAAGGTCCCGTGTTAGAGTATCGGTCCGGCACACAGTTTTAATTTGCCATGAAGTTTCGTAACAATATTCATCATATTACTTCGCATTCACACCTTCAGCCACACTAATAACTAAACACAATAAATCTGCAATAATTAACGAAAGACATAAAACTGATTTAAGATAAATTTCTGCTTGCAAAACACATTATTTTGATCTTTTAGGATAGCGACATCGTTAGGCAAAAGCCTAACTATTAGCAACTGAAGGGTCACAAGACCCTCTGTCACGATAGAGTTATGTAATGCGTCAGTTTGGAGTGATAAATGTTACGTTTCCCAACATGTTTTCATGTAATGGTGGCAGAATAAGGAGTTATGCCAATGCACTTAAATGTCAAGTAAATGACCTGTGAAGCTGAAATGAGTAAAAAAGTTGGACGTCACGTAATTAATTCAAAAATCAAGTGGACAGAGCGACACATGATCTCTTAGCATCACAAATGCGTGTATTAGATAATCCAGTTAGGCAAACATTATATGAGCCAAAGTTCTACACTACACAAAATATTTAGTAAGCTAGATTGAATGGAAGAATTCCTTAGTTGATTGAACTGCTCTTTAAATTAAATTAAAAACGAATTTCGTGCCAAGCCTAGTGGACTACTCACCTCATAAGACAAAAAGGAAGCAACGACATGAGGTAAATAATTCCACTCGCTTCGATCATAGCACGTTCTCTACGTAAATCAACGATAATTTCAGCACGAAATGCAAAAACCCCACGAACGGATAGTAAAATAAATATTTAGACTGGTATTGCCTACGGGTAACCCCAATAACATGAACTGCCTGACCAAGAAACACACACGGTGAACAGCTGCATTTCTTACAACTGCACTGGCAGACTTATTCAAATCTTCATCCATAGTATTTTACTCGGTTGGGAGAGATTCGATCGGCTTAAAACAATATAAAAGTTAATCAAACTGTCTGCAGTCCACACTTAGCACATAATACCGTCTTTGCATTACTTCTGCAATAACAAGTTCGCGTAATAAAGCAAAAATATAACTGAAAGCAGTAAGTGGCTATTTAACAGTCAACTTTGGAGGCCTCACAAGAGTACCTGATTTTGAAATCAGTAGTAGAACACGTTACAGAAGGTAATTAAGTTCGACTGTAGGCCATTGTAATAAGTTCTTGATGTCATCTAGGTACCTATTATTGAGTTTCATGTTAATGAAATTGTATGGTCCGATATCCTATTCAGAATCTACAGTACTTTCTATCCCATAATTACTGTCCGTTATTGTTTTGGTTACACTACCGGACTCAATCTCTGAGCTAACAGAGTAACAACAACTGAAGTCACTGCAGCACTACTTACTGGAAAGAAACCGTTCATCGTCGACTTTCTGCAATCAACTCACGGGGAGAAAACGGCAAGTGCCGTTACCTGATTTCCCAGAATCTTCACTCAATGGAAGATGACCCAAATAAGTGAACAGGTGTCTCGGCTTAACCGTAGATACCCGAAATTACTTGAAAAATTACGACCAAAACTTTAGAGGTGCTTGATGTGACTTTTGGCGAAGGAATAGTTGAACATAAGCAATGGCACTGAGACCTATGTTGTAGATTGACACTTTTATTTTGGTTTTCAATTAATCCACCCATGTAGGAGATTACAACGCGGATGCTTTTCAGTGGATATCGCTATAAGGTACTCATTATTCGTCTACTAATCGTATGTCTGGTGAACGAATTTTAAAAAAAGTGATTGAGAATTTTTTAAAATTATTTTCAGCGAAATTCCTGTAGTGTGTCTTCATTCCTAATCAATTGCAAGCCCCATTTTACGGTAAAATGGTTCGTTACGAGTGGTTTGCCACGAAAGTATTGCGAACATGTGAAATCTTCAGCAGTTTTGACAATGTTTCTTTCCCGAGTGAGTATCATATGACGAAATGTCACTGTTACAAACCTGCTTCGCGAGATACTGGTGGTGATCAGAATATGTTAACTTCCCCTATTTCTACGACCGATGTCATGCAAGGAAATGCATCAAATCTTCCTGAAAAACAAACATAAGAATAAAAGGTAAAATCTGTACGATGTGAGGTCCACCAGTTATGCAAAACACCGTTTTTTCAAGTACCCAAACATGTTTCATCACCACTGTGCCATGATCAGGGGGGTTCCGTTTTATTTAATCTGTAATGTGAACATTTTTACTAAATGATTGCAAAATTATGTGGATACGTATTCCAAACAATAGTTCTTTTTTTTGTTAATACCTTTACACTTGGTGTGCACGATTTTCAGGACCACTTGCATGTTTTTAATTACAGGTAGCTTGTCGTCTGCAACCAAACGATGTTGATGAGAAAGTTTGTTGGGAGTTAACCTATCATCTCAAAGTAAATTAGTATGTCGCGATATTTCGCGCCTATATTAATTTTTACTTACGTTTTCTGGCGGACCTCACATCCTACAACTTTAACTGCAAATACGGGAAACACAAGGAGCTGCAAATCCAAATGATGAATAAAATGTAATAATTTATATAAGAACTGATATAATACTGAAACAAAAGAATATGAGAGTTTTAAAAGCCTGTACCCCTATAAAGTACCGTACACATATATGTTACACAATAAATTTATGATATTAATTGTGAAACCTAGATGTAATTTTACAGTTAATATGAAACATTTGTACCTCCTACAGTCGTATAGTAATCTTCTACGGATATGGGTACATGAAAGGAAATTACATAAATAAATAAAAATAAAAATCGGGTATTGAGCACGGGGTAGAAAAGTGAGAGGCCATGGTCGTAGGCACGGTGCCACTATTTTGGTCGCGATAATCGTCCGCTGAAAGGCATCTACCCGTCGGAAATGCTGAGCATCTTTTCCTCAGTAACGGTCCAGTATCTGCCGACAAACCGAGAAACACGTCTCATTTTGGTCCTTCTTCCACTGAGCGAAGTTTCTGGGAAATCAGGTTATGGTACTAGCCGTGTTCTCTGAGTCAATCACGTAGTCGTAGATACTTCAGGCCGGCCAAGCCTCGACTGGTGTGATCACATCGGCAAATGCCATTAGGAAAGCATGACATGCTTTCGTAACCACCCACTCCCCCTTGGAACATAGTGTAATTGTGAAATTGTATGTCAACGTAATACCGATATAACGTGTTGTAGTAGACATAAATTTTTGAACCGGTCATCATTGTTTGGGCGTTAGGCGAACCACAGAGAGCGCAGTGGGATTTACTCGCGTTGGGTGTAAGCTCGCTCGGCCCAAGTGGAGGCCCTGCGGAGGCTTTGTTAAGTGCGGCGGGCTGGCCGCAGATGGGTAGAGAGGGCGCAGGAACGGCTGCGGAGAGCAGCAACCGGGATTACGCCGAGGGATTTGCGGAATACACTGCCGCGAATGGGCGCGCTCTGTGAATTACAAGACCGGAAATCCACAAAGATTAAGGGCCACATCCAGCCCACATATCATTTAGTATGGCGCTTTCGAAGAAGCAGACACGCTAGAGAAGTATTAGCCAGTCTCTGGGCGAACCCCACTGCTGAGATGTTTATCTTGCACTGCAGAGAGCCCACTATAAATGCCGTCCTGCACGCCACAATAAACTACCTGCAAGTCTCCTCGAACCATTTAAGCTGAGCCAGATTATCCATTTTGATATGCTTGCTCTGGCTTTAGGATACCCTAAGTCAGTGCGAGGATTTTCCAACGAAACTTTCTGATAATTTGTTTTATTATCAAGGTTCTGAGATTCAGACACTTCCTTCTCTTACACATTCACTTCTTAATATATCGTGCTGAAATGAGGGACTAACTGGTATGCTGATATTTATTCAGGTGATCCAGCTCACCCTGACGCATCATAACTTCGGTACATCAAAACTCAAGTTAGCATTAAGACTCCGTTGTTATGGAATACTTTGTTTGTGTATATTATCTCTTTCATGGCCGCAAGTAGGCAGAAGCAAGGATGACGGAATTCCTGGCACAGATGCTGCAAGCTGAGAAGCTGGTCGTCATTATTACGTAACGACAACCACGCTCCGGAGGAAGAGGCCGTGGGGACTGTTACCGACTCCAACGACTGGTATTCAAGTACGAAGTGATATACTTTTTATTTAACTAAAAATTTTATGTATAGTTTGCTGAAGTCAGTTCATATTTGTACCTTGACATGAATACAATAGTTACGTGTGTCGGTGTTCATATGTAATAGCATACGACTGATATACAATAAAGTAATGTGAGACATCTGTTATTAAAAAATTACAAGACTGTGTTGGGCGCTATTTCAAGAATTTTATTTTGATGAAAGCGGTGAATTGTTCTATGGAAACAAATTACCAAATACGGAATCCTGGATGCTACGTCGACTGAAATAGCTGTAACGAAATATGCCATATCTCTGGGCTGAAAATTTACGAGTATGTGCGTTATTATGCTATTTGTGAGGTGGGAATATTTGAGACAGAATATTTAAACGAAGCAGTGAAGAGTAGTAGTTGCAAACACTCTTCCCGGTCAGAAGAAATGTATTTGAAAGTATTCCAAATTTCGTATTAACCAGAGAGTTTACAGTTGCAACTGCGATCTTTACCGATTTTGGCATTTGGTGTAGAACCTATTGATATCTTAGTAGAGGATAATATTGAATGAGACACTAAAAGAATATTCCTCATAAATGGTATCAAATTGGTTTGCGCTTCGGATCTGTAAAATATAGGACCTACAGAGTTAAAAATTATTATGGGAGGACGGAAGCTCTTGTGCCCATGAAGTGGAAGGCTTGTATGCTATACCACAAGTCGATGTTTTCCAACTAGACATCGAAAAGGTAATTAACACAGGAAAAAGTGAAAAGTGAATAACCACAGATAGTTATGAGCGACCAGGTAGACTAATTAGTTGCTCACAGCAATAATCGTCTTTAATAAATGGTTTTACCACATCAAGCCACAAAACTCACTACCAACTAAAATATATAACAGTGAAAAAACCTTTTTTTAAAAACTTCCTTGCTTATGAAACAGAATCTGCTCAAAGGGCAACAGCAAAGATAGCTTTAACAATTTAAGAAAAGGTCACTTAAGGATATATTGGAAAACTAACTTTGTCCACACGTTAGGCAAGTAAACTCTCAGTTCAGGCTCAAACCAGTAATTACGGTTAAATGATTTTGAAATATTCGCATAACGTAATAATCAAGACAGTACCTTGTGCTTAAGCAAGTTTAGAAGAAGCTTTGCTACCAGAAATTCATAACGTGGACAGTACATGCAGATTTCAAAGGAGCTGTACAACTTTACGTAAAACTTTAATTATGGTTTCACAGATAAGAACATTAATATAGCTGATACAAAAAATGTTTAAACAGGCTAAGGCAATTGCAGACACTCCTCTAAGGCAGCCAATACACAGCAAGGTGGTGTGCAACAGCAACAAGCCCCCAAGGCTACCAGCTGCTGTAAAACCGGCCTCGAATCTCAGAAGACTAAGTAGAGCTGTTAGCAAACAACACTTAGGTGAAAAATCAGCAGAACAAACGAGTTAATCAAATATTAATGGCCAACTTCTCGAGAAATGGTCAGCGTAAGGCCTGTTAATATGCTACCAAATTTCAAAAACATATATTTAACCAAATTTACAAAACATAATAAATGTACAGCAGTGGAGAAGGTAGTGTGTCAAACCAATCAGCGGAATAAAATTCGATACATAAAAACTTAATAAATGCCCACACAATAAGATCTGTCGGTAATTTAGCCAAACCACATGGTAAGGAACCTTTTGTCAACCAAACAGTTGAGTAAGGAAAATGACAAGATTCTACGAGGCAATCCGTAATAATTAGATCTTACAAGCAATGCTTCCCTCCATGGTATTTAGACAGGGAAATCTACAACACAGTTTTAAGATATATATTAAAAACATGAAATTTCTGTTAAAGTACAAAATATAAAACAAAAGATTAAAATGCAAAATCCGTAACTACACTTAAGATCAAAGTTTAACATGAAAAATTTTACCACTGCTTATTGCCAAAAATCTTTCCCAGAACACTACGGCACAAAAAATCCAACGGCCATGTCAGTGAAAAAAATCTAGCATTAAGATTAACCACTGAATTTAATCTTTCAAACAACAACACAAATACATTACAATGAAGCTCTCAGCTGTCACAGAAATCCTCAGTACAGGTACAATTACATATACAGCCAAATTTCGACTGATCAGGAAAATAAATAATCTGAAGCACTAGAGCTTCAGCTCAGATAGTTACACTCAAAATAATATTTGACTAAGCCACCAAGCGCAGGCAATAGAGGCGGCCGGATCAGAATGTGAGAAATTCTGAGCATATATGCACGATGTGGCAGAATTTGATAATCCTGGAAATATCCAGTGCGGCTCCCGCGCTGCCAATAGTGGCGCCAGTGAATAATGCCCAAATCAAGGCACGCGGCACCGATTGCGAGCCGCCCACGGCTCGCCCATCAGCTGCTCAAACCACTGTAGCACTCTTCCTGCCTTATTGGAAGGTACCATCGCCATCAGGATAAACATCAAGCATGAAGAGGTGCAGTGGTCCGCAATAATGTTCACATACTCGACAGCTGTGATGGTGCCTTCGATTACTAGCACAAACCCTACGGAAGCCCAGGAGGACGTCCTCCTAAGCATAATACTGCCCCCAAGCGGTCTGTGTCCGTGACGTCACACTTGTTACGAGCAGCCAACTGCCTAGATGACGGCAGACAGAGCATCGATCAAGCGTAAAAGTAAAAGCAATACTTTCGACCACGTGTCAAATTTCCATTAATTCACGGCCCAATCTCGATGACCCCCTAGTCACTTCAGTCATGATAATCTCATTGAGTCAAACCGTGCTGTTCGCTTGCTGCGTAGTAGCATATTCAACTATAGGCATTGAACTGTATGGTCCGAATGTTGTCAGACGTATCACAGATCGCTGCGCGTCCTGCTTTAGAGGTCGGCTAGCTCAGAACCTCCACAACGTGAGGACGCGTGGACGCCCTATTGCTTGTCACTTACTCGTGGTCTATTTTTTTTTCTTTATTGTGATTTTAATCACCTTATACAAAGGCGGACTGGCAGCAGCATAGTACGCCGCTCTTCAGCCTTGAGTTTGACAATAAGTATTACATAGAGGTGGCACAGAGAATACAGTCAAAACGGCGGGCAAAAAAATGTAGACACTAAAAAATAAAAACATGGAGCCGTTCACGCTGGACGAGAAACATCACAACACTAGTTGACACGGCGCACATAATATGGATGATAGCGACGGCACACGCGAACGGTGGTGGCGTGACGGCGAACAAACACTAAACAACAAACGAAGGCACACACACGAGACACTGACGGCGATGATCTCCGGCGCGCGAATGTTCACTGAGCGTGTGCGAGTCCGGGGACCTGCCCAGAGAGGAGGAGGAGGAAGGGGAATGGGAGAGGGAGAAGGGAGAGCAGAGATGCCATGGGCAGGGGAGATAGGGGGAGGAAGGAAGGGGGAGGGGAAGCCTGGGGGAAGAGGTGAGGAGGGAGGGGACGGGGGAAAAGGAAAGAGAAGGAAAGGACACAGGAAGTGGGGGGGGAGGATCAAAGTTGATAGGAGGGGTAGATGGAGGGGAGGAGGACATCATCAGGGAGGAGGAGCTGGCGGAAGCCACCTTGGTAAGGAGGGTGGAAAGATGGAGACCAGGTGGGACGTGGGAATACAGGCGTGGCAGTGGGCTGGGGTGGGAGAGGATGGGTGAGACAAGCTGATGAGGAGGATTGAGTTTGCGGGAGGTGTACAGGATCCGTATCCTTTCAAGGAAAAGGAGGAGGTGGGGGAAGGGGATGAGATCATACAGGATCCGCGTGGGGGAGACGGATGCGATAGGCGAGGCGGAGAGCATGGCGCTCAAGGATTTGGAGGGATTTACACAAGGTAGGGGGGGCGGAGATCCAGGCCGGATGAGCGTAACAAAGGATAGGACAGATGAGGGATTTAAAGGTGTGGAGGATGGTGGAGGGGTCCAGACCCCACGTACGGCCGGAAAGGAGCTTGAGGAGACAGTCGGGAGTGTGCCTTGGCTTGGATTGTCCGGAGATGAGGAGTCCAGGAGAGTCGACGGTCGAGGGTGACGACAAGGTACTTAAGGGTGGGAGTGAGGGCGATAGGACGGCCATAGACAGTGAGATAGAAATCAAGGAGGCGGAAGGAAGGGGTGGTTTTGCCTACAATGATCGCCTGGGTTTTGGAGGGATTGACCTTGAGCAACCACTGGTTGCACCAAGCGGTGAACCAGTGAAGATGGGATTGGAGAAGGTGTTGGGAGCGCTGCAGGGTGGGGGCAAGGGCAACGGAGGCGGTGTCATGGGCAAACTGGAGAAGGTGGACGGGGGGTGACGGCGGCGGCATGTCCGCCGTATACAAAAGGAACAGAAGGAGGGAGAGGACAGAGCCTTGGGGCACACCGGCGGAGGAGAAAAAGGTGTAGGAGTCGGTGTTATGGATGGTGACGTAGGAAGGACGGTGGGAGAGAAAGGAGCCGATCAGACGGACGTAGTTAATGGGAAGGGCGAAGGTTTGGAGCTTGAAGAGGAGACTGGAATGCCATACGCGGTCATAAGCTCGTTCGAGGTCCAGGGAGAGGAAGATTGCGGAGCGACGGGAATTAAGTTGGTCGGAAAGGAGTGAGGTGAAGGAGAAGATCGTTGGAAGAGAAGGACGGCTGAAAGCCACACTGGGTAACGGGAAGGAGGCGGTGCTGGCAGAGATGCTGATGGATGCGGCGGGTGAGGATAGATTCCAGGACCTTGCTGAAGACTGAGGTAAGGCTGATGGGATGGTAGGAGGAGATAGCGGACAGCGGTTTGCCAGGTTTAAGGAACATCAGGATATGGGAGGTTTTCCACAGGTCGGGATAGTAACTGGTGGACAGGACTACATTGTACAGCCTGGTCAGGGTGGAGAGGAAAGAGACAGGAGCTTCACGAAGGTGACGGTAGATGACACGATCGTGACCAGGAGCGGTGTTGCGTTTTGTGCGGAGTACAGCAATGAGATCCTGTGTAGTGATAGAGGCATTGAGTTTCGTGTGTGCAATGTTGTCCAAGTACTGGAAACCAGGTGCGAGGGGAGGGACAGAGGTGTCAGATCGATCGCGGACGTCCGGGAAGAGGGAGTAATCGAACTGGGGATCATCAGGGATGGAAAAAACATAGGAGAGGTAGGAAGCAAAGTGATTGGCCTTACAAAGGGAGTCAGGGAAGGGGTGATCATCATGGAGAAGAGGATAGTAGGGGGAGGGTTTAGTTCCGGTAAGGCGACGGAAGGCTGACCAGAACTTGGACGAGTTTATAGGTAGGGTAGCATTTAAACAGGTGCATGTCTGTCGCCACTCACGGCGTTTCTTAGCCGCGAGCAAATTACGAATCTGTCTCTGGAGTTGCCGGTGGCGTCGGAGTGATTCCGGGTCACGCGTGTGGAGAAAGGCACGGTAGAGACGACGGGATTCTCGGAGAAGGAGGACGGCCTGTGGGGGCAAGGTAGGACGGTGGGGGTGGATGGCAACAGTAGGTACGTGGGCCTCCACGGCCTCAGATGAGGTCTGCTGAAGAAAGGAGGCGGCATGGGTTTCATCATCAGGGTGGTAGTAGGTGAAGGGGTGGCTATCGACATGGGTGGAAAGGGTATCCCGGTAGACATTCCAGTTGGCATGGGAATAGTCATGGACGTACTTAGGGGGAGGGTCATTACGAAGGTCGGGGCGGTGGCGACGACCGTCTGAAATGGTGAGGAGAACAGGAAGATGGTCGCTACCAATAGGCTCCAGGACATCCACCGTTATGCAGCCAAGGAGGTTAGGGGAGGAAAGGATAACATCGGGAGTGGAGTTGGAGTTGGGATGGGTGTGCTGGGGGATGGGGATGAGGTCGCCTTGAAGGGAGGAGAGGAACCGATGCCACCGCCGTAACTGAGCGGCGGAACGACTATGAATGTTGAGGTCGGCGGCGATCACGTAGGAGGAGAAGGTACGGTCAATGTGGGAGAGGAAGTCGAAGGGAATAGGAGCGTTAGGGCGGACATAGATGGTGGCGCAGGTAACGGTAAGACTGGGGAAGAAGAGACTAAGGATCAGGTGTTCGGTGGGGTCGGGAAGGAGAGGTTGGAGCCGAACGGGGATCTGGCGGTGGTGACCAATGGCAACTCCGCCACGCGCAATCGGGAGGGGATTATCGGAGCGGTGGAGGAGGTAGGGCGAAGTGTGGATGGTGTGGTAGGGTTGGAAGAAGGTTTCATTGAGGAGGAAGGCATCCACACGGTGGGTGGCAAGGGTGTGCAGGAAGAGGTTCTTGTTGGCGGGAAGGGAGCGGATGTTGTTCAAAAGGATATGGTGCTGTCACACCATGACAGGGATTTAAACGAGGGTGTCAAGACGGGAGAAGGTGAAATGGGCCTGGTTGTTGGAGTAGGTGGCGTACATTTTTAGTTGGAAAACCGAACGGGCGGCGAGGGATATCTGTTGGAGGGTGTGTGGGCGCTGAATAGGATGAACATTCTGAAGGACGATGGTGAGGATCTGATTATGTCCTCAGCGGTAGGGGGCGGGCGAAGGGAATTGCTGGGAGGGGTGGGGGCGTCCAGAGGGCGGACAGGAACGGTGAGTTCTGGAGTGGTAGGAGGGGGTTAGGCCTTACATTTCTGGGAATATGTAGGATGAGGGAGGTTACAGGTATTACAGGAGGGGGCGGGGACTGGAGATTGGGGCACTGCCATAAAAAGTGGGCTTGCCTACAGTGCGGGCAGGTGGGGGCCTCGCGGCGCTCAGATGTCGGGAGTGCATTATACCGCAAGCACCTTTGGCAGCAGAGGGATTGAGGAGGGGAACGGGACGAGTCAACTTTATAACGTTGGTTAAAAAGGAGGGCACCCTCCTTCAGGAGATGGTCTATGGAGGGGGCGTGCTCGGAAAAGACCCACATAAGGCGGGTGAGGCCGGCAGCATTGTGGATGTGACGAACCACACACACCTCCAGATGTGGATGTGCCTGAAGCTCTGCCAACACCTCCTCCTCCGTGATCGTCGGACTAAGCCGAGTGATTACGGTGGTGAGGGTTGGCGGGCGACGCGGGGGTTGGGGTTGGCGGGAGAGAGGTGGGGAAGGAGCAGGGGTGAGGGAGGCATTAGGGCCAAAACAGGTGACAGGGATGCGGGAAAGGAGGTCTGTGTGGAGGGTGGGGCTATGGGAGGAGATGAGCACCGAATCATGGCGAGGAGTGAGGACGGAGATGGGGGCACCAGGAAAATTCTGGCAAAGAAAGATGGTGAGGTTCCGGGCTTCAAGAAGGGAGGGATCTTGATGGGAGAGTAGGTAGCGGTAGGAGGAGGGGGTAGAGGAGGAGGAGGAGGCAGAGACAGGAGGGGAGACATCCATGGCATCACGGGTGGGGGAAGGGGGACGAGTCGGAGCCTTCTTGGGAGTAGAGGAGGCAGGGGTGCCACTGGGGCGCTTGACGGCGGCGGGAGCGACTGGAATGTGGCGGGGAGTGGCAGGTCCCGGTGCTGGAGGCGGCGCCGGAGATGGTGAGGGTGTTGGCGAAGGCGACAGTGAAGACGATGACGATGAATGCGTAGGGGAGAGTTGAGCGTGGGCCGTAGCCCTCCGGGTGACCACCCGAACGGGGGCCGCAGAAACGGAAGGAGCAGAGGGAGGGAGTGGAGGGAAGGGATCAGAGGAGGCGCAGGAGGGAGGAGCCGGGGATGGGGCGACAAATAGGGAGGGAGACGGGAGAGTGAGGAGTGGGGGATGGACTGAGGGGGGAGTGATGTGGCACACCACGTGATAGTGGTGGCAGCGGCGGAGGGGGAGGTGTATATGATGGCAGTGGTGGCTGCTGTAGAAGAGGTGGTGCGGGTTGACATTATGAGAAGGGGGGAAAAAACACAGGACAAGACAAAGAAGCAAACGAGAGCCACAGAGTAGAAAGGGACGGAGAATGACGGAGGAGACTGGGGCCGAAGCCCCACTCTGCTGCCGCTGGCGGGGGCGGGGGGGGGGGGAGGCACCCAGCTGGCTGGCTGGTGGGCAAACCTCCGCTGCTGCTGCTGCTGCTGGTGGTGCTGCTGCCACTGTCGGTGGTGGGGGCAGCTAAGACCACTGCTGGCTGCAACTGCTAGTGGCTGCGACCGCTGGTGGCTGCTGGCGGGGCCGCTGCTGGCCGCTGGCTGCTGGCTTCTGGCGAGGACCGCTGCGGGCTGCTGGTGGGGACCGCTGCTGGCTGCTGGCGGGGACCGCTGCTGGCTGCTGGTGGGGACCGCTGCTGGCTGCTGGTGGGGACCGCTGCTGGCTGCTGGTGGGGACCGCTGCTGGCTGCTGGTGGGGACCGCTGCTGGCTGCTGGAGGGGACCGCTGCTGGCTGCTGGCGGGGACCGCTGCTGGCTGCTGGCGGGGACAGCTGCTGGCTGCTGGTGGGGACCGCTGCTGGCTGCTGGTGGGGACCGCTGCTGGCTGCTGGTGGGGACCGCTGCTGGCTGCTGGTGGGGACCGCTGCTGGCTGCTGGCAGGGACCGCTGCTGGCTGCTGGCGGGGACCGCTGCTGGCTGCTGGTGGGGACCGCTGCTGGCTGCTGGTGGGGACCGCTGCTGGCTGCTGGTGGGGACCGCTGCTGGCTGCTGGTGGGGACCGCTGCTGGCTGCTGGTGGGGACCGCTGCTGGCTGCTGGTGGGGACCGCTGCTGGCTGCTGGCGGGGACCGCTGCTGGCTGCTGGTGGGGACCGCTGCTGGCTGCTGGTGGGGACCGCTGCTGGCTGCTGGCGGGGACCGCTGCTGGCTGCTGGTGGGGACAGCTGCTGGCTGCTGGTGGGGACCGCTGCTGACTGCTGGCGGGGACCGCTGCTGGCTGCTGGGGGGGACCGCTGCTGGCTGCTGGCGGGGACCGCTGCTGGCTGCTGGTGGGGACAGCTGCTGGCTGCTGGTGGGGACCGCTGCTGGCTGCTGGCGGGGACCGCTGCTGGCTGCTGGTGGGGACCGCTGCTGGCTGCTGGCGGGGACCGCTGCTGGCTGCTGGTGGGGACAGCTGCTGGCTGCTGGTGGGGACCGCTGCTGGCTGCTGGTGGGGACCGCTGCTGGCTGCTGGTGGGGACCGCTGCTGGCTGCTGGTGGGGACAGCTGCTGGCTGCTGGCGGGGACCGCTGCTGGCTGCTGGTGGGGACCGCTGCTGGCTGCTGGCGGGGACCGCTGCTGGCTGCTGGTGGGGACAGCTGCTGGCTGCTGGTGGGGACCGCTGCTGGCTGCTGGTGGGGACCGCTGCTGGCTGCTGGTGGGGACCGCTGCTGGCTGCTGGTGGGGACCGCTGCTGGCTGCTGGCGGGGACCGCTGCTGGCTGCTGGTGGGGACCGCTGCTGGCTGCTGGTGGGGACCGCTGCTGGCTGCTGGCGGGGACCGCTGCTGGCTGCTGGTGGGGACCGCTGCTGGCTGCTGGTGGGGACCGCTGCTGGCTGCTGGCGGGGACCGCTGCTGGCTGCTGGTGGGGACAGCTGCTGGCTGCTGGTGGGGACCGCTGCTGGCTGCTGGTGGGGACCGCTGCTGGCTGCTGGTGGGGACCGCTGCTGGCTGCTGGCGGGGACCGCTGCTGGCTGCTGGTGGGGACCGCTGCTGGCTGCTGGCGGGGACCGCTGCTGGCTGCTGGTGGGGACAGCTGCTGGCTGCTGGTGGGGACCGCTGCTGGCTGCTGGTGGGGACCGCTGCTGGCTGCTGGTGGGGACCGCTGCTGGCTGCTGGTGGGGACCGCTGCTGGCTGCTGGTGGGGACCGCTGCTGGCTGCTGGTGGGGACCGCTGCTGGCTGCTGGTGGGGACAGCTGCGGGCTGCTGGCAGGGACCGCTGCTGGTGGGGACCGCTGCTGGCTGCTGGTGGGGACCGCTGCTGGCTGCTGGTGGGGACCGCTGCTGGCTGCTGGTGGGGACCGCTGCTGGCTGCTGGTGGGGACCGCTGCTGGCTGCTGGTGGGGACCGCTGCTGGCTGCTGGTGGGGACCGCTGCTGGCTGCTGGCGGGGACCGCTGCTGGCTGCTGGTGGGGACCGCTGCTGGCTGCTGGTGGGGACCGCTGCTGGCTGCTGGTGGGGACCGCTGCTGGCTGCTGGTGGGGACCGCTGCTGGCTGCTGGTGGGGACCGCTGCTGGCTGCTGGCGGGGACCGCTGCTGGCTGCTGGCGGGGACAGCTGCGGGCTGCTAGCGGGGACCGCTGCTGGCTGCTGGCGGGGACCGCTGCTGGCTGCTGGCGGGGACCGCTGCTGGCTGCTGGTGGGGACCGCTGCTGGCTGCTGGTGGGGACCGCTGCTGGCTGCTGGTGGGGACCGCTGCTGGCTGCTGGTGGGGACCGCTGCTGGCTGCTGGTGGGGACCGCTGCTGGCTGCTGGTGGGGACCGCTGCTGGCTGCTGGCGGGGACCGCTGCTGGCTGCTGGCGGGGACCGCTGCTGGCTGCTGGCGGGGACAGCTGCGGGCTGCTGGCGGGGACCGCTGCTGGCTACTGGCGGGGACCGCTGCTGGCTGCTGGTGGGGACCGCTGCTGGCTGCTGGTGGGGACCGCTGCTGGCTGCTTGGGGGGGACCGCTGCTGGCTGCTGGCGGGGACCGCTGCTGGCTGCTGGCGGGGACAGCTGCGGGCTGCTGGCAGGGACCGCTGCTGGCTGCTGGTGGGGACCGCTGCTGGCTGCTGGTGGGGACCGCTGCTGGCTGCTGGTGGGGACCGCTGCTGGCTGCTGGTGGGGACCGCTGCTGGCTGCTGGTGGGGACCGCTGCTGGCTGCTGGTGGGGACCGCTGCTGGCTGCTGGTGGGGACCGCTGCTGGCTGCTGGTGGGGACCGCTGCTGGCTGCTGGCGGGGACCGCTGCTGGCTGCTGGCGGGGACAGCTGCGGGCTGCTGGCAGGGACCGCTGCTGGCTGCTGGCGGGGACCGCTGCTGGCTGCTGGTGGGGACCGCTGCTGGCTGCTGGTGGGGACCGCTGCTGGCTGCTGGCGGGGACCGCTGCTGGCTGCTGGTGGGGACCGCTGCTGGCTGCTGGAGGGGACCGCTGCTGGCTGCTGGCGGGGACCGCTGCTGGCTGCTGGCGGGGACCGCTGCTGGCTGCTGGCGGGGACAGCTGCGGGCTGCTGGCAGGGACCGCTGCTGGCTGCTGGCGGGGACCGCTGCTGGCTGTTGGTGGGGACCGCTGCTGGCTGCTGGTGGGGACCGCTGCTGGCTGCTGGTGGGGACCGCTGCTGGCTGCTGGTGGGGACCGCTGCTGGCTGCTGGCGGGGACCGCTGCTGGCTGCTGGCGGGGACAGCTGCGGGCTGCTGGCAGGGACCGCTGCTAGCTGCTGGCGGGGACCGCTGCTGGCTGCTGGTGGGGACCGCTGCTGGCTGCTGGTGGGGACCGCTGCTGGCTGCTGGCGGGGACAGCTGCGGGCTGCTGGCAGGGACCGCTGCTGGCTGCTGGTGGGGACCGCTGCTGGCTGCTGGTGGGGACCGCTGCTGGCTGCTGGTGGGGACCGCTGCTGGCTGCTGGTGGGGACCGCTGCTGGCTGCTGGTGGGGACCGCTGCTGGCTGCTGGTGGGGACCGCTGCTGGCTGCTGGTGGGGACCGCTGCTGGCTGCTGGTGGGGACCGCTGCTGGCTGCTGGCGGGGACTGCTGCTGGCTGCTGGCGGGGACAGCTGCGGGCTGCTGGCAGGGACCGCTGCTGGCTGCTGGCGGGGACCGCTGCTGGCTGCTGGTGGGGACCGCTGCTGGCTGCTGGTGGGGACCGCTGCTGGCTGCTGGGGGGGACCGCTGCTGGCTGCTGGCGGGGACAGCTGCGGGCTGCTGGCAGGGACCGCTGCTGGCTGCTGGCGGGGACCGCTGCTGGCTGCTGGTGGGGACCGCTGCTGGGTGCTGGTGGGGACCGCTGCTGGCTGCTGGCGGGGACCGCTGCTGGCTGCTGGCGGGGACAGCTGCGGGCTGCTGGCAGGGACCGCTGCTGGCTGCTGGCGGGGACCGCTGCTGGCTGCTGGTGGGGACAGCTGCTGGCTGCTGGTGGGGACCGCTGCTGGCTGCTGGTGGGGACCGCTGCTGGCTGCTGGTGGGGACCGCTGCTGGCTGCTGGCGGGGACCGCTGCTGGCTGCTGGTGGGGACCGCTGCTGGCTGCTGGTGGGGACCGCTGCTGGCTGCTGGCGGGGACCGCTGCTGGCTGCTGGCGGGGACCGCTGCTGGCTGCTGGCGGGGACAGCTGCGGGCTGCTGGCAGGGACCGCTGCTGGCTGCTGGTGGGGACCGCTGCTGGCTGCTGGCGGGGACCGCTGCTGGCTGCTGGTGGGGACCGCTGCTGGCTGCTGGCGGGGACCGCTGCTGGCTGCTGGCGGGGACAGCTGCGGGCTGCTGGCAGGGACCGCTGCTGGCTGCTGGCGGGGACCGCTGCTGGCTGCTGGTGGGGACCGCTGCTGGCTGCTGGTGGGGACCGCTGCTGGCTGCTGGTGGGGACAGCTGCTGGCTGCTGGTGGGGACCGCTGCTGGCTGCTGGTGGGGACCGCTGCTGGCTGCTGGTGGGGACCGCTGCTGGCTGCTGGTGGGGACCGCTGCTGGCTGCTGGTGGGGACCGCTGCTGGCTGCTGGCGGGGACCGCTGCTGGCTGCTGGTGGGGACCGCTGCTGGCTGCTGGTGGGGACCGCTGCTGGCTGCTGGTGGGGACCGCTGCTGGCTGCTGGTGGGGACAGCTGCTGGCTGCTGGCGGGGACCGCTGCTGGCTGCTGGCGGGGACCGCTGCTGGCTGCTGGCGGGGACAGCTGCTGGCTGCTGGTGGGGACCGCTGCTGGCTGCTGGTAGGGACCGCTGCTGGCTGCTGGTGGGGACCGCTGCTGGCTGCTGGTGGGGACCGCTGCTGGCTGCTGGTGGGGACCGCTGCTGGCTGCTGGTGGGGACCGCTGCTGGCTGCTGGTGGGGACCGCTGCTGGCTGCTGGTGGGGACCGCTGCTGGCTGCTGGTGGGGACCGCTGCTGGCTGCTGGCGGGGCCCGTTGCTGGCTGCTGGCGGGGACCGCTGCTGGCTGCTGGCGGGGACAGCTGCGGGCTGCTGGCAGGGACCGCTGCTGGCTGCTGGCGGGGACCGCTGCTGGCTGCTGGTGGGGACCGCTGCTGGGTGCTGGTGGGGACCGCTGCTGGCTGCTGGCGGGGACCGCTGCTGGCTGCTGGCGGGGACAGCTGCGGGCTGCTGGCGGGGACCGCTGCTGGCTGCTGGCGGGGACCGCTGCTGGCTGCTGGTGGGGACCGCTGCTGGCTGCTGGTGGGGACCGCTGCTGGCTGCTGGTGGGGACAGCTGCTGGCTGCTGGTGGGGACCGCTGCTGGCTGCTGGTGGGCACCGCTGCTGGCTGCTGGTGGGGACCGCTGCTGGCTGCTGGTGGGGACCGCTGCTGGCTGCTGGCGGGGACCGCTGCTGGCTGCTGGCGGGGACCGCTGCTGGCTGCTGGTGGGGACCGCTGCTGGCTGCTGGTGGGGACCGCTGCTGGCTGCTGGTGGGGACAGCTGCTGGCTGCTGGTGGGGACCGCTGCTGGCTGCTGGCGGGGACCGCTGCTGGCTGCTGGCGGGGACAGCTGCGGGCTGCTGGCAGGGACCGCTGCTGGCTGCTGGCAGGGACCGCTGCTGGCTGCTGGCGGGGACCGCTGCTGGCTGCTGGTGGGGACCGCTGCTGGCTGCTGGCGGGGACAGCTGCGGGCTGCTGGCAGGGACCGCTGCTGGCTGCTGGCGGGGACCGCTGCTGGCTGCTGGTGCGGACCGCTGCTGGCTGCTGGTGGGGACCGCTGCTGGCTGCTGGTGGGGACCGCTGCTGGCTGCTGGTGGGGACAGCTGCTGGCTGCTGGTGGGGACCGCTGCTGGCTGCTGGTGGGGACCGCTGCTGGCTGCTGGTGGGGACCGCTGCTGGCTGCTGGTGGGGACCGCTGCTGGCTGCTGGTGGGGACCGCTGCTGGCTGCTGGTGGGGACCGCTGCTGGCTGCTGGTGGGGACCGCTGCTGGCTGCTGGCGGGGACCGCTGCTGGCTGCTGGCGGGGACAGCTGCGGGCTGCTGGCGGGGACCGCTGCTGGCTGCTGGTGGGGACCGCTGCTGGCTGCTGGTGGGGACAGCTGCTGGCTGCTGGTGGGGACCGCTGCTGGCTGCTGGTGGGGACCGCTGCTGGCTGCTGGTGGGGACCGCTGCTGGCTGCTGGTGGGGACCGCTGCTGGCTGCTGGTGGGGACCGCTGCTGGCTGCTGGTGGGGACCGCTGCTGGCTGCTGGTGGGGACTGCTGCTGGCTGCTGGTGGGGACCGCTGCTGGCTGCTGGTGGGGACCGCTGCTGGCTGCTGGCGGGGACCGCTGCTGGCTGCTGGTGGGGACCGCTGCTGGCTGCTGGTGGGGACCGCTGCTGGCTGCTGGTGGGGACCGCTGCTGGCTGCTGGTGGGGACCGCTGCTGGCTGCTGGTGGGGACAGCTGCTTGCTGCTGGTGGGGACCGCTGCTGGCTGCTGGTGGGGACCGCTGCTGGCTGCTGGTGGGGACCGCTGCTGGCTGCTGGTGGGGACCGCTGCTGGCTGCTGGTGGGGACTGCTGCTGGCTGCTGGTGGGGACCGCTGCTGGCTGCTGGTGGGGACCGCTGCTGGCTGCTGGTGGGGACCGCTGCTGGCTGCTGGTGGGGACCGCTGCTGGCTGCTGGTGGGGACCGCTGCTGGCTGCTGGTGGGGACCGCTGCTGGCTGCTGGTGGGGACCGCTATTGGCTGCTGGTGGGGACAGCTGCTGGCTGCTGGTGGGGACCGCTGCTGGCTGCTGGTGGGGACCGCTGCTGGCTGCTGGTGGGGACCGCTGCTGGCTGCTGGTGGGGACCGCTGCTGGCTGCTGGTGGGGACCGCTGCTGGCTGCTGGTGGGGACCGCTGCTGGCTGCTGGTGGGGACCGCTGCTGGCTGCTGGTGGGGACCGCTTCTGGCTGCTGGTGGGGACCGCTGCTGGCTGCTGGCGGGGACCGCTGCTGGCTGCTGGCGGGGACAGCTGCGGGCTGCTGGCAGGGACCGCTGCTGGCTGCTGGCGGGGACCGCTGCTGGCTGCTGGTGGGGACCGCTGCTGGCTGCTGGTGGGGACAGCTGCTGGCTGCTGGTGGGGACCGCTGCTGGCTGCTGGTGGGGACCGCTGCTGGCTGCTGGTGGGGACAGCTGCTGGCTGCTGGTGGGGACCGCTGCTGGCTGCTGGTGGGGACCGCTGCTGGCTGCTGGTGGGGACCGCTGCTGGCTGCTGGTGGGGACCGCTGCTGGCTGCTGGTGGGGACCGCTGCTGGCTGCTGGTGGGGACCGCTGCTGGCTGCTGGCGGGGACCGCTGCTGGCTGCTGGTGGGGACCGCTGCTGGCTGCTGGTGGCGACCGCTGCTGGCTGCTGGTGGGGACCGCTGCTGGCTGCTGGTGGGGACCGCTGCTGGCTGCTGGTGGGGACCGCTGCTGGCTGCTGGCGGGGACCGCTGCTGGCTGCTGGCGGGGACCGCTGCTGGCTGCTGGCGGGGACAGCTGCGGGCTGCTGGCAGGGACCGCTGCTGGCTGCTGGCGGGGACCGCTGCTGGCTGCTGGTGGGGACCGCTGCTGGGTGCTGGTGGGGACCGCTGCTGGCTGCTGGCGGGGACCGCTGCTGGCTGCTGGCGGGGACAGCTGCGGGCTGCTGGCAGGGACCGCTGCTGGCTGCTGGCGGGGACCGCTGCTGGCTGCTGGTGGGGACCGCTGCTGGCTGCTGGTGGGGACCGCTGCTGGCTGCTGGTGGGGACCGCTGCTGGCTGCTGGTGGGGACCGCTGCTGGCTGCTGGCGGGGACCACTGCTGGCTGCTGGCGGGGACCGCTGCTGGCTGCTGGCGGGGACAGCTGCGGGCTGCTGGCAGGGACCGCTGCTGGCTGCTGGCGGGGACCGCTGCTGGCTGCTGGTGGGGACCGCTGCTGGGTGCTGGTGGGGACCGCTGCTGGCTGCTGGCGGGGACCGCTGCTGGCTGCTGGCGGGGACAGCTGCGGGCTGCTGGCAGGGACCGCTGCTGGCTGCTGGCGGGGACCGCTGCTGGCTGCTGGTGGGGACCGCTGCTGGCTGCTGGTGGGGACCGCTGCTGGCTGCTGGTGGGGACAGCTGCTGGCTGCTGGTGGGGACCGCTGCTGGCTGCTGGTGGGCACCGCTGCTGGCTGCTGGTGGGGACCGCTGCTGGCTGCTGGTGGGGACCGCTGCTGGCTGCTGGCGGGGACCGCTGCTGGCTGCTGGCGGGGACCGCTGCTGGCTGCTGGTGGGGACCGCTGCTGGCTGCTGGTGGGGACCGCTGCTGGCTGCTGGTGGGGACAGCTGCTGGCTGCTGGTGGGGACCGCTGCTGGCTGCTGGCGGGGACCGCTGCTGGCTGCTGGCGGGGACAGCTGCGGGCTGCTGGCAGGGACCGCTGCTGGCTGCTGGCGGGGACCGCTGCTGGCTGCTGGCGGGGACCGCTGCTGGCTGCTGGTGGGGACCGCTGCTGGCTGCTGGCGGGGACAGCTGCGGGCTGCTGGCAGGGACCGCTGCTGGCGGGGACCGCTGCTGGCTGCTGGTGGGGACCGCTGCTGGCTGCTGGTGGGGACCGCTGCTGGCTGCTGGTGGGGACCACTGCTGGCTGCTGGTGGGGACAGCTGCTGGCTGCTGGTGGGGACCGCTGCTGGCTGCTGGTGGGGACCGCTGCTGGCTGCTGGTGGGGACCGCTGCTGGCTGCTGGTGGGGACCGCTGCTGGCTGCTGGTGGGGACCGCTGCTGGCTGCTGGTGGGGACCGCTGCTGGCTGCTGGTCGGGACCGCTGCTGGCTGCTGGTGGGGACCGCTGCTGGCTGCTGGTGGGGACCGCTGCTGGCTGCTGGCGGGGACCGCTGCTGGCTGCTGGCGGGGACAGCTGCGGGCTGCTGGCGGGGACCGCTGCTGGCTGCTGGTGGGGACCGCTGCTGGCTGCTGGTGGGGACAGCTGCTGGCTGCTGGTGGGGACCGCTGCTGGTTGCTGGTGGGGACCGCTGCTGGCTGCTGGTGGGGACCGCTGCTGGCTGCTGGTGGGGACCGCTGCTGGCTGCTGGTGGGGACCGCTGCTGGCTGCTGGTGGGGACCGCTGCTGGCTGCTGGTGGGGACTGCTGCTGGCTGCTGGTGGGGACCGCTGCTGGCTGCTGGTGGGGACCGCTGCTGGCTGCTGGCGGGGACCGCTGCTGGCTGCTGGTGGGGACCGCTGCTGGCTGCTGGTGGGGACCGCTGCTGGCTGCTGGTGGGGACCGCTGCTGGCTGCTGGTGGGGACCGCTGCTGGCTGCTGGTGGGGACAGCTGCTGGCTGCTGGTGGGGACCGCTGCTGGCTGCTGGTGGGGACCGCTGCTGGCTGCTGGTGGGGACCGCTGCTGGCTGCTGGTGGGGACCGCTGCTGGCTGCATGTGGGGACCGCTGCTGGTTGCTGGTGGGGACCGCTGCTGGCTGCTGGTGGGGACCGCTGCTGGCTGCTGGTGGGGACCGCTGCTGGCTGCTGGTGGGGACCGCTGCTGGCTGCTGGTGGGGACCGCTGCTGGCTGCTGGTGGGGACCGCTGCTGGCTGCTGGTGGGGACCGCTATTGGCTGCTGGTGGGGACAGCTGCTGGCTGCTGGTGGGGACCGCTGCTGGCTGCTGGTGGGGACCGCTGCTGGCTGCTGGTGGGGACCGCTGCTGGCTGCTGGTGGGGACCGCTGCTGGCTGCTGGTGGGGACCGCTGCTGGCTGCTGGTGGGGACCGCTGCTGGCTGCTGGTGGGGACCGCTGCTGGCTGCTGGTGGGGACCGCTTCTGGCTGCTGGTGGGGACCGCTGCTGGCTGCTGGCGGGGACCGCTGCTGGCTGCTGGCGGGGACAGCTGCGGGCTGCTGGCAGGGACCGCTGCTGGCTGCTGGCGGGGACCGCTGCTGGCTGCTGGTGGGGACCGCTGCTGGCTGCTGGTGGGGACAGCTGCTGGCTGCTGGTGGGGACAGCTGCTGGCTGCTGGTGGGGACCGCTGCTGGCTGCTGGTGGGGACCGCTGCTGGCTGCTGGTGGGGACAGCTGCTGGCTGCTGGTGGGGACCGCTGCTGGCTGCTGGTGGGGACCGCTGCTGGCTGCTGGTGGGGACCGCTGCTGGCTGCTGGTGGGGACCGCTGCTGGCTGCTGGTGGGGACCGCTGCTGGCTGCTGGTGGGGACCGCTGCTGGCTGCTGGCGGGGACCGCTGCTGGCTGCTGGTGGGGACCGCTGCTGGCTGCTGGTGGGGACCGCCTCTGGCTGCTGGTGGGGACCGCTGCTGGCTGCTGGTGGGGACCGCTGCTGGCTGCTGGTGGGGACCGCTGCTGGCTGCTGGCGGGGACAGCTGCGGGCTGCTGGTGGGGACCGCTGCTGGATGCTGGTGGGGACCGCTGCTGGCTGCTGGTGGGGACAGCTGCTGGCTGCTGGGGGGGACAGCTGCTGGCTGCTGGCGGGGACCGCTGCTGGCTGCTGGTGGGGACCGCTGCTGGCTGCTGGTGGGGACAGCTGCTGGCTGCTGGTGGGGACCGCTGCTGGCTGCTGGTGGGGACCGCTGCTGGCTGCTGGTGGGGACCGCTGCTGGCTGCTGGTGGGGACCGCTGCTGGCTGCTGGTGGGGACCGCTGCTGGCTGCTGGCGGGGACCGCTGCTGGCTGCTGGTGGGGACTGCTGCTGGCTGCTGGTGGGGACCGCTGCTGGCTGCTGGTGGGGACAGCTGCTGGCTGCTGGTGGGGACCGCTGCTGGCTGCTGGCGGGGACCGCTGCTGGCTGCTGGCGGGGACCGCTGCTGGCTGCTGGTGGGGACCGCTGCTGGCTGCTGGCGGGGACCGCTGCTGGCTGCTGGCGGGGACAGCTGCGGGCTGCTGGCGGGGACCGCTGCTGGCTGCTGGCGGGGACCGCTGCTGGCTGCTGGTGGGGACCGCTGCTGGCTGCTGGTGGGGACCGCTGCTGGCTGCTGGTGGGGACCGCTGCTGGCTGCTGGTGGGGACCGCTGCTGGCTGCTGGTGGGGACCGCTGCTGGCTGCTGGTGGGGACCGCTGCTGGCTGCTGGTGGGGACCGCTGCTGGCTGCTGGCGGGGACCGCTGCTGGCTGCTGGCGGGGACAGCTGCGGGCTGCTGGCAGGGACCGCTGCTGGCTGCTGGTGGGGACCGCTGCTGGCTGCTGGTGGGGACCGCTGCTGGCTGCTGGTGGTGACCGCTGCTGGCTGCTGGCGGGGACCGCTGCTGGCTGCTGGCGGGGACAGCTGCGGGCTGCTGGCAGGGACCGCTGCTGGCTGCTGGCGGGGACCGCTGCTGGCTGCTGGTGGGGACCGCTGGTGGCTGCTGGTGGGGACCGCTGCTGGCTGCTGGCGGGGACCGCTGCTGGCTGCTGGCGGGGACAGCTGCGGGCTGCTGGCAGGGACCGCTGCTGGCTGCTGACGGGGACCGCTGCTGGCTGCTGGTGGGGACCGCTGCTGGCTGCTGGTGGGGACCGCTGCTGGCTGCTGGTGGGGACCGCTGCTGGCTGCTGGTGGGGACCGCTGCTGGCTGCTGGTGGGGACCGCTGCTGGCTGCTGGTGGGGACCGCTGCTGGCTGCTGGCGGGGACCGCTGCTGGCTGCTGGTGGGGACCGCTGCTGGCTGCTGGCGGGGACCGCTGCTGGCTGCTGGCGGGGACAGCTGCGGGCTGCTGGCAGGGACCGCTGCTGGCTGCTGGCGGGGACCGCTGCTGGCTGCTGGTGGGGACCGCTGCTGGCTGCTGGTGGGGACCGCTGCTGGCTGCTGGTGGGGACCGCTGCTGGCTGCTGGTGGGGACCGCTGCTGGCTGCTGGTGGGGACCGCTGCTGGCTGCTGGTGGGGACCGCTGCTGGCTGCTGGTGGGGACCGCTGCTGGCTGCTGGCGGGGACCGCTGCTGGCGGGACTGCTGCACGCTACGGGCTGGCTGGCTGGCTGGAACCTGCAACACCCTCGCTTCGATTGGTACCGTAACAGCACAATCGAAGGGCGGTATTCAACCGAATTACCGCCGGAGATGTCTCGCGGTTTCACCGCCCTTTACTTTCTGTAGACACACGAGGCAGTAGCAAGCGAACAACTGACCGGCTTCGCCGTTTCCCACATGATCGTTCCCCGGTGCCGAGAAGTAAAAATATTTTCTTTGTCAAAGCGTTTTGCCTTTTACCATGAATTGTTGTTAGAATGATTCCCCAATCATCTCTTCTTCGTTTATAGGTCTCCAAGTACCTTCCTTACCGTGTCAAGTCATGCAACGCCGCCTGGCGGCATTATGCTGCAAGCTGCCTGTCTCGTTTCTTAAAAGTCGTATTACACGCAAACGTGTAACCGGGAAAACTCTCTCAACTAAATTTAGAAACGTGGAATTATATGATACAGCTGCCTGCGAATTTACAAGAGACTCTGTTTCCAGTGCGACACACGATTATCAGAAACATTCTGTTAAGTTTGTAAGAGTGCTGCACGGAAGGTTGTGCTGAGAAATAATTTTTAAGACAAAAACTGCATACGTTGCTGCGTTTCCCAGTTATTTAGCGTTACAACGGAAGGACATTTGCATGGGATGCTAAATACTTCGGTCCGTTTAAACTCGCGTACCGTTTCTGTCCAAATGTTCAAATCAACCTTATGCTGATATGACTCAAATTTATGCTGATATGAATTCACTAACGTAAGATACGCATTTTGCTCGTTCCAAATGTGACTGTTTCGAGGGGTGAATGGCCCTTTCCGGTTTTCTTCAAATTTCCACAAAAGTCGTCCTTTCCCAATTTGGAATTTCTATGCATTGAATTAAGTGCCACAGGATATACTGGTTTCGAGAAGGATAGCCCTCGTCCACCATATCTTTCACTATCTGCAGGTGATACTAAAATAGATTTTCGCCGTGTTACACGTCCAATACTACAGCATGTGAAACCTGTAGTGACGATGAAATGGATCCATGTTAGCATATTTTGTGGAAATTGGAAATTGGTGGTAAGTTCCTGTGGGACCAAACTGCTGAGGCCATCGGTCCCAAGACTTCATCTAACTTAAATTAACTTACGTTAAGAACAACACACACACCCATTCCCGAGGGAGGCCTCGAACTTCCGACGGGAGAGCGGCTACCTCGCGCGGTCCATATTTTGTTTACAGACATACTCGTAATTTTTTAAAAATCGCATTAACTCTACGTACTCCCAATGAATTAACAATGGCTCTCGAGATGGTAGTCGGATTTTCAATAACCTTATCACATAGGTTTTCTTCAAATTGGACAGTCCGCACCTAGTGTGTTGCAACTTTATAGCGGGCCGGAGTGGCCGAGCGGTTCTAGGCGCTAAGTCTGGAAGCGCGCGACCGCTACGGTCGCAGGTTCGAATCCCGCCTCGGGCATGGATGTGTGTGATGTCTTTAGGTTAGTTAGGTTTAAGTAGCTCTAAGTTCTAGGGGACTGATGACCTCAGAAGTTACGTCCCATAGTGCTCAGCGCCATTTGAACCATTTTTTTGCAACTTTACAATAAAACTTCCGGTCTCACTTAATTGTATATAAGTCGCTAGAAACGTATTCGAACACGGAATAACGTGGCTCTGAAATCTTAGAGTTGTAAATTGTACGGGCCTCCAATGTATGTTAACCTGCTGTGCCGAATGCAAATGCGTATTCGTAGAAAGAATACAGATGACGCCCCTTGGTACCACTACATTCACTGCTGTGAAAGTGTGTGTAACGCTTACCCCGTCTTTATCTCATCATACGTTCTTGTGTATATTCGCATGTAAACGAACTCTCCCGACACCAGTCAAGTGCGTCAGTACGTTTTCCTAAGGTGACCAAATGACTAGCACATAAACGTCTCCCACAGAAGCTGATAACATTAATGCCATTTCTTCTCACTGCGTAGATGGTAGCGCAGGAGATCGATCCCTGCTACTGTCAGCTGTTTAATTTTTGTATTGCTCTTCTGTTCAGTTTGAGGAAACCAAAAGCAGAACACGTTCGTCAATACCGCCTCCGGCAGGTTGCTTGAATCTGCCCGCGTGATCAGCTGATTGGCTAACTTCAATGCTAAGTAACTCGGAAACGTCGCAACGTACCAAATTTTTTTCTTAACTCTTATTTATCAGTACAACATCCTCTGCAACAGCCTTTCAAGCTTTTCAGACCACCTTGTAAAGAGTCTCGCCGCACCTGCCTCTCTCAAGCTTCAGCGACCGACTTGCCCTGTGCGTTTAGATCCAGACGTTCGCTACCAACCATGAGGCGCGTTACATTCTGATTGGCTTGCCGGATACGGCCCTATCAAACAGTATGTTGCAGCTGTAGTTAAAGACAGTCAGGCTTTCAAACATCGACTGGCAGGTACAGAAGATATCGTCGCATAGTATCTCCGTTTTAAGAACAAGCAAAAGTAAATCAGTACTGAAAGTTGTGATTGCGACAGACATCTTTCAGAACCTCGTTGTGAACAGTGATCAAATATTTTCATTCATCACCGTATTTGAGTAAACGAGTAATGACCTGAAGCAGTATTCCATTACGCATTTATTTTGATAGGTTTTCCATCAGCACCTTATATCGAAGTTTCCTGTACCCCTTAGTCTAACGTGATCGAGTCACCATATATTCATTGTTGATGTCCCATTTGCTAAACCTTTTTTTCTAGGAGGGGTTGCGTAGGGAAAGGGGGAGGGGGGAGCGCTGGTTGCCTGAAAATGGAAAGATTTGCCTGCCACATCCCTCGTTACGGATCATTTCTCTGTGGAATTAGTTTCATTCACATTATGAAATTTCTCTGATACATGTAACTACCAAATTTTGCTCGATAATATGTCGTTCAAAAGAACTTCACTTAATAAAATCTGTTTTTCTCACTTGCTGCTAAAGCGTGCACGATGAAGAAAACTTACTTACTTAAATTATCAGCAACCTACGAATATACAGAAATCAAAAACATGTATGTTGAGTAAAAGTTACTGTAAAAGTCCTATTCCCTCTTCCTATTAGCCTCTTCTACTGAGAGAATTATTTTTTAAATTTTCGACTCAAATGAACACCGGTGCTTGGAGGACCCATACAGGATGTGTCCCTATTTGCTTTTAGACACCAGAAAATAATTGTCCATAACAAATGTACATAAATCTCGGAGTAGCAATGTAACTAACTTAAATAAAATATGAGCTGCGTGCGTGTTAAATCTATTCCGGCCTGCTCGGCTTTTCCAAGCCACGGATTGGTTGGCGTCTCCCAAGAGGATCTGGAGTCACTCGCCGAGCTAACTTAAAAAAAAATTGTACTGCGTTCTGTTCTCCATGTTGTCTGCCGCTCGATTGAGTACCTGGTGCCGTGACCAAGGACGGAGGCCCGATTCGTCGTGTTATCGGTGGCTGTGAAAAGGGCATGAATACCATACTTGAAGAGTTAATTCTTACCTCGAATTTTATGGCCGCTAGTTTGCGTCTTCGGAGTCAACACGTGTCTCGTTTTGGCTGCTTCGGTTGTGGATCCCGTGGTGCCAGTATTTACCAGCAGCAAATGAAGAGTGTATAAAGGAAACGATGTACATATGACAACTGATCCATTGCTTCTATTTGCCTTCATTGCCATAGATTTGCATCTTTGGAGTCGGCGGGTTTATTATTTCTCCTGCCTTGGTTATGCCTGCTATACCGCCGGGATTAGCTTACAGAAAAACACCGGTGTACCAAGCAAACGGTGAACTCCTCTATTATGCGTAACTGAAGGCCGAAACGGGGCCTTGGCTTTCGTAATATCCTTTGTTCGTTCTGTGATATTCAGTTGGCTATCTACTGCTATAACGCTGCTTAGCTTTGGACAGTGACAATTATAGTTATCTTAGACCTCTGTTTGCATCAGCATTCTTTGGTAACATCAGATCCCAAATTATTTTAAGCTTACTGGCTAAGGTCAAGCAGATTTATATTTTAATGTTGATTGTTTTGTGCAACTGTTACGTCTGCATTGATTCAGTTACAAGAAATATATATATTTTTTTAATTATGTGCGGTCCATGTATTAAAATCGATAACCGTTTCGCAATTTTAGTTTGTTTTAAGTTTTTCCAGTAGTTTTTTAAACTCAACCTATTGTACGAAGGTATGCAAACTTGTATTGTTTAGTTAAAGTTTAAAGTGCCTTGTAAGGCCTTCTGGCATGTTATTTGTGATTGCCACTGTAACATTTATGCCTTGAATGTTTCAGATTTTAAGACATCAAGCAATGCTTTGGATAGCTCAAGCTTGGAGCCTGATGTTAATGCTCAATTTCTTTCAGCTCTCTTAGGACTTTTTCTAAACTTGTGATTGTTTGTCGCTTCTGAAAGTCATGTGTTCAAGCTTTAAAGGTTTTGTAAATGTTGTCATTTTTATTGTTTGAATTCTTAACGGTTTTATAGTGGCTGTTATGATTCCTCTTGTGACTTACTGTTTGTCAATGGTAAAATGTCATTGACACAAATACAATTTAATTTTTTTTTTTTTGGCTCAGTATCTTACCACTCCCAAATCCAAGCTCCCTACCATTTCATTGGTAGCAGAGTGTGGTTCTGACACTGGCTACTTTCTCGTAGTAAAGAAAAGTAGTAGCAAAAATGGTTGTTGTTTATGTTGCAAAGTGCACTGCTTGATTTGTTTTTCAGAGTACTGTAACGTGGTGGTGCCCATGAACAAGAGATCTGTGCAAGACGTATTGTATTTGGTGAAAAATCTATTGTTGTATGGGCAGTCAATATGCGGTTTACCGCAGAAGCCAACGAAGTGCAGTTGAGTCTTTGTATGCATGTTGCTTTGGACCAACAACTCGTTATCCTGGCTGACAACATTGGCGAGATAGATGCCGGCTGTGCTGCGCGCAGCTTTACACTTTCAGGCGTGCAGCTGAATATGGAATTATTGCAGGAAATCTCACCTTCACGTCACCGAGCTTTAGAAGCAAGACACGTTTAAATTATTTGTGGAACTGTGTTCAGGTTTCACAGGTGGTGAATACAGAGCCCAATTATGACCCCTCCTCTTGAACAGTTGTAGAATAAAGTCATTCAGTTGCAACTTAGCACTAGCTTGCTAAATTTGCGAGATATCAATCGTCATGACTGAGTGAATTGTTTTTCTCCTGTCCCAGATACTAGAGGTTATGAGTTTGGAATTATGGCTGGTGATCATAAGGACAGGGGGAAATAGTCTAACAGATTTCTATAAACACTTGTATCCCTTCCTTGGCCCACTACCTCTTCCTTTACTAAAACGTAGTCATATTAATCTAAGATCTCTGTTGGCCCAAGTATAGTTACACGGATCAGCCAGGACATCATGACCACTTACCTAATAGCCGGTACGACCACCTTTGGCACGCATCACAGCGGCGATGCGTAATGGCATGGAAGCAATGAGGCCTTCGTAGGCTGCTGGAGGGAGTTGGCACAAGCTAAATAATTCCCATAAAATCCGAGGAGGCGGACGATGAGCTCTGACGCCATGTTCAATCACGTCCCGGATGTGGCGAGTTGAGGGGCCAGCACATAAATTTGGAACTAGCCACTGTGCTCCTCGGACCACTTCATAACACCCCTGGCCTTGTGGCTTGGTGCATTGTTGAAAAATGCCACTGCCGTCGGCAAATGTGATCTTCACGAAGGGGCGTACGTGGTCTGCAACAAGTTTACGACATTCCTTGGCCGTCTTGGTGTATTGCACAGGCTCTACTGGACCTACGGATGCCCACGGATGTTCCCCAGAGCGTAATGGAGCTGCCGCCAGCTTGCCTCCGTCCCGCGGTATAGGAGTCGAGGCAATAGCTCCTTGATACCTATACTGGGGGAGGGAGACAAGCTGTTCCCCCTCCCATCGACCTGATGAAGAAGACCTCGGGATTCTTGAGATCATGCAACGCTCTGTCACTGGGCCAACTCCAGTGCAGATGGCGATGTGGCCATTTCAGTCCTAGCTGCCGATGTCGTGGTGTTAACATTGACACACGCATGAGCCATCGGTGCATTTTGTGTTAAGATACTCTTTTACTCTGCCCAGCATTAAAGTCTGATGTTAGTTCCGCCACAGCTCGCCGCCTGTCCTATTTTAACAGTCTACCCAGCCTAAGACGTCCCACATCGATAATGAGGGATGGCCCACGACGTCCGGACGTGGTTTCAGCTTGGCTTCCCCAACTGTTGAGGACTCTCACTACAGCAGTCCTCGATTACCCGACAAGTTGTGCAGTATTCGCTCAAGCCGAGCCTCCGGGCTATCACAATCTGCACTCGGTGAAACTCAGACAGATCGCGCCCCCTCACCATTATACACACGGACAGCACACTCACTGATACTACACGCACCGTGCATGTGTCTGACTAGCAGTAATTCCTCGCCAGGTGATGCTGCTATGATCTGGGCAAGTTTATTACGAAAGGAGAGCGGTGGTCAGAATCTTCTGGTTGATCAGTGTATGTATATCTCTTTTCTTAAAAGATAAATTGTTATTTTTAGATTGTTCTAAGTAGCAAAACCTCTTAGCAGTTCTCCATTTTCATTACATACCGGTTCTCCAGAAGGCCTTACAATATTCGTTACTGGCATATTTTCCATTCTGGTTTTGAAATCACTCACCCGCAAGAAACATACTCTTTCATATTAGGTGCACTGTGCTGCCCCCTACTGCCAGGTGCTCCATTTCAGCGGTCTCAGTAGTCATTAGACATCGTAAGGGAGCAGAATGGGGCGCTCTGCGGAACTCACGGACTTCGAACGTTATGTTATACGTCTGTACGCGAGATTTCAACACTCCTAAACAGCCCTAGGTCCACTATTTCCGATGTGATAGTGAGGTTGAAACGTGAAGGGTCATTAAAGCACAAAAGCGTACAGGCCGACCTCGTCTGTTGACTGACAGAGACCGCCAACGGTTGAAGAGTATCGTGATGTGTAAAAGGCAGACATCTATCCAGATTATCACAAAGGAATTCCAAAGTGCATCAGGGTCCACTGCAAGTACTATGGCAGTTAGGCGGGAGGTGAGAAAACTTGGATTTCATGATCGAGCGGCTGCTCATAAGCCACACAATACGCCGGTAAATGCCAAACGACGCCTCGCTTGGTGTAAGCCGCGTTAATATTGGACGATTGAACAGTGGAAAAAGGTCATGTGGAGTGACGAATCAGGGTACACTGTGCGACAACCCGACGGCAGGGTGTGGCTTTGACGAATGCCCGGTGAACGTCATCTGCCATCGTGTGTAGTGCCAACAGTAAAATTCAGAGGCGGTGGTGTTATGGTGTGGTTGTGGTTTTCATTGAGGGGGCTTGCAACCCCTTGTTGTTTTGCGTAACTCTATCGCAGCACAGGCCTGCATCTATGTTTTAATCATCATCTTGCTTCTCGCTGTTGAAGAGCAATTTGGGGAAGGCGATTGCATCTTTCAACACGATCGAGCACTAGTTCATAATGCATGGCGTGTGGCGGAGTTGTTACTCGACAGTAACTTCTTTGTAATGGACTGACCTGTACAGGGTCCTCACCTGAATCCTGTAGAACACCTTTTGGATGTTTTGGAAAGCCAGCTTCCTTGCCAGGTCTCACCGACCGGCATCGATACCTCTACTCAGTGCAGCATTCCGTCAAGAATAGGCTGCCTTTCCTCAAGAAACCTGATTAAACGTATGCCTGCGAGAGTGGAAGCTGTCATGAAGGCTAAGGGTGGGCCAACACCACACTGAATTTCAGAATTACCGAGGGAGGGCGCCACGAACTTGTAAGTCATTTTCAGCCAGTTGTCCGGATCTTTTGATCACGTAGTGTATATTTATCGAGTCTGCTGTAGCTCTTCACAGAATTTTCTAGATTCACCCTTACTTCCTTCTTCTGGTTCAAAATGGTTCA
Source organism: Schistocerca nitens (assembly GCF_023898315.1). Taxonomy (NCBI): domain Eukaryota; kingdom Metazoa; phylum Arthropoda; class Insecta; order Orthoptera; family Acrididae; genus Schistocerca; species Schistocerca nitens. The sequence continues at coordinate 416,942,241 of NC_064619.1, read as the reverse complement.
AATGGCTCTGAGCACTATGGGACTTAACATCTATGGTCATCAGTCCCCTAGAACTTAGAACTACTTAATCCTAACTAACCTAAGGACAGCACACAACACCCAGTCATAACGAGGCAGAGAAAATCCCTGACCCCGCCGGGAATCGAACCCGGGAACCCGGGCGTGGGAATCGAGATCGCTACCGCACGACCACGAGCTGCGGACCCTTCTTCTGGTGCATATACGCTTATAATGGTGGTGTTGCCTCTTCTCAGTTTCAATATGACTGTGAGTATTCTTTCGCTTCTGTATGTGCAATTTTTCAAGCCTTTTGCCTATCTCTCATGCAGGAGTACTGCCACACCTTAGCCTGCTCTTTCATATTGTTTGACTTCACTATAGAACATTATCTAATCTCCAACATCTTTATTACATCTCATTTTCATTTTCGTTTCTGTGATTACTACAGCGCCGACATTCATGCCATTTGGTGTAGTTGCCAGTGCTATCCATTTTTTTTGGAAATTCCTCTGAAATTCCAGGTTGCTACTTACTATATTTGTTGATCTATTTTCGTTTGTCCTCTTTTGCAGCACTATCACTGATCTACGAGACCAATATCAAAGGGTTTATGAAGTATACTTACTTGAAGAGGACAGAATCAGACATCTTTACCAAAGCGTATTAAAAAAAGAGCTGGAAATCTTGCAAACTAAAGATAGTATATAAGAAGAATGGCAAAATCCAAAGAATGGGACGTACAGACCAGCAAGAGCCATAAGTTATAGAGCAAGTATATGCACAAGAGACAATCGTAAATAATTATAGTTTTGCTTCTCTGAGGAGAGAGTTTATTATAAATATGGAAGTAACTCAAACCTTAGACACTGGAAGGCTTATTAGCCCACGAGAAGCTCAGAACATTGCCAAAACCGGTTATCAGGGCATCTTCGAACAGCCTCTATGGACTGCATAAAGGTTATTTGTCACATAAGCGTGCAAGAAATCGCTCTTTTGATGCGACGTGAAGGGAACAGGAGGAAATCTCTAAATCGGATAGAGTAACACGTCTGTCCAGCTCTTTACAGTGATTCACGGATAGTGGATGTTGATCACAAAAAGTTGCCCGTAACTGAACCGCGTGTATTAATGCTGCTCTGTCTTCGAACTATTTTTTTCACGAAACGTGTACGTCGTCATATCTGCGGAAAGAGTTACCGTTTCCAAGTAATGTAGGTGTACTTCTCTCACAGAACTTAGATCTCCCCTGCGAAACTCAACCTACTCTGAGATTACCGCTGTGGCTTCTGCGGCTGATTGGTGCGAACGCAGCAATTCGCCAGAGATGCTGTTGGCAGTGGAGTGGGTCAGATACCGGATAGAACGGCTTAGGCGGCCGGATGTGAACCACTCGTAAGGTGTTAGGCTACACTGATGAAATGTGACGCGCGTCAAACCCATTTCTCCCGTGCCGTGTGTCACGCACCCTCACCGCCAAGCTCTATAAGCAAAGGGTAGTATTGCAAATAGCATTCCCAGAGAGGTGGAATGCTGTTTCCGACATGTGATGGGACTTACATATTCCATTCTCTACCCCTTCAGAATCAGTTTCACAGTTAGTGGATGTTTTATATTTTCACTTCGTATTATTCTACAAAATTAACCTGTGCACCTAAACATGAATGAACTGTGAGACTTAAGGTAATGAAGTATTTTAACAGAAAAACTGAACCATAATACGTCATACGAATTACAGATTTAACCGTGTTGCAGTGTTTTGCCCGCATCTCGTGGTCGTGCGGTAGCGTTCTCGCTTCCCACGCCCGGGTTCCCGGGTTCGATTCCCGGCGGGGTCAGGGATTTTCTCTGCCTCGTGATGGCTGGGTGTTGTGTGCTGTCCTTAGGTTAGTTAGGTTTAAGTAGTTCTAAGTTCTAGGGGACTTATGACCATAGCAGTTGAGTCCCATAGTGCTCAGAGCCATTTTTTGTTGCAGTGTTTGGTTTGCTTGCTGTTGTCTTGTAACTGGGGATGTAATTAATCGGACTTACCTCAAAAGTCGTACCAATGATCATCGACTAATGGAGAACAACCAGATCAAAGTCGCTATTTGGAGAAATGGACCAGACAAAAATTTTAATTTTATGTAATTAATGGAAGTATAGATTTGTTCCTGGAGAGGGTCCGCCTTGAGCAAAACACAATTTTATCTATTCATCTATTTCCCATACATGTTTCGCTGAAGTTTCAACGTCATCAGTGGGATTTTATTTTCCTTGTATTAAGCATGAAAAATGTTTTTTACTGATTGTACACATATGAATTTGAGCTTTTCAGATAGTCTTTATAAATCTGAAAAACAGACAAAGTTATGTATATACACCTTGTTACCACATATTGTGGTTTTCCTGGATTTTAAGTTTTTTGTTGCAGTTGTATCATTTCACAGTTTGTCATCTGCAACAATGTAGAACTTAGTGTAGTACAGTTATTTACCACTAGATTTTAGGAGTGGGCATGTTACGGCTAGGCCTGACATTAACTAATTCTGTGTAATATATTGTGTGTGTGTTTTCCCAGTATGTGCCACTTACTTTTTTTGGTTTCCCCATTACCTTCAATGTGAAGAACTGCACCATGTAGCTTTCAGGAGCAAATGAAACATATTGCAAACAAACACACCATACACGCAATCACAAACACAAACACACACACACACACACACACACACACACATACATACATACACACACACTCACACACACTCAGTTTTCCACCTAGAATTATTTAATAATAGGCCTGGCCATAACATTACCAGTCGTAAAACTTCGAAGTAAATAACTTTTCTGCATTAAGTTCTACATGGCTGCAAATGACAAACTGTAAAAAAACAGTTGCAATAAAAAACGTAAAAGCCCAGGACAACCACGGGTTGTGATAAAAAGGTATAAATGCAAAACTTTCTTTTCCACATTTGTAAATACTGTCGTAAAAACTCGAATTTACACGTGTACGAGTAGTAGTAAAGAACATTTACCCAGCATTATATAAAGCAACTAAAACCCCACCGATGATGTTGAAGGTTCAGCGTAACATGTTTGGAAATACAAAAAAAGATAAAATTATGTTTTGCTCAAGGTGGATCCCGTCGAGAAACACATCTGTTAGTAAGCAAACACGAACAAAAGAGCCTCAAGCTCAAGATGATTAATGGAAGTACAGTTTAACTACTTGAGGAAATATACTTTAATCACACACTGAAATTAACTTACAGCTGATAGAGTACAGAATGCACTATTACCTATTGTCACAGTTTGCAGTCACATTGCCCTTGTACTCATAATCAGAACATACAAATGAATTAATGTGGATAAGGCTTTGAAATTATAGAAAAAATGCTATGACATGCTGTCATCCTAAATCTTCTTCTAGCTAGTGTTTTCGGAGAGCGTGCACCGTCTGACAATGCCACCGAATTAGCTCTTCCTACACAGATCTCAGAGAATGGCCGCGACGGACAACTGGCTCTCTTACGGAGCCTTACCCATAGTTCTATTTTCCATGCACAATTCGCAGATTGAACACGAAAATAATGGTGGTACCAGGAGCAAATGGTTTTTTTTACTAGGGATCTATGATAATAACCTCATGGGTTGGTTGTCTAGTTTTTTGCTCAAAGTTAATTTCATGGATGACACTATCACTGTGAGTTACACAGACTGGTCAAAAAACGTATATACACTATAACTGTCCATAATTTCCAATTAATTCACAGAAATGTCTCGTTTTTGTAGTTCGATAGTTTACTGTACTGGTAGTGGCCACACACGCACCGTTTTGTTTCGTTACTGTCACCACGTTAGGTTTTTAATGTTTTGTTTTGAGTTACGTGGGTAAACATCTCTGGTGCAAGGCTGGCATTCGATGAAAGGAAATCAGACTGGAGGTGGTACATTAAGTATGAAAACATTAACGCGGTCGAATGTCAATGGCGAATAGAATTTCAAAGACAGCAATCGACACCTTCAACAATTCCGCGAATTCGAGGAAAATTTGAAGTCCAAGGCTATGTTACAGGCGTACCCAAACAACGATATGGACGACCTGTAACAGCAACAAGTCCATCGAGCTCCCGTGCAGTGCTACGACAATTCGTTCGCTCACCAGAGAAAACAGAGATAGTGTGCTTGTGAAGAGATCAGCCCACATTGAAAACAGCGAAGTTTCAGTACCCCATCCCAAGAGTGGTACACACTATGAACGAGGACACCCCAGATCGTACGATGGAGTACTGCGAGTGGTTTAATGGCATGATGCGCAACAATGAAGCGTTTGCAAAGACAATTGTGAGGTGTGATGAAGCGCAATATAAACTCAGTGATACAGTAAACAGCCAAAATTGTGTCTAATGAGCACCGCAAATTCGTGCGTCAATATGAACAACCCCGCGAATTTACCGGGAGAGAATCTGAATCTGATTTGGACGTTCTCCACAGACGACACAGTTATAGAATAGTTCTACCTGGAGAAGCTTAAGGCATGTATTTTACTTGCCACCCGTGAGTCGTATGGGACCAAAAGGATTTAGTTTCAACAAGCTGCTTGCCCACCTCATTACCATAACTTTTTTAGGGACTACAGCAACAACAATCTACCCGCACGATGGATACATCTAGGAGCTGATGTCGAATATCCACAGCTTTCTGTACACTTGGTATCTCCGGACATTCACCCACGGCGAACATTGAAAGACATCGTTCACCGACAAAAACCACGCACATTGGATTAACTTCGAGAATGCATCAAACATTCCTATGCAGGTATCCAACTGGACACCCTGTAGTGGGTCGTTCCAGGAGCACTTCAGTGGCATCGTTGATGTATGGATATTAAGGGTGACACTTCGAAACCCTGCACTGATTTTCAGAACTTTCACTTTACTCATCACTTTGACCGAAAATGAGGCGTTTTCATCAGTTAATTTCGAAGTTGTGCACAGTCCTACAGTAAACACTTTCCGAGCCTCTCTGTAAAATTACTTGCGACCTACTTATTTTCAGACGTTACTAGTAGTGAAGACGACAGCGCGAGAAATGGAAACGTTATCATAAATACGAGGGCAGTTCAATAAGTAATGCAACACATTTTTTTTATGAAACAGGGGTTGTTTTATTCAGCATTGAAATACACCAGGTTATTCCGCAATCTTTTAGCTACACAACACTATTTTTCAACGTAATCTCCATTCAATGCTACGGCCTTACACCACCTTGAAATGAGGGCCTGTATGCCTGCACGGTACCATTCCACTGGTCGATGTCGGAGCCAACGTCCTACTGCATCAATAACTTCTTCATCATCCGCGTAGTGCGTCCCACGGATTGCGTCCTTCATTGGGCCAAATATATGGAAATCCGACGGTGCGAGATCGGGGCTGTAGGGTGCATGAGGAAGAACAGTCCACTGAAGTTTTGTGAGCTCCTCTCGGGTGCGAAGACTTGTGTGAGGTCTTGCGTTGTCATGAAGAAGGAGAAGTTCGTTCAGATTTTTGTGCCTACGAACACGCTGAAGTCGTTTCTTCAATTTCTGAAGAGTAGCACAATACACTTCAGAGTTGATCGTTTGACCATGGGGAAAGACATCGAACAGAATAACCCCTTCAGCGTCCCAGAAGACTGTAACCATGACTTTACCGGCTGAGGGTATGGCTTTAAACTTTTTCTTGGTAGGGGGGTGGGTGTGGCGCCACTCCATTGATTGCCGTTTTGTTTCAGGTTCGAAGTGATGAACCCATGTTTCATCGCCTGTAACAATCTTTGACAAGAAATTGTCACTCTCAGCCACATGACGAGCAAGCAATTCCGCACAGATGGTTCTCCTTTGCTCTTTATGGTGTTCGGTTGGACAACGAGGGACCCAGCGGGAACAAACCTTTGAATATCCCAACTGGTGAACAATTGTGACAGCACTACCAACAGAGATGTCAAGTTGAGCACTGAGTTGTTTGATGGTGATCCGTCGATCATCTCGAACGAGTGTGTTCGCACGCTCCGCCATTGCAGGAGTCACAGCTGTGCACGGCCGGCCCGCACGCGGGAGATCAGACAGTCTTGCTTGACCTTGCGTCGATGATGACACACGCTTTGCCCAACGACTCACCGTGCATTTGCCCACTGCCAGATCACCGTACACATTCTGCAAGCGCCTATGAATATCTGAGATGCCCTGGTTTTCCGCCAAAAGAAACTCGATCACTGCCCGTTGTTTGCAACGCACGTCCGTTACAGACGCCATTTTAACAGCTCTGTACAGCGCTGCCACCTGTCGGAAGTCAATGAAACTATACGAGACGAAGCGAGAATGTTTGAAAATATTCCACAAGAAATTTCCGGTTTTTTCAACCAAAATTGTCCGAGAAAAAAAATGTGTTGCATTACTTATTGAACTGCCCTCGTAAACTACTGGCCATTAAAATTGCTACACCAAGAAGAAATTCAGATGAGAAACGAGTATTCATTGGACAGATATATTGTACTAGAGCTGACATGTGATTACATTTCCATGCAATTTGGGTGCATAGATCATGAGAAATCAGTAGCCAGAACAACCACCTCTGGCCCTCATAACGGCCTTGATACGCCTGGGCATTGAATCAAACAGAGCTTGGATGGCGTGTACAGGTACAGCTGCCCATGCAGTTGCAACACTATACCACAGTTCATCAAGAGTAGTGACTGGCTTATTGTGACGAGCCAGTTGCTCGGCCACCATTGACCAAACGTTTTCAGTTGGTGAGAGATCTGGAGAATGTGCTGGCCAGGGCAGAAGTCGAACATTTTCTGTATCCATAAAGGCCCGTACAGGACCTTCAATAAGCGGTCGTGCATTATCCTGCTGAAATGTAGGGTTTCGCACGGATTGAATGAAGGGTAGAGGAGCCACGGGTCGTAACACATCTGAAATGTAACGTCCACTATTCAAAGTGCCGTCAATGCGAACAAGAGGTGACCGAGACGTGTAACCAATGGCACCCCATACCATCACGCCGGCTGATACGCCAGTATGACGATGACGAATACGCGCTTCCAATGTGCGTTCACCGCGATGTCGCCAAACACGGATGCGACCATCATGATGCTGTAAACAGAACCTGGATTCATCCGAAAAAATGACGTTTTGCCATTCGTGCACCCAGGTTCGTCGTTGAGTACACCATCGCAGGCGCTCCTGTCTGTGATGCAGCGTCAAGGGTAACCGCAGCCATGGTCTCCGAGCTGATATTCCATGCTGCTGCAAACGTCGTGGAACTGTTCGTGCAGATGGTTGTTGTCTTGCAAACGTCCCCATCTGTTGACTCAGGGATCGAGACGTGGCTGCACGATCCGTTATAGCCATGCGGATAAGATACCTGTCATCTCGACTGCTAGTGATACGAGGCCGTTGGGATCCAGCACGGCGTTCCGTATTACCCTCCTGAACCCACTGATTCCATATTCTGCTAACAGTCATTGGATCTCGACCAACGCGAGCAGCAATGTCGCGATACGATAAACCGAAATCGTTATAGGCTACAATCCGAGTTTTATCAAAGTCGGAAACGTGATGGTACGCATTTCTCCTCCTTCACCGGGCATCACAACAACATTTCACCAGGCAACGCCGCTCAACTGCTGTTTGTGTATGAGAAATCGGTTGGAAACTTTCCCCATGTCAGCAAGTTGTAGGTGTCGCCACCGGTGCGAACCTTGTGTGAATGCTCTGAAAAGCTAATCTTTTGCATATCACAGCATCTTCTTGTCCTCCAATGGGAAGTCACTTGGCGACCGGCCGTGGTCTGAAGTATTTGCTGGGAGCCGCGATCGTATTCTCTTTGTGTGAAGCAAATCTCAGCCTCTGTTACAAACCAAAGAGGATCTCGCTGGAAGGGAAGAGCTGTTTACAATTGCGGGCAGCCCCGACTTCAAAGGAATGCTTATGTTGTTGAATCACCTCTTTCGGTATCGGACAAGGGTTCCCGCTGCATATGTACCACAGACCGAAAGGCAACAATTGGTTCAAATCAATACAGTGGATAGAGAACACCAAAAGAACAATTTTTCGCTAGGGAACGTGTGACACTTGAAGTCAATTTGTAATTTTAGGGACCATCTCCTTAGTGGTGCTGACGTAAGCTGTTGTGTAGGTGTCGCTGATTGGGAATTTTCCCTGACATTCAAAATTGTTCCGTGTACGGATGACTAGATATACTGGTCGGTTGTACCTACGAATGTTAGACAAAGGCTACACTTCCGGCACGATGCGGTGCCAGCCGATTTCAGTGTTTCTCTGAGGAATCATCTGAGAGCCACCTTCAGGAATCGATGGATCGGCCGAGGCGGCCCTATGGCCTGGCCACCCAAGTCGGCTGTCCTCACGTGTCTGGATCTCTTCCTCTGGCGGTGTATAAAGCAGCTGGAGGTTAGTTTCAAGTGGTTCAAATGGCTCTGAGCACTATGGGACTTAACTTCTGAGGTCATCAGTCCCCTAGAACTTAGAACTACTTAAACCTAACTAGCCTAAGGACATCACACACATCCATGCCCGAGGCAAGATTCGAACCTGGGATCGTAGCGGTCGCGCGGTTCCAGACTGTAGCGCCGAGAACCGCTCGGCCACTCCGGCCGGCTGGCGTGAGGAATAGTTGTGCAAACAAAACAAGATCTTTTCAGTAGAAGTGCCGTCGCTGCTTGTACCATTGCGAACGCGCCTGGAATCATCGAACGCACATGACAGATAGTCCTCCGACAATGTATGGCATATACACAGGCTAATGGTCTCGAATTCTAGCACCACCTCTGATTGCCACTACTACAATTACCATGCTATAATACCTTCTGTGAAAATCGTCTGTAGCACCAAAACCCGTCACCAGCGACCAGATGTGCCATAACTAAACATATTAGTTGTGATATTCACTACCTCCTATATTAATATGAAAGAATAGTTTCAGAATACCCCATATTTTCTACCTAGTAAAGTCTCAAATTACATAGCTTTATACGCCGGCCGGTGTGGCCGATCGGTTCTAGGCGCTTCACTCTGGAACCGCCCGACCGCTACGGTCGCAGGTTCGAATCCTACCTCGGGCATGGATGTGTGTGATGTCCTTATGTTAGTTAGGTTTAAGTAGTTCTAAGTTCTAGGGGAGTCATGACCTCACAACCATCTGAACCATTTGGACTTACCTTTGCCGGCCGGAGTGTCCGAGCGGTTCTAGGCCCTACAGTCTGGAACCGCGCGACCGCTACGGTCGCAGGTTCGAATCCTGCTTCGGGCGTGGATGTGTGTGATGTCCTTAGGTTAGGTAGGTTTAACTAGTTCTAAGTTCTAGGGGATTGATGACCTCAGAAGTTAAGTCCCATAGTGCTCAGAGCTATTTGAACCATTTTTGAACTTACCTTTATTTATATATAATGTAAACTAACAATTAAGGCATGACAGTTTCAGTTCTTGAGACTAATGTTTCACCTATGTCGTCGAAGAAAATTCAAATACTCTATGATGTTTGTTAGACTGTAGTGTTTAGCAAATCTGTAACTACCCTTCGTAATATACATCACGTAAGTACGTATCATTCTGTTCTACAGTTCTGATGAGCAGAGTTAGTTTGTATTGTATGGAACCGGGAACCTAGAAACGACGGAGAGGCTTCGTCCCTGCCGCAGCCCTCAGTGGTTCAGAACCCCACAATAGGCTACAGCAGTTCACTCACCCCACCGCCGCCCCACACCGAATCCTGGGTTCACAGTTATGTTAGTGAAGCTCCAAACTGAACCTTACACAATGTCAGTTCACGCGTTCCTATTTCGCAGCAGTTTTAGTTATTATGAACTTATTTTTTACATGAGCTTAATTATTTACGTACGGCATGTTCTGTATTTATAATTATTATAAAAAAAACTTCTAATACACATTTTATAAATGTGAGTTGTGTCTGCCAGTATCCTCTCCATGCCAACATTCGTTTAATAAAACTGTCTACCTGCAATTTTTTGTGAAACTGCCGACTGCCATCGGCCTTCTAAAAGAGGGCGGGAAAACGGACAGAGCCTCAATGCATTCTCTTGCTCTTTGGGTGGAAAGCTGCCCTTGAAAGATGGAAGAAGCATCAGTTATTAACAGCATGGGGATGCAGAAGGCAAATAAAAACCGCTTCATTAAACACATATAATGTGGGCCCACAGGTAATGGAAAAACAGTCGCGATGATCTCTCCATTGGCAAAAGATTACGGATCTGTTCCCCACTCAGATCTCCGCGAGGAGACTACCAAAGGGAAGGTAACCATGAGAAAAAGAGTGAATGACCAATGTAGGGATAACGTACTATGAGTCGGAGAAATGAATTTCGGAAGTCTGAACGTAGCAGGGAACGTTAAAAAATCTGGAAATGGAACTGCAAAGGATCTAAATGTGGTGGGAGTGAGTGAAGTGAAATGGGAAGAAGATAAGAACTTTCGATCAAATGAGTACAGGATAAAATCAACGCCACCAGAAAATGGTTTAACCGGAGTAGGATTCTTTATGAATAGGAAGGTAGGTCAGAGAGTGAGCCACTATTAACAATGCAGTAATATGGTTGGTTTCATCAGATTCGACTGCAAACCAACTCCAATTAACCGTAGTTGTGGTACATATGCCAACGTCGGAAACAGGAGATAATGAGGTGAAGTATATGAGGATATCGAATAGCTAATTCATTACGTGAAGCGGCATGAAAATCTAATCGTAAAGGGGAACTGGAACGCGGTTGTAGCGGATGAATTAGGAAACAGGGTTACGGGAGAATTCGAGCTTGGCCCTATCAGTGAGAGAGCAGAAAGACTGACTGAGTTCCAGAATAAATTTCAGATACTAATAGCGAATACTCTGTTCAATGACCTCAAGTCGGGGAGGTATACTTGTAATGGAAGGCTCCAGCGGCACTACATTATGATCTGACAGAAATTCCGAAATTAGAAATATGACAATAAGGCATACTCAAGAACACACGCAGACTCAGATCGCAATTTAATAATGATGAAGAGTAGACCGAAGGTTAAGAAAATCGTCCAAAAGAATCAGTGTCGAAGTGGGATACTGAAATATTGAAGATTGACGAGACGCGCTTGAAGTTCGCTAAGGATGTCAGTTCTCCGATAAGAAGCACTAAACTTGGCATTTCATATGAGGAGATTGGACAGAAAAACATAGGAGTGAAGAAGGTAACTGCGAAGAAACCAAGGGTAACAGAGGTAATACTTTAGTGGATCAACGAAGGAAGGAAGTACAAAAACATTTGGGAGATTCATAAATACAGAAATAAGAGTCACTTAGAAATGAAGTCAATAGGAAGTGCAATGATGCTACGGCGAAATTTCTGGATGAAAAATGCGAGGAAGTCAGGAAAGAAACTACTGTCGGAAAGATTAACTCAGTGAATAGAATCGTCAAAAGGAAGTTCTGTAATATTAAGAATGCAATGGGAATTCCACTGTTAAACGCAGAGGAGAGAACAGACAGGTGGAAAGAGTACATAGAAGGCGCCTATTAGGCGAACTTTTGTGATGACACGATAGAAGACATAGGAGTCGACAGTACACAGATAAGGTGCCCTGTGTTAGAATCAGAAATTAAAAGGGCTTTGGAAAACTTAAGATCAAATAAGCCAAGTAAGTCATTGGGGGAAGTCGCAACTGAGCAAGAATTCGCATTGGTGTGTAGCATGTTTGAGACAGGCGAAGTACCATCAGACTTTCAGAAAAAATCAGACACACAATTCCGAAGATAGGAAGGGCAGATAAGTACTAAAACTATCGCACAATCAGCTTAACTGTACATGCAATCAAGTTACTGAATAAAATAATATCCAGAAGAATGGAAAAGAAAATTGAGGATGCGTTGGATGCGGACCAGATTGACAGTTCTCACCTTGCGTTTGATAATGGAAACACGCCTAAAAAAATCAATACCCGCTCATAGGATTCGTCTACCTGGAAAAAGCTTTCGATAAAGTAAAATGGCGCAAGGTATTCGAACCTCTAAGACAAACAGGATATGATGCAGGGAAGGACGGGTAATAAACAATTTGTGCAAGAACCATGAGGCAACAAAGGGATTGGAAGACCATGACGATGTACTCGGATTAAAAAAGCTGTAAGACAGTGATGCAACCGTTGGCCCCTACTGTTCAATCTATACATCGAAGACATAAAGACGAAAATGGATTTAAATCTCAAGGTGAAAGGGTATCAGTGGCAGGTTCGATTATCACATAGCTGCTCTGAGTGAAGGTAAGAAGAGGTACAGGATCTGTTGAATGGAATAGACAGTCCAATGTTCACAAAATATGACTCAGAATCAATCGGAAGAAGACAAAGGTAATGAGACGTAGCAGAACTGAAAACAGCGAGAAACTTGACAACAGACTCGGGGCCTTAAAGTAGACGAATTTAAGGAACTCTGCCATCTTGGAAGAAAGCTTCCATGTGACGGTATTAAGGCACAAAAAACAGTCAGCACAGGCCATGCAGAGAAACGAGTTTCGATTCCCAGTATTGTCAGGAAGGAACACCGAAAAAATTGTTCAACTGTGTGATAATGTTAATGAAAATGAAACGTTTTGTGCAGGACTGCACACAGACAGAAATGTTCCACAATTGACCACCTAAGACATTTACTGTCCTTTGTTGAACGTTTACTGTGTGTAGAGCACTGCTTTTCATCACAAATTCAAAAAATGAACCATCGCCCTGAATTAATTTCCAATGTTGCAATTTTGATGTAAGAGAGAGCATAATTTTTTGCAGTTTTCCTGCTACAAGCCAACAATAGCAACATTGTCATTTTTGAAGTGTATGACATATATGAGTGCCCTATACATATTCAACTAATTCTGTTTCATTATAACAAATTGGTTGACTGTAATGTTAAGGACGTACTATTTATACTGGATTCAGTTTTCCCACAAAATGCAGTTCAATCCCATTTATTTTATTAAGGCACATACAGTACTCAAAATTTGACTCTCTAATGGCGTTATCTCAAATATTTACACATACTGTAATAGCTGTTCGTTTTCCAAAAAAGTGTTGAGATTAATAAATTCATATGTTTTTACTGTGCGTAACAGCATAAAATGCGAAACAAAATGTGCTGCAAGTCAAAGTTCACTGTGATTTATTGCATTAAAACATAAAAAATTGTAATAAAATTTGTAATTACAGTATCTTTTTGTTTGTTGTCTTTTATCCTTTTCATTTACTCATTAAAGTAAGCATTGGAGAGAGATGAATTATATTGATGATAAGGTAGGTGGGCAGTATCGTAGGCAATTTTTTGATGTTAGATGCACACGTATGAAATGTAATTTAATGATGCGAATGAAGTGGAAAGACAGGGAGAGAGACAGAGAGAGAGGGAGAGAGGGAACTTACTGTGGAGTATGGTTCATATAATAATGATGATGAGGTAGGTGTGGAAATATTGTGTTTACACTTATGACATGAAATGTAATGACGAGACAGTATGATATTTACTAAAGTGGAGCATTATGCAATGTGTGTGTGTGTGTGTGTGTGTGTGTGTGTGTGTGTGTGTGGATGAGTGGTTGGGTGGCTAGGTGAGAGGGTGGGCGGGTGGGTTGCTAGTTGGATTGGGGGGGGGGGGGGCGGGTGAGTGGGTTAAAGAAAAAGGAAATAAGTTGCACAAGATCACACACAGTTCCCAGAAAGAGATAGGTAACATGAGGAAGCATTGCAGCATTTTACTTATGAAAGGAGAGATGAAATGTGGAGGTGTGTATTTGTTTTCCAATACGAAACAAAATACGCTGATCTCCGCTTCAACACTATTTCAACAAACTAAAATCGTACTAACTTAAGACTTTCTTTCTAACTCTCCCCCCTCCCTCCCTCTCTCCCTCTCTCTCTCTCTCTCTCTCTCTCTCTCTCTCTCTCTCTCGTCTTTTTTTTTTATACCAAAGGAAGGGATAACTTAACTGTGCACATGTCGTACCAGCTAGGTCATTTTTGTTCCCCATGTAACTTTGCACATAGACGACAGGCACCCTCTACGTTTCTAGCTGATGCTATATTAAAAACAGTATAAACTACATTCCGTCATACAACTTGTAATTCCAGTGCTGCATGAATGCTCATATAATACTTTATGCTGCAACATAACACACAGAACAACCACGACAGAGTATTTCAAATTATTAAATCTACATTTAAAATTACAGCAAGATAAATTTCTCATTATTATTAGCATGTTTAGTCACACTGTTTACTGTTTCATACATTATATGTAAATTATGCGTTATTATTTAAAACCGATAGGTAATAATACTTTTCTTCCCCACTAACATCACCATCTGCTGGGCTGCAATGGTCTCTGGTTTCCCTCATTTTGCACAGTGAGTCCAATTCATATCAATGTCAGAGCCATCAGAGTACTTCAGGCTGGACTCTGCCATAGGTATGTTACATAACGTTCGTTAAAATAAATTTTACACGTATATAAGTCTATTCATTCACGTTTCCGCCTCACAGTCACATCACCAACAGTAAAGTTGCGCAACTTTCGAAGGTTATTGAAACTTCCTTGGAGGATTTGGTACTCATGTGATTTCCAGTGACTAGCCCACGTACGAAGTCAAAGAGCTCGCCAGACCGACCCATTCAGCTGTCACTGTGTATCAACTGGCGACAAAGTACAACCCGCCTCTTTTATACTGGCATATTCACCCCTCATGACATCTAGTGGTCAGTACTGCATTATACAGGGACATCCAGATACTTTTTTTCAGAGAATGTTTTTACCAAGGTGTGCTGAGAAGTAATTCCCCCGAATGTTTTATTTGAAAACTCTTACACCATTTTAAGTAAAACTAACTTTGTTAATATTCTACATCTTCATGCCTACGTAATTATTGCTCAACAAAGTCACCCTAGTGACGAACATATTTCTTCCAATGAAGACCCAGTTGATACCTTCGCTTTAGAATGACTTTATTAACGGAGCCACAACCTCACCTCCGCTCTTCATCAGTATTAAAGTGAAATCCTGGACGGTGTTCTTTAAAGTGTGGAATGAGATGAAAATTGGATGTGCCTCAAGTCGGAACTGTATAGGAGGATGATCGATGACAGGACTTCGGATTTACGTAGACGTAACGCTCGTGTGTGGTCTGCCATTGGCATGCTGAAAGAAAGGGTGCTCCATTTGTGGACGAATTCTTCACATTCGAAATTCGAATATAGCACGCTGTTTCTCGCTAACCGACATAATTACACACTACAATTCGGAGCCATCTAACAGCAGAGGTCTGCAAATATGTAGACATGAAGAATAAAGATGTCGAAAGCTTATAACGTTTCTTTTATCTGAAATATTTTAACAGTTTGCACAAAAACAAAATCGGAGGCATTAGTTTTCGGTACGCCCTCGCACTTCTCCACGGAGTCTAATGGCATGCAGAGTCTCCAAGAAACAGTTTTTCGTTTTATGGTTTAAGTGTCGCAGAGAGTTTCTCTGAAATATTCCATTAGATGATTTTATTGTGGTGTAACTTGTCTGGAATCACTTCTTTGATTTTAAACCTTTCAGTAACTGTACTTCAGGTTCGAATGTCTAATTTTGGTTCTCGGGATGGCAGTAGCTGCAACATTTAACAAGAAAAAAATGTATTAAATAAAAAGTTACTGAACAATTTAGATGGTATTATGCGTGAAGTCTATACTTATAGCGGATGTGGATGCATACCATGAATTTATTTCCGTTAAGAATACTTGGCTGCCGTGTTACTAACTAAACCTATCTCCCATACCGGGATACCCTTTACCCCTTACAGAACGCAAGTGTTACGCTGGCTCACATAAATACAATACAGTGAACTCGAAATTAATGAGGTGATTGTGAGTAAATTAGGAAATGTGACACTAAAATTACTATATACATATATATCGTTATTTGGGCAGTAAAATAATTAACCATGACTGAAGTAGAGGCGATGAAAAATTCAGACAGGCAATAGCAGCAAAAGCGTTTCTGAAAAAGAGAAATTTCTTAATATTTAGTATAAACTTTCATTTTAGGAAATGTTTTCTAAGCTTCTATGAATGGCGTGTAGTCTTGGGCAGGAGCGAAAGGTGGGCTATTAAAGTACAGACAATAACAGAGTAGCTTTTTAAAGGTGTTGCCAGAGAAAAATGCTTAAGGTTATACGCGTACATCGGGTAACTTATGAAGGGGAACTCAGTCTAATATGGGGAGAAAGCATATTTGCAGCACAACCAGATTAAAAGAAAGGATTGTTTGAGATAATCCATTCTGAGACATCAGGCAGTCGTTGGTTTAGCAATGACAGAAAGTGTGTATGGGTGGGGTGGGGAAGGGGGGGGGGGTACAGATTGTAGAGTGGAACCAAGGCTAAACTACGGAAAGCAGGTTGAGACGGCTACAGCTGACAGTAACCATCAGGAGGTTTGTACAGGATAGACCAATAGAGAGAGCTGCATCAAACCAATATTCAGACCAAAGGGAATAAATACAACAGCAGTATCGTGGTGAGGATTTTGTGATACTTTCCGATAATACCAATACGACTTAAGTGCAAATAATAATAGTGATTCCTAATGCACGTTGAGCAACATAGTGTCATCTAGCGTCGTTCCTTCTTCACAGTTGAGTGCTACTAAGATCTGTGTCGAGTAAAAGCACCTATCACACAATGTTGGCCAAGAAATTACAAAGTTAAGGCAGTAGAGCAGTCCATGGCTAGCGCAGACTCACCCTCGGAAACTATCTCCGCATGACAACATCGAGTATGCTTTTTTTAAGTCAGTAGTACGTATCACATGTCTGATGACAGTGACTCGTCAGTTGAAAGCAGGAGAAGGAATATCTGTAAATGGTAATGCAGCAATGTTACATGCTGCATATTACAGTTGGAGATTGTGATGGAGTATGTTCACAGAAACAACGCTGAAAACAAACGCAAAAGCATTTCAAAAATGACAGTGACGTACCCTTGTTTTATTCGTGGAAGCGAGCGTCTTTGCCTTTTATTTGTCATGGCTTTAGATTTGATACAATTAGTCTTGACTGGACGGATGGAACAGCTACTGTTCCACAGCCTTCCCTGCCCCCCCCCCCCCTCTCCCACCCGAGAGACCTGCAATGGCAAAACTCGTTTTTGTATTGACTTCACAAAAGCTAATGCAATTACCGACGAGACTGAGTCACAGTGGAAACGTTTGTGTCGCGCCGGTTAATTACTTTTATGTGCTTTGAGCGGACACTCATGTAAAATTCATTGGACACTGACAGCAAACAAGCAAATTAAAAAAAAAAAACGAAAATACAAACCATGAAGTTGGTTAAGTGGCTTGTGTAATGATGCGCGTCACAACGTATGAACTCGATGTAATATTTTCACGACAGAATATTATTTCCGAAGTTGTTCGTGTAGTTTGTTTCTGTCGTGAAACTATTTTTTAAAACGTCCGAAGTGTGAAAGCAATTCTTACAGTATCCTCTACCAACTCATAAAGAGAGAACTAAACCTAATTAAACCACAGACACGTTCCGTGCACTGCTTAGTGACAAGGATCATAAGCTTTTAACATATGACCGCAGTGCAAGCCGACCGGATTAGCTCTCATAAGCTACTTTATGTACAATTTTACAGACCCACAGTTTTCCTCGCTCCTGAATGGAAAAGTCTTCGGTATGACTCGTAAAATTTGAGGCTTACTAACGGATACGTTTGATAACTAACATGGTTCAAAAAAACAGATCCGAATTCACAAGATTATATCTTATTCATGAATGAAGATAGAAATTTGGGGTGATTTTACAGTCTTACCGAAACGATAAGTTACCTCGGTGCCTGCTGTATTTCACCGGTTCTTACACAAGGGGCGGTCAGTAGGTTTGCGTTTGAGGAGTTTGGTGCAGCGTATACGCAACGTAACGCGTCTCAGATGCGGGCACATAAGCACCTACATGTAGACAAGGGATTAGCGTGGCTTTCGTGTCTTTCCGATGTGCGTATAGTAAATACAAAAACGTGAACTGGGCCGACATTATTGCCAAATGAGTCCAAACGTGATCAACGTGTCTTATACTTTCGTTGGTAGTCAAAGAACAAACACAGGTAGACATCCATAGGAGAATGAAGAATGTGTACGCGGTAGTATGTCTATCGAAAACAACCCTTTTGGAATGGTATGCCAAGTTCAAGGCATCTGCTTCACGATAACGCTGAAGTTATGCCAACTCAAAGGGAGCACACGATTACGTACCCTACTGTTCTTTGCTCTTTCCACGCGATTATCATGCCTTCAGTCCCTCAAAGAAGAAAAGACCTTGAAAGTTTGATGATTTCCACCGGACGAGGAAGTGCAGCAGACAGTTATGGAGTCTTCACCCACCAGAACACGGTGTTTGTCCAAACCGGTATCTTCAACCTGGTGCCTCGGTGGGGTGATTTCCCGGTGTTCAGGCAGATTTTTGCTGATTGGCATACCGATTTTGGACGGCATGACCTTCGATGACTGTCGGAGGGACTGACTCAGCATGTAGATAAGTGAAAACTACCTTCGGTAATATTAATGGCAATAGATTTTGAAATGTGGTACTTCGGAAGACTGTTGAAAATCATATAGGTGTAATAATAACTCAATAAGTATTTAATCGAATTAGAAGAAATAACTTTGTGGCAGAACTTGACAAAAGAAGGGATCGGTTGATCTAACGTATTATGAGCCGTCAAGGAAAAGTCAATTTGTTAATGGACTGAACTGCACAACAATAACTATAACCCGTGGGGAATATTAAAACAGAAAAAATAACGATATTCCGTTTAAGGGTGCCGGTGGCAGACTTATTAGAATTTCTTTTTATTACTGACACACTCACTTTTTATAATACAATCAAACCGGATTCTAGTGAAGCCTAACATTGTCAGGAAGTGGACGGCTGCGTTACAGTAATTTATGGGATTGAAACCAAAATTAATATAAAAAACTTTTACTGCCCAGACCGCAATTTATATTATACAATTAAAGCATGATTACTAGTGTCGGTCGCTTTCAACAAACATCTTCACATCGGTCAAATCGTAAAAACAAGTTGAATATGCACTGAAAAACATCATCTGTGGTAACAGTCATGAAATGACCTGCATTCGCACTATAGAACAAAAAGACTAGAAAAGTACATAGTTAAAAGCGTCATCGAGAACTAGCCAATTTCTAAACCACAATCCCGCAAGGTACAAGTAATATATATAGAAGGAAAATGCGCACTTGCATAAGTAAAAGTTGCATGTGCTAGCCTTGTTGCCCCGTAATACGAATGCACGTCATTACGTGACTGTTACTAAAGATGATGTTTTTCATCACATATTCAATTCGTTTTTACGATTTGAATGAGCTGAAGATGATTGTTGAAAGCGCCAGAAATTAGTCATCGTAATTATGTAATATAAATTGCAGTATAGGCAGTAAAAGTTTTTTCCTATATTAAAATATTTTTTATTCAACAACCCGGTATTACCCGAGAATGGCATCTTAAGATGATATGGGTGACATTTAGTAAACAAAAGTGTATGCGTTGTCAAATTATAGCATGGACATTTGCACACGAAATGACACCTGCGACCGATAGCATCTGAAGATGGCCAATGTGGACCGTAAGCAGTTATGATTGTATAACAAAAAGTTACCGTGTCAGCAGTAAACAAAGTCAAATGTTGGCATTCCAGAAGTTTAGACACGAAGTCACTCCCCGCTTGATTAACGAGGCACCATTTTACTGCGAGGTCACAAAAGGCCAATGATGTTTCCGGCACTCGATGCCCCACATATTGTCTACCATGCAACCACAATATTGGCTGCAAGTTGCAACAGGGGGCGGGACCGGAGGTATCCAATGATGAGCACAGCACGAGGCTATGGAACGTAGTTGAACTGCTTAGTAGACGAGTAACTCACAACAGTGCTACAGCGTTAGTGGTGTTGATACAAAGCAGAGCAATGGCGACGATAAATAAAGCAAATATTGCATTGTGTCTACAGCAACAGTTTCCGAAGTTGACATTTTTTCGGAAAGAAATCCAAGGAATGTCGAAGACTGACAAAGGAGTAGCAGATGATATATTAGCGTTTCTGCAAGATTAGTCGTGGAAATTGTGGTGACGTACACGCTCGACTGTGTGGACAATGTACAATGAAGAGTACAATGATGACAATACGTGCTTAACGAGTAAAAGTGATATTAAAACAGGTGTGGAACCATGTAGCTCTTCGTTGTTGTCGGACAACGAGCCGAAAATGCAATCTCCAGTGAAACATAGTGAAGGATAATTGTTGTCCAAGGAGCGCATAATAGACATAAATACGTATCTGGAAAATCATCCGCAGCATGGCAAAAAAAGAAAAGGTTTCGAGTAAGTCCACAGCAATATGACGGAGTAGTCTGTAAGAAAAACTGAGGATATTCAAGGTAGGACAAGACGCGATTGTTACAAGGACTGGTATTTGCGATTTTCAAGAGTGCTCTGTATAATTTACAGGATTAGCATGATAGTGTCATACTACGTCATGCACATCAAATTGCGAGCGCCGTAGATTACACTAATTTCAAGAGAAGCAGTGGATGATTGCATAACTTCTAACAGTGCAACAGAACTGGAAGATATAAGGTAATGAAATTTCTAACAAAACTTCAACTTGACGATGCATAGCAGACTGCAGAATCGGCTCCAGAATTTTTAGATGAGGTAAACAAACTTATCTCATCGTCCTGTAAGGAAAAGGAAATGCATCAACCAAGACCAGCTGACACCAATGCCTCAACGCATTCGTGCGCAGTTATGCTAGACGTTAATGTGAATGGTAAGTCTGAAACTTCCTGGCAGATTAAAACTGCGTGCCGGACCGAGACTCGAATTCGGGACCTTTGCCTTTCGCGGGCAAGGGCTCTACCACCTCAGCTACCCAAGCACGACTGACGCCCCCTCCTCACAGTTTTACTTCCGCCAGTACCTCGTCTCCTACTTCATATCAGAGCACACTCCGCTGCAGAGTGAAAATCTCATTTTGGGAACATCCCCCAGGCTGTAGCTAAGCCGTGTCTCCTCAATATCCTTTCTTCCAGGTGTGAAAGTTCTGGAAGGTTCGCAGGAGAGCTTCTGTGAAGTTTGGAAAGTAGGAGACGAGGTACTGGTGGAAGTAAAGTTATGAGGACGGGGTGTGAGTCGTGCTTGGATAGCTCAGGTGGTACAGCACTTGCCCGCGAAAGGCAAAGGTCCCGAGTTCGAGTCTCGGTCTGGCACACAGTTCTAATCTGCCAGGAAGTTTCATATCAGCACACACTCCGCTGCAGGTTGAAAATTTCATTCTGAATGGTAACTATGTTGGAAAGATATTTATTTTATAACGAGAAGTTGGAGGTGCTCTGCCCCGTGTGATTCATTTTCGTGTGCGTGATCATGTAAGAGGAGCATTTACCTCACAGCCAGCAAGAGAGGGGAAAAGTCCTGCACGGGCTGTAACTCCCAAGGGGTTCACCTTCAACCTGGATGGTGGGAGCCTATGTGGTCACTATGGCGCGCCATTTTTCATTCGTTGTTCTTAGTGTAAGTTAATGATTTGTTCTGAATAATTCTTGAATGCCGACGATGTCCGTTTTGTTACGTGTAATACATAGATCCCACAGAAGTTTTACCTCTGCACCTCCTGAACACTCATTTTTTGCCACCATCCTGATGCATACGGTCAGTCATTAGTGGCTTATATTTTTGCCCTCGTAATTGTTAACACAACACATTCATATTAGTCTTACTTACGACTGAACTTGCGACCTCGCACCCAAAGGGGTTGTGACGTCTCCTTGCCAGACAGTTACAAAATCGTTAGAATATATAAATAAATAATAAAAAGAATCATTTATCTGTATTATTATTATTTCTTTACAGTATGAATGGTTGTAGATTATGTGTTAAAGGAAATACCAATTTTTCATTTTCATGATTGTGCAATATTTATGTATTTGTATTTCACAAATAAAGTCTGTAGTCGGCGAATGTACGTATTGAATCAGATAATGATAATTAGAAATAATTACAAAGATGCATTTTAAATTGCCTATAAATAGTGAAGGTTAAAACATTACTGTCTCTGTCTTCTTGAAGCCGTTAAAGTTGTAAGAGCTTGTGACGCTCGCTTGAATGCTTAGTTAGCCTTCGTTTGTCCTCTGATCGAGAAAGACACCATTGGACGCTGATATTTGTAAAAGGTGTGTAATTTCAATTTATGTTGATTTTTCGAATATATAAATTGTTAAAATTATTTCTTCTGGTAAACCTTCCGGGATGTAAGGTCGTGGTCCATGAAACTCTTCGGCTCCTAACGTTTCCTCCAGAGCTGCGCTGGACATCTTCAGAGGGGTGTTTCTCCTCCGGTGAGTCTTGCCGACTGGCGGGTCGGACGTCTGAGAGCGACTTATATATCATGGAAAGTGGGCGTGACCAGAGTTACACGTGATATGCAGAGATAATCTTTGTCAGAGATAAAACTTAACTATCGATCGTAATCTCGTCACGGATAAAACTGTCTAGCAATTCTGTAGTGCTACTGTCCAAAAATCACTCAGTTTCATGGTCTCTTCTTTCCGATTAAAATTATCCCTATGTTTATATATTTCAATTGCTTCTCTACAAAGCCGTGGGTAATAGTTCGTCGTCGTAGATAAAATTTTTGTTTCGGAAAACCTCACTTGATGATATATAATAACTCTAAAATGGTGTCGCCTATGGTGTTCAGCATCTAACCATGTGGCTCTCTCCTCTATCGGTGTAAACCGCCCGTGCGTCTTCGTTGACACCACACACCACGTAGCCGATAGAGGAGAGAGCCATGTGGTTAGATGCTGAAAACCATAGGCGACAACATTTTAGTTATTTTTATATTTTGACGACTATGTGGAGATGCACCTTGGAAGACACGGCTGCAACAAGGGAAGTAGCCACGATGTTTTAATTTTACTATCAATTTTACTGCGCCTGGTGCATGTTCCATTTTACCGAGTTTTAACAGGTTCTTTTACTTTTTATTATTCTGATGATGGAAGCTTGACTTCCGGAACGCGTCAATCTTAGTGTTTTCACTATAAACAAGTGGTTGAGCCGATATACTTTTTAACGAGTGAGAATCGTATTTTACCTGTCGTGCTCGCAACAATAGGCAGTATAAAATTAATTAAGATATTATGCCATAGAAACTGATTATAATGTAAAAAGGGTGTGCGGTGGAGATTATGCGACAGGGTCCTTGTAAGATGCTGACCTAGTGTCCACAGATTTTAGGCCGTTTAATGGGCGACAGTAGCGGCGATAAAGGAGGATAATCTACTATTGTCCCTCCTGGGCGGTATCTGCTTCGACTTGGAGGCCATCTCTGACCTCCTCCTCTTTCTTGCAACAATTGCTGGGACGGCCCCAAGACCGCCCCCAGCTGCGGGTGAAGTAGTCTTCCCAAAGAAGGTGGGGGCAGGAGCGGCAGGAGGTGGCGCAGGACAAGACGAAGACGGAGAAGGATAAGAAGAAGAAGAAGAAGTTACAGCAACTACTCGGGTGTCTGTCGTCGCGCCAAGAAGATTGAAAACAAAAGGACATATATATGAAGTATATATATATGTGTGTGTGTGTGTGTAGGTATGTATATATATGAACGGGAGGACCAGCGGTGGCGCAACGCGCTAGTTTTGAAAGCGGATTGGTGGCGGGACGCGCATGCGCCCTGCGCGCGGTATTGATCGCGCGGCGGCGAGGCGGGCCTCGGTCAGCCCCGGTCGAGGGGCGGAGGGAGGCGGCGGCGGCGGCGGCGGCGGCGACCGAGGCGGAGGCGGCGGCCAGTGTCGTCCAGGGGCCGGCCGGCAGAGGGCTGCGGCACGACAGCGCTCGGCGGACGCACGGCGACGACACGGCGGCGGCGGCGGCTGGGATGCTCGGCGCCGGCCACGGCCACGGCGACGGCGACGCGAGGGGCCCCCGCAGCCGCGGCTGCTAGCTGCCAGCTGCCAGCTGCCAGCACGATGCGCGCGCCGCCCACGGCCGCGGCGTGGCTGCTCGCCGCGATCGCCTGCTGCTGCCTCCCCCGCGGTGAGTACCCTCCGCCAGCCACCAGCTGCCCGCTTCCCTAGGCCGCCGCGGCGCCCGCCGCCTCATCCACATCTGGACCGAGACTACGCGCTCACCCCAGTACTGGCACCTCTGTGCTACGGTCGGAAATGGGAATGTAGCTGCAACCGCCTTACGAGGGGAACCCCTTATTTGCGGCTTCCCGCGCAGCGCACTGCTGTACCAGTGCCTCTAGTGTCAGCGCTGACAATCTATTACCTCTGTGCATCACCAACCTCCTCAGCAATTTAGAGACTTTTTGTTTTTAAATCACGCCTTTTTCAAAAAACAACACTTTACCTTTTTTTAAATTTTTTACTCAAATATGATACCAACAGCATCCCACCCCAAAAGAATATCTGCTCCATCTGCTCTGAAATTTCTATACCCATCCCAGGTAAGCAACCTAAAGAGGCGTGCTTCTAAGATAGCTACGTCCACCACCGCCTCTATCATTCAGAAATGGAATGCTATAATGTCTCTGCCTCACCAGTCTGATACGATTTTTTTAATAAATAGTATTTCTCTATCGCTTACGCTAGTAAAAGAATTTCGTATAGTCCACTCATGCAGCTACCGTCTCCCATTTTCTGTGTCATAGTATCCTGAATCTGAATACTGTCTAACTACAATTCTCATACGATACCGTCAGGACTGGAAAAATGGTTTTTAATGCATTTTCCATCAGCCCAGAATTGTGATTCACCTCCGAGACAAATCCACTACTAATACCACTGTCCAACGTTCAGCCCTGGGAATGTGGCTGCTAGCGTCATGTACCGAGAAGCTCTATATAAATTCGAGGAATGTTGCGTTCTTCCACTAGCGCGAAATTCCACAGTATCAATGCTTGTGTGTTTCGGTAAGCACTGAAATCTTTTATGTCTATGTATTACGAATCATCTCCTGAAATTTGTTTCTTTTTTTCCTTCAAGAAACCGCAATCTGCAAATCTCAGTGCTTTCCCTTCCATTAATATTCTCTTATTGCGTAAACGATTCAGTTTTTTATGCCAGGAATTTAATTAACGTAACCCATTTCGAAATTATAGAGTTTCATCATCTGGTGTGCTTGTGGCTGTAACTATGAAGTACATAATGTTTCTTCTTTGTGTGATTGTGTGATTCATCTTCATGGATGGAACTTTACTGTATTACTTTTGGTTAATCCATTCAGCTCTATAGTTGATAGTGTTTAAGTCTCATGATCGATTTCGAAATTATACTGTTTCATGATACTTTTTAATTTGCCTTTTCCAAAAATATTTTTTATCCCAATACGTTCCGACACTGACATCAGGTTCCATGCCGAGAAAGATGATTATCTGTCATGAAATTCGTTAAAAGTAGTATTCTGCTGTCGCGCGAAAAGGATTATCATACCTTTCTCAACACTTAGTACATTCCTGAGCTGAGTACAGACTCGCTATAGTGCTGGGGCCCACAAATCAATGGAAAAATATTTTCTGTTAGTATTTCTCCAGTCATGAATTACGATTCCACCACGAATCCGAATGTGCCGACTGAGTAAACTCTACTACTATCACCCGTTTGCTACGTTCAGCTGTAGGAATGTAGCTGCTACCATCATATTCTGAGAACTTCTACAGGAATTCACGGACTCTCTGCTACGTGTTTCCTAGGTAGCTATGTCCACCCCAGTTATTGTGTTGACTGATTACAGCAGCAGTGTGTAACGTTGAACACTGTAAACCTATTATGTCAATATACCGCAAACCTACTCGGAAATTTTTGAAGTATTTTTGAGTCTTTTTTAAGAAAAATAAATTTCGCATCTGTCAAAACTTTTTTCCTTTTATTTACATTTTTTAATTATTCACCCAAATATGTTTCCTCAGTTACAGGCGCTTCCAGCTGTGTAAATATGATTACTGCATCGAAATGAATTAAAAATATTCCGCTATCGCTGTCGTTCGAGACAAAAAAGACTGTCATATCGACGTGATCACATAGCCACAGTCCTTCCCTATACTCAAGCGTACCTAAATTTTCGGACCTAAGAACCAACTCACTACAGTAATTCTACGATACACTCAGTACTGGACAAGTATGTCCTTGAAATGTATACTCTTTCAGCAAGAAATTATGATTCAACTACGGTAACCAAATGTGTTAACTGTGTTCAATACTGCTACATCTGTGGGACTTTCAGCAATGGGAATCTTGCTGCTGCTGCTGCTGCCATCCGTCGAGAACCGTTACAGACATGTGGCGATCCTGTATCTCCAGATATCAACTGCTAGTTGTTTATGTTTGCTAGACAGTTGTGTCTATCCCGATCAAGAGTCATGGCTTACTGCAGTACCAGTACCTCTGTGTACCGCTTTTACTGTTATGTAACTCGTTTCTCTTGCGCAAAAAGTACAGGAATAGTATCAGAAAATATTATTGTACATTTTCATGTTTTCTCTGCTTCAAGTCTACGAAGTATAACACGTCCACGGTCACAATCTTCTGATTTACAGGCGTTGTGCAGATCCACAAAAAGCAGAAATATTAAATTCGAACTTGCATTCGAGAAGGCTAGGGATTACACCAGATTTAGGTTTCCCCTAGCTTCCATTTGTAACATAGGATCAGTCGCCGGCTTTTTTGTTGAAAACCACCATGACATATTGCATTATCCGTCCTTATCATGTGCTGCGTCACTAATAACACTGTCATCGACGTGACACAAAATACAGTTTTCCATCTTTCTTCTCGTTTCGCGTTTTCGAGCAGTAGTTGAGCGAAATTCATAAATGTCATAACGAATATTTCCTGGTACTGCACATTTGTTCTATTTACGTGCCTATAGATCGTATTATCGAGATAACATTTTTATGTCGTAACACCATATCTTCCGACTGTAGCTTGGAATGGATGGGCAACGTGTATCATTTTTTTTCATTGATATTACTGAAATTTTGTAATTATTACTCAAGGTAACGGACGTTTCAAAACTTTACATTTATACCACTTACATTTTGGTCCAAAAAACCACTCTTTGATATTAATTTTTTACTCAAATATGTTTAACAACAGGAGCTTCCTATCTCAGCAATATAGTTAACTACAGCTAAATTTCTTAAAAGAGTATTTGCTTTCACTATCATTCGCATCTAATACACTATCGCATAGTTCTGTGACCTCACGCGTTCCTAACAGCCTTGCACTGTGCACCGACATACTACCGTTCTCTTACAAGTACTCAAAAATATTTTTCATAATATTCCCTCACTTTTGGTTTGCTACTCACATTGAAAATGTGCCAATCGTAAATAGAAATATAATTAAGGGTTTTGGGAAAACTTCCCAATAATCATGTTGCTGTCGTTCATACCTACAAACCATACTTTTGCATTTACCCAAAAAATGGCTTATAGTTTTAAATGCCTTATAGTTTTAAATGCCTTATAGTTTTGATTTGTTTGTCTTGTTATACGGTTGTCCGTGATATACCCAGCCTTTCACAGGCGGGCTGATTATCTTTCAGTTAAACACACACACACACACACACACACACACACACACACACACACACTGCACTGAAGAAATATTTCGGTTAAAAATATAACAAGATATCTTTCCTTTCTCGTGTTTTCTAGAGCGAAATCTTCTTTTTTGTAATAATACTTGTTCAGAAAATAACGCACTGATTTTCATGCACACATACAATATTTTTATGATTGACTTTAAGAGGTCTGAAACTCTTAACATTTTATTTATTTGTGGTACTATTGTACAGTTTCGCATTAGGCCGATTTCAAGTATCTGGATAAATTAGTTGGCGTATTTTTCAAAGAACGCCTGCGATAGCAAATTTGCCAAAATTTTAAAATACACGAAAATAAAATAAAAATTATCAGGCAGCGTGGAGACATTCAAAAAATTAATTGCAGCCGTGGACCAAAGATCAAAGAAATACTCGTACGACAGTCTGGCCAATGATATCCCATTTCCTCTTCTCGAGAACTGAACAAACTCATCTTGATGAAACAGATAGTACAGTCCAGTCAAGTACA
Organism: Schistocerca nitens; assembly: GCF_023898315.1. Classification (NCBI taxonomy): domain Eukaryota; kingdom Metazoa; phylum Arthropoda; class Insecta; order Orthoptera; family Acrididae; genus Schistocerca; species Schistocerca nitens. The sequence continues at coordinate 416,914,037 of NC_064619.1, read as the reverse complement.
GGGTGGTTGCAATTAAACTTCCACTACTTGTGCATGTGTATACAGTAAACTATTTACCGTATGGATGCCCAGCTTAATAGGAATGATGTTCACAGACTTGCTGTTGTCACTTCCAATGCAGTAATACATGGCTACCAACCGTAGTTAACTAGTATTACTGTAAAGATACAAGTGGTCAGAGCGTGTGATATACTTTTCTTTCAACAAGCAGCGAAATACTCAACAAATTCCACCTTGGTGGAAGGAAAAGGAACTCAGCAATCAGTCTCAGATATAATCTGTATTTTTATTGGAGATCTATATTTCAGCTACTGAATAGCTGTCAGTGCGTTTAAATACATACTCATCATCCTTGTGACAATACATGTTACAATACGACTTTAAGACGTGCGTGGCCAGATTCAAACTCAGAAGAATCGATTTAAACGCACTGAAGATAGCTATTTAATAGCTAAAATCTCTATCCGCACTAAAAATACAGACTGAATATGCGACTCGTTACTGAATTCCTTTTTTGGTATTAATAATTTCTGTACTTATGATTTTAACAGCGTCTTATTCGCGTCATTTCCTCTCTCTCTTAATAGCTCAGACATCTAGAATAACACACCTGTTTGACCAGTGTCCTCCTGTCACGAGAATCAGAGAATGATGGTTCAAGATATTTCATCTGCAATCATAACAGACGAAGGACTCAACACTGATTGAACATCCTTATCAAAGATAGTAGCAGCTGCCTCGGCGTTTTATCGCGGGAATCCACTGATTATATAGAATACTGGATGGTCGAGTCATGGATATTCCTTGTATCCTGCACTAGGACTTACCTCTAATTGTGAATGTGCCAGCCTTGAAGAAAGATAAATTTTGTAGTTTGTGAAGCTTTCCAAAAACTGTGTTTACTCCAGGGATGACAAACTGATTTTGTCGCTGTGACTTGTTTATCTTTTTATGTGGGTGTTTCTGAAAGATCCGACTCTTCACGGTCAGGTTGAATGTCTTATTAATACACTGAACTTAAAAAAATATTAAGATATAAAAATAGAGATATAGATATTAAGAACTTTCAAACTTTTTCTTAGTCTTTTTTATCTCCTGATAGAATAATGGTTCAACATGCAAAACAGTGAATTTGAAGCAATCATAAAATAATCTTGTCAATGCTGTCCGATGCCGGATAAGTTACCGATCTTCTCGAGTATGGGTGGGAAAGCGGAGGCCCGTGGGCCGCATCTGGCTGGCAACTTGATCCATTCTGGTCCGCGGAAGAAATTTTGGGTGAACGTAAGATGAATGTACTCTCAGAAACATCTTTTAGGCACAATTTGTTGGCATGGTGTGTTGAGACAGGGGTACGATTCATATCGCTGCTTTAAACATATTTTGAGACCGTGGCTGTGTGCAAAATACAGATTGATTCTTGCTACATTTATTATGCTATATATTCACATGAATTTCCCCGTTAAAGGCACCACTAATGTAAACTACAACAAACATGTGCCTTAACGTGAACAGGCAGTCTGATGATAAACCTGTCGGTTCGAAACCCGTAACGGCGCTATTTATGTAAATAGCGTTATAAAAAGTAGCTTGTTGCTTTCATCTTCTCTGCAAGAATCAACAGATGTTACAGTTTTGACTTGATAGACCAGGAGCGGTCCTGTCACGTCATGACTACGTTGCCCGCGATCTTAAATAAATGTGCGAAATAGGCGCGCCGGTCACCAAAGGTTGCCCGTGCCTGTCCTAGAGGATCTCGTTCTGATGAAGTAGATCTTCTACTCTCTGACAAATAGACTGGAACATATCCGTACACACTTCTTAATGGTCCTATAGTGTTCTTTGCAAGATCTAGTGACGTGCTTAGTAGCGCTCGCTATAAATACTCAGCCATGTGGTATATCTCTTTGCGTTTATTCTTTGAGGGGTATCACGTATTAGCACAGCAGTACAACATATAAAACATATACGCAGCAGGGAAATGAAAAAATTAAGAAGTAGGGGGCGTTCATCGTCTTCATTTCAAATTAGTCAACATATTTTTTGTGATGACTGCCAAAATGTGGAGAAGCAAGGAAAAAAGTTATTATTTAATGTCGTCCTCATTGTTTGTAGAGATTTCTATCACGTGATTGTCTGACATCTTAAATGGTACCTACAACTGAATATTTGTGCCTTAGCGCTATCCTAAGGATCTTGTGACTTGCCCCAGCAGCATATGACACCCAAACTTTCTTTTTCGTGGTATTTGAAAACAAACCTCTGCTTTCTGAATTTTGGCTACCTGATATTTGTGTTTAATGGAACAAGCATCATTCAAATTGAAACTACTTAGTTCTACGGTCTTTGCGACGACACCTCATCTAAGCACGGGACGTCTGGCGTAAAATGGAGGATTTACAGTCGAACACTAGCTTTAGGTACTGCAGGGATTTCTGGAAAGTACGTCTTGCTAGCAAGAAATTGAGTGCGGCACTGTAATACATTTTTAGATCCAACTAGATCTCTAGAATGATACTTACTACTGAACTATTAAATGCACTTATTTAATTTACTAGCTTTTATCATTTCTCCTACCTACTTAATTAAACGCAGGCTTTCAACACGAAACATGAATATAATTTTCTCTTAAATCTGTTCGTGTTGGATGGAACTGATAGAGGTCTGCGACTGTATTACCTAATTTATAAAAACTTTTAAAGCTTCCGTTAAGTCTATTTTCCAGTATGCTGCTATCAAAGGTGTATGACTGGTATACATAAATCAGTTATTATCTTGCACATTTCTGTGAATGCGAGACTATTTGTTGCTGCGTGTGCCTTTGAGCATATATTACCACAACATGGGAAGCACTATTTTCGAACATTAACTTGCTGACACACTTAGAAAGAAATCTTTCCACACTTGACAGCATCTGTAATGAACACATGATGTATAAGAAATAATTAGGTACACGATGTCTGCACGCAACCGAAAGTCACCGTGTCAGTAAATATGACAAATAAAAGTGTCTGCAGCTGATGAAGCGTTATTTTGTAATTTTTTCGGCCTGTTATTCACTGCCTCGATTTTATATTTGAAAAAAATGTAATTCCATCAGATTTGTCCTGTAATAACTGTATTAATCTAGTATACCAAAAAGAAATAATAAACAGGGTAAAAAATTCTAAGTTCTCAAGTGCGTATATCCATGAAAAGTTCAAATTGAAAAATCATATAGTAGACCTACTAAAACTCTCAGGTTCGGCTAGTTCTATCATAATGAGTAGTTTTTACATATTTTACGATAGAGAAGGAAATAAGTTAATACATTTAGCGAGATTTCATTCACCGATGGCTTTTACGAGATAATATTCCGCGGTAACATCTGATTTAGGCCAAAAGCGTTCATTTCTCAAAAGAAAGTAATTCGAATTTTTTGTGAACTTCACACACCTACATTTTTAGGCGTCTCTCTAAGCAGCCAAGTTTATAAAACATAACCTAGCAGCACACATTCATTTAAGAAATTTATTATCAACAGTCCATCTGAGATTGAGTGTAACACAGATACCACACCAGCACGAAAGTTTATCTGAATTATCTTTTACTGTATATAATTTTAGCGCAGAAAGGGTTCAAATATGAAGCGATAAAACTCTTTGATAATCTACCCATTGAAATAAAAGGTGTAGCATACAGCAGGAGTGTGTGAAAGGTGGATTAAATACGCTTCTCCACAGAGAAATTCCTGAATAGAAATAGTTATTCATCTAACTGCAAATGGCCAACATGTTGTAATACAAATGTTTTTTTTGTTTTGTTTTTTGTGTGTTCCATGTTTGTTCAGAATAATGTTCCATGTTATAACGTGAACATGATCTACGGAAAACGTAACTTATTAATTTATGCAACAGTAAATATGTTTCACCTTCAGACTGGTAATCGCTATTTAACCGAATTCCTTTCACATCTTACCTTCACGAAACCCTGCCACAAAGTGGGAGCATTTCAGATAAATATTTACAGGTTCTCAAAAATAGATACAATAAAAAATTAAATAAAGCACTTGTAACAACGCTGTTAAACATGAATCTGCCACTGATAACCAACATGTCATGTCGTGATATACAAATACGTCCACTGTCTCTTGCTACGACATTTATTCGCTTCTGTAAAATGTGACGCAGTGTGCAAACATATTAATAAACGACTATGTCCGAGGCACAACTTCTGCAAAAGACTTTTGTTCCATTTCATGATTTGCTTGGGAAGCTTGTGTTATCTAAAATCATGCCGCAGTATTATTTTTAAATAATTCTAGTCACGAACCCGTTCGTTCTCCTGATCGGCGCGTATTCTTGCGTCCCACACGAACGATGCTGTAGGATCTTTGCTTGCGTAATGAAGCGTTTGATTCTGGCAATTAGTCACGAAGTTTAACGTTCTTCTGCAGCTATACGTTAACAATACGCGATAAAATCGCCAATGAAAGTGCTTCTGGGACGGTATGCAATTACGTGAACTGCTGCCGCCGCTACGCTAGCGTAACGCCAACGAGCTGCCGTAATTTTCGACAGCGGGCGCTCTTTCGCTCAGTGTGGTAAAGGGCATTTGACTTGCCACTCATTAAACGACGTGTTACAATTTATGTAAATGAACAAACGTTTGCGGCATCGTAAATACGCTGTGTCATTTATAACATTTAGGTCTCGTTCCTCACCTCCAAGCAGAAACAGAGTCGTAAACAAATCGGGCTTTGCAGGCGTGATATGCAGTGTGTCAACAGTGTCGGTGGCGTCCACACATTGGCGGTAGGAGCGATTTCAGATTATCTGCGTTCATTCACCACGCTGTCCTGTGTCCTCGTGCTGCGTTGCAATAAATACAACTGTGACATCACGAAGCTACATTGCTCCCCGCTGCCTCTCGTAATAATGCAGAACACAAATAATGTTTGCAAACAGATTTCCGATGCACCAGTGACCACAACGAAAGATGCGTAAATCATAAAGATTTTTGTGTAAATTGTAATATGTAACCACTTACTTTAGCAGTAATGAAGCAGCGTATGGTGCAGATCTTGTAGATGGATCCACCTCAACCGTGCAGATTATCATTTATCATTCACTGAGTTCTTTGGATATTCAGACGCGTGACAGTAAAAATACACAATGTCAAAGACGTGTCGATGCATTAAAAATTTCTCAACTTCATAACTCGTAAGAGATTTTCTCCCAGGTGTTGTTGTGGTCTTCAGTCCGGAGAACTGTGTGATTCAAATATCCATGCCACTCTGTTCTATTGAAAACTCTCTTTATCCTCCTCACTTCCCTGCATAGCGAATGTGAAGGTTCCTACATGCCCCAGAATGTGTTATATCAGTCAGTCCCTTCTTTTAGACAGGCTACGCGATTATTTCTTACCTTTCGGTTCGAATAAGTACTTTCTCAGTAGTCAATCGATCCACACATCCAATCTTCAGTATTGGCCTACAGCACCACAGTTAGAAAGCTTCTATTCCCTTCTTATATGAACTGTTTATCGTCCATGTTTCACTTCCATACAAGGCTACACTCCATACAAATACTTTCACAAAAGACTTCCTCACAAGTGTGTCCGATGTTAACAGATTTCTTTTTTCAGAAACCCTTTTCTTGTTCTTGCCAGTCTGCATTTTACATCCTCTCTACTTCGGTCGTAGCCAGTTATTTTACAGTCCAAATAGAAAATCTCGTCTATCGCCTTTACTGTCTTATTTCCCAATCGCTTCAGCGTCACGACTCCGTCACTTACGCATTCTTTTATTTTTGTCGATTGTCATCTAGTATTTGCCTAAATTATAATACATGATGATAGAAGAAGTTGACAGTGTCAAAAAATAGGGATATCAACTTCATAATATGAGTAAATTCATTTTGGAGCAGTATGCTTTGCAGAAAAACTTTTTAAAATCACACGTTTTTAAAACTGACTAAAAAGCATACAATAATTTCTCCTTGCCCCATGCAGATTCCTGCCCCCATATATTCGTGGTTGTGAGTTTTTAGTAGTAATGAAGATACTTGTAAAATTTGAAACGAAAGACATGTGGCACGTGCAATAGATAATGTTAAGAGGTGTAGTGAATAGCTGTTGTTGATAAAAATGACACATCAGTTCAGATCATTTAGAGTACAAAAAATTGTTTGTGACTTAGGTGAACTATTTATGTATCACTTATCTATTACACGTTCCCACAATTTTAAATCTTTCAAGTATTGTCGTAGCTATTAGATATTCACAAGCGCATTTTTCAAAAATGTCTGTATGAGGTTAGGAACCTGTATGGGGCTAGGAGAAAAACCCTTATAGTCTGTTTTAAAAACGCGTTATTATAAAACTATTTACATTTGAATATTTTCTGCTTTTAGGTGTTGCGTATCTGAAATTTTCAGTCGATTTCTAACATTTTGATGAAACTACAACAGATATATATTTATGTATATAGTCTGAAACTGCGGGTTTGATTCCAAGCCTTGGTATAAATTTTCAGTCACCGCTTCGTCCATATACATAAAATAATGAATGTATGAGACCATAAGGTCTCTGAAATTGAGTCAGTTCATTTTTGCAGATATATATGGTAAGTTTCAGGCTTATTTCATGTTCTCTCCACCTGAATCAACCAATATATTAAATTCTCCTACATATATCTCACGAAAATGCAGTGAAGGAAAAATTAGAGAGATTCGAATTCACAGGGAGTCTCACCAGCAATCGTTCTTCCCTAGAACGGTTCGCGACTGTAACAAGAGAAGCGGAAAATCTCAGTGGTACACAGAACACCTTCCATCACATACCGGACAAGAAAGTGAGTTAATACAGCATTGGTATACAGTTCTGACATATGTTGAAAGTTTCAAGGCTCTATCTTATGGGGACGTTAATTTAAAATCAACTGCAAAATTTGTATCGAACAAACATACAAGAAAGCGAGCTAATAAAAATGTATTAAAAAGATCGTGTATTTCTCTTACTTCGATTCTATAAAGTCAGACGAGAATTTTTGTGATAACTCAATTGGACAAACAAATCTTTGGGAGTCCAAAAGTGTGTAATAATTTATTTGTGGTGTAAGATGAAAAGTGTTTTGCAGAAGCCTTTTCTAAGAACTGTGGCTACAAACTACTGCCTTCCAATAGACTAAACTTTACCACACTGTTTACATATGTATGTATCTCTTTGTCAAATGAACAGTTCAATGCTGCCCAGATTTAATTTACTCATTTTCTCGCTAACTTGCCAGCAGCCATGCAAAATTGTAGTATTAATGAAGTTCAGTTTGACAGGCGACTGAAAACTAAACTGGTCGCCAACTCACTCAACTTCATCGATGTGTGTACATAGTTAAGAACATAAAATAACTGGGCGGGAAAAACAGATTTCAGCACATATTTAGTAATGTGACAAATATAAGTAAGTGTCGCGAACTTGTGTTCTGTTTACAATATGTAGCAATAATAGCTCAAGAATCATGAATGCATCTTAGTGCATTGTACATTTACATGCTCTGTGAAAAGTTTCTTATTACCCATTAAATAATAATACATTTCAGATTTATTGACTTATCCCTTATCCTTCAGCCTAATTTCACTTTTGTGGATTTCTTAAAGAATTTGTAGTGTGTTTGTTTTATGATAAGTTCTACATCCTTTAGGGTCTCCTCTCTGTATATTTGCGGAAACAAGAAGAGCTACTCTGATTTAAATGGTGACTACCTAACCATACTTATACATTTAAAGACCTGATGAAGTATTACTGTAAAACTTTCACAAGGTAGAATTTATTAAATATAATATGTTACTTAAGGTACCTGTACACCACTAAAAAGGACAGGCAAACGTATGTACCAATGTGATATCTTCCAACATTTACAGTCGAATTTCAGTTGCAGAGCAACCCATTAATTCTATGTTCCTTGGAAAACTTCCATAAGACACTAACGTGTGCCACGGAAGCTGCGCACAGCACATAGAACAGATGGGTTGCCCTGTAACCTGATCTGAAGATGTTATAAATTTGGACGACATGGGTAATCAAATGCGACAGTAAACTACAGCAAAAACGTCAAAATAATATTTATACAATTTAGTTTATTGTCTATCAAGTCATGTAACAACAGCACAACAACCTAATTCTTTCCAAATGGAGAATCTTTGCATTGTGACTGTATCACAACATGTTAGGTATCGTCTTTAATGTGAGGTTGGTAATATAAATAAACATAGGCCAACAAGAAAAGCTTCGTGAATGAAAATGGCTTTTATTTGCCATTTAGTGTTGCTTCAATGTGGTAGTAGGTAAAACCGCCTAAGTCTCCCCAATGAAATCTTTTAAGCCTGAAGAGAAGAACGATCTGCTTAAGAACTGGTGCATCTGAGGAAAAACAGTTCTGTTACCACTTCTATACTTGATGTTGGACCTACTGAAAGAGTTTGTGAAGCCTTACGCAAATATGGAGAATTTTTCACGTGTCTTCGCGTACCTTCCCCCGTCTAGCAGCAGCGAAATGAAATACCGCGTGTTTGTTGAGCCCCAAATTCGAGAAATGATTTTCTTTTGAATCAAATGTATGAATGACAGAGAAGCATGAATATCATTCATAGAGATTGTTACTAAGATCTCAGGCAGGAAAATATACCACCATTATATTTTTGCTGTAGCCAACGTGTTGAAAATGTTCAGAAAGTATTGCTGTTTGACAAAGCTCAGGATTCATTCTTTGAGCAGACACTTTGACTTTTCCCTTGAAAATCTGAGTTATGACTGCGAGGATGAATGTGAGCGATTTCTATCTACAGGTTAAATTGAGTGAGGCACAGTATTAGAGCCAATGGTATTCCACTATAATGGGATGCTGATGTTTATCACTTCAGAAAGGAGTACAACAGCAGTTCATTGGAAAAAGAAGATGTTTTTGATTAATGAAATTGAAGAGACAAAATAAATTTAACCCACGAACATATAATTCATATGCAAACAATAAATTCATAGTTCAATAACGCTTCCGTTCATTCCGAAAAATGGAATTAGTTTTCATTCGAGCTACATCTGTTTCGCTAATTTTCTAGTTTATAAGGAAGCTATACATGAAGTAATCGTCACTTTTGTAATGGAGGAAAGTTTGCAGTGTAAAAATAGCAAAGAAAAACCAAAACTTGATCACAGTAAGCTGATCAAAAGTACCCAGATACCCTTTTGTAAAGCGCAAAAGACCACTAGATGTCTCTAGAGGCTGTCCCGGTAGTATAGAAGGAGGCGAGGTGATATTGTGTTGGCAATCGAAAAGCAGTAACAGCTGAATGGATCGCTCAGCTGAGCTCTGTGACCTCGAACGTGAACTAGACACTTCATGTCACCTGAGCAGCAAATCCATCAGCGAAATTTCAATCCTTCTAAGACTGCCAAAGTCGACTGTTGGTAATATGAGTGAGAAGTGAAAACGAAAAGGAATTACCATAGCTCAGCAACGCTTGAGGTGATACAAAGATGGAGACTACTGGACAATGAAAAGAAACAAGTGATTTGGATGATAAATCACGGTACAGCCGATGTCCTTACGACCGGAGTGTTAGGGTTTGGCAAATGTCTGGACAACGTCAGCTGCCCTCACGTGTAGACGCAACAGTGAAACACGGAGACGTTGGTGTTACAGTATGGGGGTGTTTTCCTTGATTAGAGTTTAGTATCCTTATTATCATTAAGAAAACGCTATAAGCTGAAAAATACGAACACATTTTACAGCGTTGTATACCGCCTACACTATAACAACAATTCGGATATGATTAATGCTTCTATCGCATTACAATGCAATCTTTCATAAAGCAGGTTGTGTGACGCAATGTTTTATGGACAGTAGTACTCCTGAAATAGAGTAGCTTCCAACTGTCTCGACGTGGACCCAATGGAATATATTTGGGATGGGTTACTACTTCACTCCAGACCCCAGCGTCCAACCACACTAAGTTCTCTGGTTTCGGGTAATGAGAACGATTGGGCCCCCACTACTCCACAGACATTCAGGCACCTAATTGGAAGTGTCCCCAGCACAATTTAAGCCGTCATGAAGGTGAAAGGTGGACACATCTTATATTAATGTCCACTAATATGTGACCAGATACTTTTCTTCGTATCGTATTGCTTGCGGTAGTTATGCAGAGATGAAAAGGATGTACAATCAAGGAGAGCTGAATCGAATCATTCCTCGTACTGAAGATCACAAGAACAACGTACTTACACTGATGCAAAATTGCACAAAATTGAAAATAGACAAGGTCACAGGAATTGTCCCCAGATCACTAAATAGTTTGCGTTGGCCTATACTGCCACAGGAGATCTGAAAATATTTTCATCGAGCTGAAAAGGCGTGAGTGACCAGCCACTGGGACAACCACAAACCAGTCACAGCGCTCAGCAGTCCAGAGAGTTTCCCCTTCAGTTACAACGGTCATGAAAGCCGGCAGACATGTATCGCAGTAGGCTCGTCTTGAGGTTTCGCATGATATCCGTAACCGTGATTCTCTCTCTGCATTGCTACCCCTTGACATAAATCTTAAATAAGCACACCGAACAAAGAATTAGATACCCAATACATCACGTTTACACCACGTAACACCGAATCTAGTCTCGATAATGGCATCACTTCGTGAGAAAGAGAATCCATAACTTTATTAAGAAATGCCAACCAGGCTGGTGCCACACACTGATGACTCGATGCCTTAATGGTATTGAATGGCAGGGATACTGATTTCTGTGTTTCACATGCTCTTTCAAATAGTCCCAGACATTTTTGTGGGGTTAAGAGAGAACCAGTTGAGGAGCGATAGGGTGCCTGAGCGTTTCTCAAACGAGGATTTATACGTGCAGCTCCATGAATACATCTGTTGTCATCATGGAAGACGGTGGCGTCCATCACATAATAACCGAGATAATGTAGAAAAAGAGCAACACCTGATCCTCGAGAATGTTGAAATAAGCATCCTGGTTCACAGTCACGGTAACTTAATTAGAACAGAATGGAAAAGAACTACTATCTTATAACACAGAATTTCAAGTAATCAAATTAATGTACAAGAGACTCATCAAAACACAAGAATTAATTCACATTCATAAAATATCAGTACTATAATATGAGGCGTTTAAACCCAAAGGGATGCAATAAAATCGACGACTCTGAGAGAATGAGATGCAAAATTTTTATGAAATTTTTAAATGCTGTGTTCATTTGTTATGTTGCCTACAGTAACCGTCATACGCAGTGGTTATTAATGAAGCTACGCATACAATATCAGAGAGTTAAATTACTAATGTTGGTTCAGTAATGTTTTTATCAATAATCTAGTTAGCACCTACACTCCTCTGCCTCTAAGGATGTAACTTACTCGTACACACCTCTGACTCATTAATATCAGGCTTGGAACGAGTCACAACAATCTAAAACAATCTCTTGTCCCATTTTCACGTATTATACCATTTCACACACATAACTTTTATTGATTACTCGACGTGGATAAGACAAACGAATAAACAACGTCACATTCAAAAACACAAATTTCGAAGCAAGCTCTTTTGCATACACACACAGATATACTACTATTTATCTGAAATACGCGAAATGTCAATTCCAAGCCCCACATAGCATTATCACCACTTTAACAAAGACATCTGTGTGCACAATCATATCTTTGTATCCAAAGAGGAAACGCATCTGGTTAAGTAGTTCTTCAAATAAGCGCTAGGAATCAGCACAGATCACGCAGTGCACAAATATCCCATTGCCATGAACAGAGTGGTTCTCCCACTACTGCATGGGTCTCCGAATGTTACGGTTTATCACTTGCAGCCCTTTGATTCTAACCACCTTATATGCTGCATAGCATATGTAAATGATTATTTTTTAATGTAGCAAATTTTAAGTTTATATGTGAGTTCTCTTCTGCCCAAATTCACGGATCATCCTTCATGAATTCTCCAACTGAATAATAACATTCCTGAATCAGTACGTCATATAAATTTTTTTAGTGATTCTGAATTGATATTGAGCAAATATTTTCCTTCTAATCTCTTATATAATTTCGAACCCAGGTACTGTATAGTTTCAGAACAAAGCTTTAATCAAGAGCAGGCAAGCATAAAAATAATTTTCAGTCCTTCAGTTTTAATCATGTTGAAATTGTTTAAACTGATTTGCTACAAATAAGTGAGGGTTACTGTGAACAAATGCGAGAGTAATTAGTTCAGAGATACAACGTAAAGGAATACTTAGTACATACGGTAAAGGACCACTTAGTATACTTTTTAGGAGTGGTAAAACCTTGTTTCTTCGCTTTGCATCGTGTATATTTCTAAGGATGATTTGGTCAAGAGTTAATATTCGAGACACATTTTTCAGGCTGCCTGGAGTGGTTCTTATTAACGTCGAAAAACACCCGAACCGACGTAGATGACACGGAGATGAGTAATTTAATGAAAGAAAAATACGGTACAAACGTCATGAAGTAACCCAAATATGAATGAGAAACATTGTACAGGTGACGTCACCAGATATTCCTCGCCGCACCTGCAGCATTTGTTCGTGGACGTGATTCGATGATTGAAATATGCAATAACTGCACTCGACCAAGCGATGCCGATTTCTAACATCTTTTGTTAAGTTTATCTGTTGTAAATGTAGAAATTACAAATTTGTTGTCCTCGCTGTTGCCAAATAAAAGTTCTTCTTATTTTGTGTTTGTTTCGTTTCGCCCGTTTTTTTTTTCGTTTTTTTCGGAGGAGGGGACGCCATTTAGTAAGAAAACGTAGGTCATTTACTAGTAACGACGCAGTTGGAATCTTACTCATTTACTGGTGGCTCAGTCCATCAGGCTTTTCTCGTGCTGTATTTTGCAATGAACCAGCGGAGACTGTGAGATCCATAAGTAAAATGATAAATCTTACCTCAGTTCAAATACGTAACTGTCTGACGCAATGAAAAAAAAAATACTGCGTGCCAGACGCAAAACTCGAAACCTAAGCCACACGCGCTATAGTCGCGTACATAGGCCCGGAGCCCCACCGACGTGAATCCTTGTGGTGGGATGATCAGGCGCGATAGGCTCAACCGCTGCACGTGTGGTGAGGTACGTTAACTGGTCACGTCACATGTTCAACATGTGTCATCTACATTTACGGTACTTCACGATATTTGCGACCCCATGTGTCCTATATTAAATCACTTGCCTCGTCAGCTAAGTCGATTCGAAGATTTTTAAACGCTAGTAAAAAATGGTTCAAATGGCTCTGAGCACTATGGGACTCAACTGCTGGGGTCATTAGTCCCCTAGAACTTAGAACTAGTTCAACCTAACTAACCTAAGGACATCACAAACACCCATGCCCGAGGCAGGATTCGAACCTGCGACCGTAGCGGTCTTGCGGTTCCGGACTGCAGCGCCTTTAACCGCACGGCCACTGCGGCCGGCAACGCTAGTAAAAATCACTCTGTATGATGGGCGATCATTCGTCTTGTGTCGAAAGGCGACAAGTGTGTCTCATGGAGCACCAATCCACAATGGCGGTCATCGACAGACATGCTGCCCCACACATACACTATGTGATCAAAAGTATCCGGACACCTAGCTGAAAGTGACTTACAAGTAAGTGGCCCCTTCTATCGGTGTTGCTGGAATTCAGTATGGTTTTGGCCCACCCTTAGCCTTGATGACAGCTTCCACCCTCGCAGGCATACCTTCAATCAGGTGCTGGAAGGTTTCTTGGGGAATAGCAGCACATTTTTCACGGAGTGCCACACTGAGAAGAGGTATCGATGTCGGTCGGTCGGTGAGGCCTGGCAAGAAGTCAACTTTCCAAAGCATCCCAAAGGTGTTCTATAGGATTGTCGTGTAACCACTCCGCCACATGCCGTGCATTATGAACAGGTGCTCGATCTTGTTGAAAGATGCAGTCGCCATCCCCGGATTGCTCTTCAACAGTGGGAAGCAAGAAGGTGCTTAAAACATCAATGTAGGCCTGTGCCGCGATGTGCCACGCAAACCAACAAGGGATTCAAGCCCCCTACATGGAAAACACGACCACACCATAACACCACCGCCTCCGAATTTTACTCTTGGCGCTACAAACACTGGCAGATGGCGTTCACCGGGCATTCGCCACACCCACGTCCTGCCATCGGATCGCCTCATTATGTACCGTGACTCGTCACTCCACTCAACACTTTTCCACTGTTCAATATTTACGCTCCTTACACCAAGCGATGCGTCGTTTGGCATTTACTGGCGTGAGGTGTGGCTTATGAACAGCCGGTCGACCATGAAATCCAAATTATCTCACCTCCCACCTAACTGTCATAGTACTTGCAGTGTATCCTGATGGAGTTTGGAGTTCCTGTGTGATGGTTTGGATAGATATCTGCCTATTACACATTACGACCCTCTTCAACTGTCGGCGGTACCTGTTAGTCAACAAAAGAGATCGGTCTGTACGCTTTTGTGCTGTACGTGTACCTTCACGTTTCCACTTATCCATCACATCGGAAACAGTGGACCCAGGGATGTTTAAGTGTGTGGAAATCTCGCGTACAGACGTATGACACAAGTGACACCCAATCACCTGACCACTTTCGAAGTCCTTCCACGGAGCGTCTCATTCTGCTCTCTGATGATATCTAATGACTGTTGAGGTCGTTGATATGGAATAGCTGGCAGAAGGTGGCAGCACAATGCACCTAATATCAAAAACGTATGTTTTGGGGATTGGGGCGGGGGGTTCGCATACTTCATTCTCCGGTGGATGTCTGTCGATGTTTGTCCATGTGCAGCCAAATAAAGAATAACAGCACGTTGGTCCTATTTGGACGCAATTGATCATAAAGTGCTCTTGTTTACATATCGGAGCATGTATACCCTCATCGGGGTCACGCTACGTTCCATATATGCTGTGGCCGGCCGGAGTGGCCGAGTGGTTCTAGTCGCTACAGTCTGGAACCGCGCGACCGCTACGGTCACTGGTTCGAATCCTGCCTCAGGCATGGATGTGTGTGATGTCCTTAGGTTAGTTAGGTTTACGTAGTTATAAGTTCTAGGGGATTGATGACCTCAGAATTTAAGTCCCATAGTGCTCAGAGGCATTTCAACCAATTATGCTGCAGTAACACCCTCAACCAAAACATTTTATTGTTCCGTCCTTTATCACTGATTCGAAGCCACTGTGATATACATTTTTCCTGGCGTTCATGTTTGTTGCATTTTATTATATCACCATTGCAAATGTCTGGCTATATCATTTGTTTTCGAGGTATTGTGCATACAAGGCCCAAGAAAAATTTTATGCAGTAGCATTTCTAGGAAATTCACAAAGTGAGTATAGCTCACTGTACGAAAGAAAAAGAAACCTAAGCAAAGCATCACAGACTGCTGAACCACCGCTTGTTAAACGCCTCATTGAGTCAACAATACTCTCGACGCCGCGAATCACTTGAAAAAAGTAAGCGTGACTTGTCTGACCTGCAGTGAGCTAGCGCCCAGTTTTTGTATCGCTTCGTCGATGGAAGACTTGTAGCTCTCACCTGCCGCTGTCAGCAACAGCCTTTTGAGAAATACCCAGCTCCAAATCTTTGCTGTATCCAGTGCGTTCGAAAACTGGTTGACATGGGCGTGTACGTAGTGACACAGCAATTTCTGTCGAGTTAGAAAGCGCTTGTCATTGACAAGCCGTGACACCCGTCTCCAATACATACACATGACTTTTCATCGTGTTGCATAGTTTCGAGTCGACACGCTGGACCGTCCGTGATGGTACAGCAACAATTCGGGTAACTTCGGTCAAAACGTGCTATTGGGCACGTCCGGAAACGAGAGTCCCTTGCTGCTGATTGCACGGTCTCTCCCGCAGGAGGTTCGAGTCCTCCCTCGGGCATGGGTGTGTGTGTGTTGTTCTTAGTAGAAGTTAGTTTAAACAGTGTGTAAGTCTAGGGACCGATGACCCCATAGGAATTCACACAAATTTTAACATTTTGAGAGTTCTTTTCTGCTATTTGCTTCTGCACGTAAACACATCTTACTGCCCTGATTCCGTGCAGACTATTGGCACATACGTAATACTTCTTAAAAGTTACACCTTCGTCGTTGCTTGGCACTAATTGTCACTGTCTACAGTGGTTAAAGCAACAATTGTGAGCTTTCAAGGGGTGACTAATATTTTGACCAGTGATCTTTTGTTCATCGAGCTACAGATTTCACAAGCTGCGAAATGAACAGTGACCCAAATATAAAATAAATTACCTTTACTTCATGTCTATAGTCACAAATTTTTTTGTCATCGGACTACCGGTTTCGGTGTATAATAGCCATCCTCAGATCTGTTTTCTAAAACATGTCTCAATATACTGGAGCCATAGTGGCATCGTGAAATGCTCAATATTCGAGATACCTTACGTGAATTAGTGTTCAGCGTCTGACGGTGCCACTATGGCTCCAGTATGTTAGGACATGATTTTATAAAACAGATCTGAAGATGGTCGGTATAGACCGAAACTAGTTGTCTGATGACAAAAACAATATATGTCACCATAGATGTGAAGTAAAAGAAATTAGGCCTATAAATTGCCTAGGATTTGCCGCGTCCCTAATCTGTGCTAAGTATGATATTAAGGGCTATGACTTCTTGCAGCAAGTCTGTAATGCTCCAGTGATATGGAGCAGGTCGACTTGCCGGTCGCAGCCTTCTTCGAAGCTTTATTTTTTCGAAACTGCAGATCACTGCAGACGTTTGATAAAGGTGCTCCGAAGTACGTAACAATCTAGACAGGGGAAGGAGCGTACTTGACGATGCCGCAATCCGCAAAGCAGGAGGCAGACAGGATGGTGCGAATATCGGAGCTGGCGAGATAAGCCAGCGGCAGGTTCCCCAGGGGTAGGGGAGTGGGCGTGGAGGAGAGGGAGAGGGACAGGGAGAGAGCAGGAAGGCCGCGCAGCGTCTGCACAAAGCAGCCCCCCGCCCCCCCCCCCCCCCCCACCCACGCTCTCGCCCGCGCGCGCGCGCTCTCACAAAGACGGCTCGCCCGCCATTGTTTGGGCAACAGGCAGCTGATGCATGCAGATAACTTGGAGGGCCCTCCGCCATCGGACCGCGCCATCTCACAATCACTATTTGGTTACAAGTCCGCGGCAGTGGCGATAGCTTCTCTCCTGCGATCACCGCGGAGTGCGGTGCCCAGTATGTGTTTGAGTCGCCTCCCTACTGCATGAGCACAACTGCCATCCTTGGTGATCCACATGATGATGCACCCTCGAGGGCTAGAAGTGAGGCACCATGTAAGCCCACAGAACAAAATCTTGGTATTCTTCTTAAAAGCGCACACTAGTACCTTTCGAGCAATGTACTACTGGCACCGGACAGTCACTTGACCGTCCACCGCTCATGGAGAATCAAAATAAGTGAAGAGGTATTTCTGTGTGCCAGTCGTTTGCATGGAATCCGCATAGCACAATGGTGGTTGTGATTATGTGACGGAACCTCAAAAAGGAGCTACAGTGTCCAGATGTGCCCAAAACCACATCGTGAATGGTGAATGAAGATGTCCAGTTTGTTGATATGTCAACTCGTACTGTTCAAGTCGGACTGTCCAACATAACGGCGAAATGTGAATCACTCGCGCCAGGTAAGACGGTGTGAAAATTATTGGTCTTTAAAAAATCCTGACCGACAGATACTGGATGAGTGTTACGCTTTGTGAGCAATCACAGCCTGCAAAAGTTGATGCAGTGAGTAAATGCAGGTCCATTTCAACCACCTTACGACTAAACATTTTGAGGGGAACTACATGCTTCCGAAATTTAATGTCAGGTAGCTACCAATGGCCGCCGCTACCAGCAGCACATTTAGAGGTGCAGCTTGAATGGGATAAAGAGCGCAAGAACTACATAGTAGCTGAGAAGTTCGACGACTGGAGGTGTTTCCTTCTTTCAGTTGATACAAGACATCGAAGACAATGACTCGATGACGCGTTTAACCCGATGTGCGTCAAGGGTATAATTCTAGCCAGCAGCTACTCCGTAATGATTTTTTTGTGCCATGACCTGAAGCCATACGCTCAGATTCCCGTGAACCTTGTCCAGGATGTTTACTTACACGTCATCGGTGACCAGATGTTGCCCTGTCTTCTACACGTTCATGAGGAGTGCGCTGTGGACACTCCTATTGTCCGTGATGACCACCGGATATGAGAGAATACGGCCTTCCTAAACAAACTTGTGCTATTATCAAGGATAGCGGCGTTGTTACGTGGCATTTAAATTACGCCTCCTGAGCATTCTTCGTCCAGTGTCTTTATTGCCTTCATAAAGGTTCTGGGGTACTTGGCGGGTGTACCTATATAGATGACCCAGATCGTTTGAGGCGAACACTGTAATACAATATATTCGTCTTTTGAACCTGTACAAGCGGCTACACTATAGTGTGTGTGCGAGTTGTCTGCATCGGTTTTACGTCCTGAGCTCTCAGTTGCCTGCACGTGTAATGTTGCGTTGTATTGTTTGAGTTGTGTGGATTTATGGTACACAGAGTAGGATCCCCAGAAGCACGTGATTATCATCTTCAGGCGATTGTGTCTGACGCTTAGTATGTTTCAGCAGTATGCCAATTGGCGTAGCGAACTACATAGCACACAAGGGCCAACGTCTATCTTAGATACTAGCACCTGGACGGCAGTACCATCCATAGAAGTGGAACAAAAATATGTCATACACACGGCAGCGAAATCGGAAGGCACAAAGTTGAGGACTTACTCTGTTCTCTTGTCGTTCTCTGTAAATGTCATCTTCACCACCTTCAAGTGGTCTGTGATGGATCGCTCGTTTCTGTTCTGGTGATGACCGTTGTCTCTCGACGTCACCTTTCTTACCGCTTTGATAAATACATGGAGAAGATTGTTAATTGCGTCATCTTTTTCTATTTCCTTACCGATTCATCTTCACTGGCACAGCGAAAATATTTCGTAACTGATCAGCACCCCGGAGTAGAGGTCTCGTAAATTTTCAGTAAATCGCATTCGACTGGCTGTGACGGATTTCTACAAACTTCCTCCATCAATTCGTTTTCTGAGGACCTAATCACCTTTCTTATCGCAAAGTCCATTTCGTCATCATGCATCAAATGAATTCATTCTCTCTAGTTTCCAAAGTTCCGCTTCGGCACGCTTTATTCTTTGCCTGTAAAGCCTTTTGTAGTCATTGCATCTAGTTTTGAGTCTTCCTATGATTCTTCTGTCTGTTTGTTTGTATTACTATAGTAGTTTTGGTAGTCTGTCACCTTCAATGCTACTGACGAGCTGTTTCCATTTCTTTCAGTTCACCGCAGACATGTCATACGATGAGAGGGTTGTCTCAAACTCACCCCATCCCTTTATCCTCATCTCGCCCCTTCTAATATGGCTCTGAGATGTAGGTCAGCACCGCGATGACCAGGACTGAAATCACTTCTCAGAAATTGGTATAATGAGCGTCAGAGGGACCTCCCCTCCCCTTATGAGGTTCATTTACAAACCTCTGCGGTCTAAAACGGAAGTTTACACTGCGATGTCCAACAAAATGACGTTCTGTACAACATTTGAGACTTCTGACACCCCTCCCGAAGAGGACATATTGAGGCTGCAACCTTACTGAACATTGTCTGACCCCTTTGAAGTGTAGCATGACCGTAGGTTTTGTAGTGGTACACAGGGTGAAACCACTGTGACCATTCAGAACCAATCGACGAAGTTTTAACGTAATCTGAAGTAACAAAGGCCGTTTACGCATTTTCAGCCTGCTGTAAATAGAACATGGAGGGCTGCGATGTTGACACATGTTAATCAAGTGGAAAAGTGTCCTTCTAAGACACTCCACTTCATCATCAATACTGTCAGTGCCACGTGTGCATCTTTGTTGAGCACTGTACAAATGTACCTGTAGAGAGACAACATTTGACAAATTCCTGAGCACCTGTAGGTAGGCAACTCCTCTCACCCTTCGCTGAGTGGCGCTGTACTGCTATTCTAGAACCTGCTTGCAGGCATGCAGAACTACACCCTTGTCTAGGTTGATCCTCTCTTATTTATTTAATTTGTCTGCAATACTTGTTTGTGACATTTCATTCAAATGTTTTACGAATTAAGGGTAATTACTTAGAGGAAGTCTTGTTGTCCAGTAAAACAAAACATGCCTCTTTTAACTATACTATAAGCGTTAATGAATTTAGTGAAGATTTATGTTTTCTTACAGTGTTCTAAGTTTTTTTCAGAACTTTTTACAGATTGGTTCTGTTATCAATACAGTTCCTTCCTCTTCTAAATCCTGATTCCTGCTCTTTTTTTAAAATTCTATTTCTAATGTTTCTGGAGTATGGCTTGTATGCTGCGTTCATTGTCTATATTTCTCGATAAATTTGGACTTTCTCCTTTCTTATGTACAAGAAACATCCCTGTGTGCTTCCACTGCAATGAATGTATTTGTTGTAACATTAGTTGAAGTACATGGTGTAATTCTTTAGATCATTGTATTTGATTGGTATCTATATGGTTCACCATCAGTATTGCCAAAGGTGCAGTTTTCTTTTGCTTTTTTTGTAATCGACTACAATATTTTCTTCTGCATCTGTCCTTAATTTTACTTCTGCATTTGTCCACAGATCTTTGTAGCAAGAAAATCACTATTTTTATCATATTATGTGGGTTGTTACATCTGCCACGCAAAGATTAAGATACTTAACTACTTTGTACACTGCATTCTGGCACAACATGCATGCGTTGAAGCTGTAAGTGTCCCAGGTCGCCTGTTGATATTTTCTAATAATCGTTCAGAGTCAATTGACAACATACTTAGTTGTTTACTATCATGTGTTTGTTTTTGTACCACATTCCTAAGACGTCATCCTTCCTCTATACTCCTCCTCCTACTTGTTAATTCCACTGCCTTTTGTGAGTTTACAGAGTATATAGGTTGCTGTAGCTGATTTTTCAGTTATGTTTTTATATTCTTTTATTCCTCTTCTATATCGTTAACTAGGACAAGTAATTATTTCCTCTCTTCACTTCTGTGGCAGGCCTCTTATTTCATCTTCAGTTTCATGTACACTTGTTTTTCTTTGTACCATATGCCTAGTAAGTATATTTCTGAAATTAACAATTAGTGATAGCTGTAGATGTCGCCTGCTCTATAAATTCTTGTGTGTGTGAAAAATTTTGCTGATTTTTCATTAGCTAAGAAGTGGTTTATAATGCCTGTCTGATCTGATATGCAAGTCACTTTGTGAATCTGTTTTGTTTAAAGAAGGAATCCGTATTTCTCAGTCGATAGTAAGCTACGAAATCGCCCAAAAACTCTTCCAATCCTCTCATGTTGGTCTTCCGGCTATGCAGCGGAGTTGTAGTTTGCATTATACGCACAATATTTCGAAGACCGACGCAACGCTCTTCCACAGGTGCTGTGAGGTTTTCTGTCTTTTGTAGTCGCTGCCTTGATTCCAACCAGACTAAAGAAAGACAGCTGGGTGTGTCGTGAAAATATTATGTGTAAAACGGTAACAATAACTCGGCCGAATACCCGGTGGTCCACTATCAGTCAATCACGCCGAGTTAACGTGAGGTATCATATTTTCCATTTCTAT
Organism: Schistocerca nitens; assembly: GCF_023898315.1. Lineage (NCBI taxonomy): Eukaryota > Metazoa > Arthropoda > Insecta > Orthoptera > Acrididae > Schistocerca > Schistocerca nitens. Next base: position 416,892,377 of record NC_064619.1, on the reverse strand, counting down.
TTACTTCCGTGCGGGGTAGTCGCGTGGTCTTGGATGCCTTGCCACATTTCGTGCAGCTCCCCCTGTCGGAGATTCGAGTCCTTACTCGGGCAAAGGTGTGTGTGATGTCCTTAGCGTAAGTTAGTTTAAGTTATATTAAGTAATGTGTAAGCCTGGGAACCGATGACCACAGCAGTTTGGTCCCATAGGAACTTACCACAAATTTCCCAAATTTCTGTTTACTATTGCTTCTCCATGGTTTCCTACTATATTATCTAACAGTTCATTAGTAATCTCGCATTTAAGTCTTAAGCTACAACGATGTGATCTCATCTATCACTTAAATCTAATGTGCGCTGAAACCCTTGTTGTAATGTACCTTTTTCGTCCTTACAACCTTCTTTGGTGTACATGCATTAGTAGTATTCCCTATCACGACTAACTCATACTTCCCCCAAGCATTTGCACGCACCAGTGTCATATGGCGTGTTCAATCCCGATACCTGTGTTCCGATCTTGAAAATAGCTTCTTGCTCATCAGGAAAGCATTCTACATTGATACTCAACAAAGCAAATTCTTCCAGTTAACTTTAGCGTCTCACTACACTTTAAAATAAGCAAACAAAACATTGTCCATAAAAATACGATCATCACAAGTGGCTAAACATTCATGCTGGAATCCCTGTCTCTGAATAGCTCCGTATTGTGCAGTAATGTGTCATTACTAACGTTTAACGTGTTGGTTACTTAACGAAAGTTTCACCAAATAGATGAACTATCCTTCCTTACAATAGTTGAAAAGTTCCCTGCTTGTTGATGACGTTTGTTCGGTAAATTACATTGTTTACAAATTTTCTTTTGTTGTTTCAGATGTTGTCTGACGATTTTCGCAACATGACAGTTGCACGGAATTGAAAAAAACATTTAGTTTGAGACATGACTTAAGAGGACAAACATTCGGTAAGGCTCTCCAGCATTTGACTACAATGGTATTCACAGCCTTCCCCAGTATGGACGCCACAAGCCGTGCCTAGAATAGACGATGTACAAATAAAAAGATTCAGGAAAAAATAGACGAAGAGAGATGCGAAATACCTCCATCGGAATTTGTAGGGCAAGTAATAATAGTTAATTATTAGGGAACAGTAGGAGGAAAGCGAGCAGGAAAAAAATAGTGGTACGTGCCGGACAAATTAGCGACGATACAGACAGAAACGAAAAGATTAGCAGAACATGGGAAGAGATGTAGCGCTACATTATTTAAGAGAAAGAGAGGCAGACAATGTCCAATTCAGTCAGCCATCTTTGCAAAGCTGTGGCGGCTCTTGAGTTGTGTGAGGCTGTCGGTCAGGTTACACAGTTACAAAGGACTAACGAGATTCTGACCCCGTAGCTCGCACGCTTAGCGGCTGGCGTCCCTTCACAAAGGCACGGACCACCGTCACCAGACTGTGAGAATTCCTACAGCCGTGCTCGTTCCTCTTACGCAGTCGCGCTACTGATTCTCGGACACGCGGCGCCCTTAGAGGGGTATCTGCAATGCGATATGACTCCTCTTAGGTGCTGCAGTTGTTCTGCAAATGTTCAAATAAAATGGCTCTGAGCACTATGGGACTCAACATCTGAGGTCATCAGTTCCCTAGAACTTAGAACTACTTAAACCTAACTAACATAAGGACATCACACACATCCATGCCCGAGGCAGGATTCGAACCTGCGACCGTAGCTGTCACGCGGTTCCCGACTGAAGTGCCTAGAACCGCACGGCCACCACGGCCGGCTGCAAATGTTCATTTTCCAAACGTTGAACTGAGTTAAGGATATTTCAGTTACGCTTAATGATTTACGAGTAATCAGATTAATAAACACCTCGTTTACAAACTTGCGGTAATTGTCACCGTTACGTACCCACTTCGCATTTCCTTGTTATTCGTAATGTAGTGCGAAAGAAGGAGATTCTAAGCCGCATGATTCGTCTGAGAGCGGAAACTGAATGCGAACTGCACTGTACATCGTCGACTGCTAACCACAATATAATCATTGTATCTTCACATATTCATGGTTCATCCGATGAACATTTCTTTAATCGAAGCCAGCACATTCTAATGGACTGAGGATGTTCCACAGAAGCGAAAGTAAATCAAGCGCGCAAAAAAGAAACGTAATAGAACCTCCAATATTTTCAGTATACATAAACGGTTCATCAGATGGGATCACGAGCAGTTGTTCCCTGACGATATAGTTGTGTACAGGAAAGTATCGTCGTTGGCAGATCGCAAAGAATTTCAAAAGGACTTAGACAACACTCTAACTTCGTGTAATCAATGTTAGCTCTCTTTAAATGTGGTTAAATGAAAGGTAATGCCTGCAACAAACTTAAAGTTGTGTGAAAAATCGTATGAAAGTCCATAAATTTAGGTAACATTATCCATGGTGTACAGCGACCTGGTGCTATATTTAGGCTAAAATCTATAGTCTATATCGGAATAATATGTGTTTATTTACTGGTTTCGGCTTATGTTAAAGCCACCTTTAGATTCTTTTTTTTTTTTTTTTACAGTGTACGATAATGGTACCGAGGAGCCGCCAGCACCAGCCAAAGGGGGCAAAAAAAAAAAAGCAAAAACATCTGGAGATGGCTTTAACATAAGCTAAAACCTGTAAATAAACAAATATTTCTGCGATCTCGGCTGTTGTTTTTAACCTAAATTGTATGAAAGTGTTGTGCCTCCATTATCTATATAGCGTCAGAACTGTATCTTTGGTGGCTAACTGATCGTCATCAAACAGATCGCCAATTTTCTTTTTACTTTTCCAGTACACTATTCTTATCAGCAATTTGGAAACATCGGCTGTTAAGCTGGGTGTAAGATAGTTCTAGTATTTATCTGCGTTTGTTATCACTAGGACTGTACGGATATTTTTCTCCAAAAGTCCAGTGGTACGTCACCAGTCTCAGATTCTGCACCTTAGTTTCAATAATGGTTTCCCCTTTCGACTTAAGTTCTTTGAAAATCTTCTGAAATTCAGTAAACTGCCTGGTACTAATATTACAAAGCGTAAAGTGGAAGACAACCTCAGCGTGTTAGATTAACAGACTACTAGTTCAGATATTTTTTTTATACACTGATGACCCCAAGCATTATGACAACATGCTTAGTCATGTGTTTGTCCACCTTTGGAACGCAATACAACAATGACTCTGAGCGATAAGAATTCGACAGCTCATTGGTAGTTTTCCTAAGGTATGTCGCGCCAGAATTTTACGCACAGTTCACGTAATTTCCGTACATTAGAGGCTAGTGTTTTGTGGGGGCGGAGCGTCCGAGATGAGTTCCATAGGGTTCACATTAGACCAAGACATCAATGTGAGATCACTATGATGATCCTCAAACCTCTGTGGCACGATTCTGGTCTTGTGACAAGTACAGTTGTTCTGCTGGAAGGGACCATCGGGGAAGACATCATACGTGAGAGGATGCGCGTGATAATGATCACATGGTCCACAGCTGTCATGCAGCTTCTATTACTAACACAGTTTGTCCCATTTTATCTCAGATAACCGTCTGTCGCAGTATACCACTGTCCCAACCTGCCCGCATGCGTGGAGTGGACCTTCCTTCGAGCAGCAATTCACCGTGATTTCGGCATACCCGACACGACCATTGACATCGTGTGCCAAGAAAAGTCGTTCACCCACGGACCAATCTCGATGATCCAGTACCCACGACAATCGTAACTGACTATTTAGTTGGTTCAAGATGAATACACCTGATGATCGTCTGCTGCAAATGCCCACGTGCAACAGTGTTCGCTGCACGGTGTGCTCCAAAACAAGTGTGCTTAACCCAATATTGTACTATGTTTTCATATCTGCCACAGATCGCCTTGCATCCTGTTTTACAGAGGGTATAAACTTCCGGCCTCCATGTTCTGTGGGAGGCGCGGACGTCCCACACCTTGCCGCCCACTTTTATCACCATCCTCCATTTTCCTGTGATGCTCCCGACAGGAGCATGCGAACAGCCGAACAACTTCGCCGTTTCCGAATTAGTCTTCTTCAGATGCTAGATCAGTCACAGTTACAGTCTCTTGTGTCAGGGAATTTCTTCATTTGCGTCTCATATCGTCGCTAGAATGTTCCCCTTTCGTCTCCGTTTCGTTTAGACACTTTTCTTATTGCGTCACATACCATAAACGCCACCAGGAACGCTCTCACGATGGACAGTGGTCGTAAAGTTTCAGCTCATCACTAGTACTTTGTATTAATACTAATTTGCTCAAACACCACACTGATTAAACGTAACGCTGTCAACGCGTGATTTTAAGGCACTGCAAGATGACATAACGATTAGGAACAGAAAGTATTCGCAGCAGAGAAAAATCCCTGCATCGGGCCTGAAAGCGCTGGCGCAGCGCGTGGAATGGAGCGCCTTTGAGCGCCGCAGACCCGCAACACAGGCACGTCGACACGTCCTCCTGCGCCTGTGCTGTGCACCGGGCGGCAAGCCGACGCCACGTCGCCCGCAGCCAGACAGCGCCAGCCAAAGCGGATACGCTGCCAGCTTGCGTGGGCGGATGAGGCTCCAAAGAGAGCTCAGCGCTCCTGCTGCCACCGCCGCCGTTGCTGCTGCTGCTGCTGCTACTACTGCTGTCCGGAGAGTCTTACACACATGCCAAAAACCGCCGAGAGACATGCCAACATATCATCAAGTAAACACACACAGCGCCTCGTACATCTATCTTCTCTTGCCTGCTGCATTAGTGGTCACAACATAACGGAAGGAAATCAGAAATTATTCATTTGGGGTAACAAATCAAAAGTAAGTAGAGGAACACACAGGAAGATTAAAACCTGTGACCTCGTGCATAGCACCAATCCGACATCTTGCTTTGCAAATATATAAAACGTAACAATCAGTCAACCGGTTGCACACAACTTTTTTTAATAACACATTAACCAGCTTTCGATAACTTTAAGACTGGTAAAAGTTGTCTTGTAAGTTCAAGTAACTTTTACATTTCTGATGAAGATAGTCTTAGAGCTATAAAGACTGGTTAATGAGTTTTAAGAAAAGTTCTGTGCAACCGGCTGGCTGACTGTTACATTTTATATATTTGAATACACGGTTGCTAAGCGCACAGCCAAAACTTTTTTGCATTTTTAATACAATTGGATTGCTCTTAATTCCTCCTCAAGCTCTACCTAAGCGTATTTCGGCATAAAAAGCGACCCCCATCAGTAGATTCTCAGACCCGTAGCTCACGTTCATATAAGTATCTTGTCGTCACTGCTTAGTCCATGGTTACAAACCCGCGGCTACATATATTGACGTGATTTTAAAATAATAAATAACAACCAGAAACTTGGCGATGTCTGTTTATTACTACTCAGCAGAGAATAAATATGAGTTCCACTTTAATTTAGCGTCACGAATGTTGCAAAAAATGGCTCTGAGCACTATGGGACTTAACTGCTGTGGTCATCAGTCCCCTAGAACTTAGAACTACTTAAACCTAACTAACCAAAGGACATCACACACATCCATGCCCGAGGCAGGATTCGAACCTGCGACCGTAGCGGTCGTGCGGTTGCAGACTATAGCGCCTTTAACCGCTCGGCCACTCTGGCCGGCACGAATGTTGCACCTCTACTACTGTATTTATTATAAATGTATCGTATGAAACTGTCGCTTCCGCTGTTCTGCTAGTAACTGCCATAATTCAGCCATAATTCTCGAGAAGTGTCCACAACTCTCCACATTTTGTTAGGCAGGTTCTTTTATTATGGTGACTTGTGACGTCATTCTTATGGTGAACCCACGCCTTACGTGAGAATTACAAAGTGCGTTATGACTTAAATAATCATTTGTATAATTTTAGATGATGCTGAAAACCATCTTTCAATACGAATCAGTGGATCATAGAAATTTAGGAGAATGTCGTAGGTTGCTGGTTCTGCTAGCATGTAAATCTCTTTCATTATACTGTTACGTAAAACGAACTGAGATACAGATAGGAAGGAAAATTTCATATAAACACAAAAATCTCGATACGCATGTTTCTATGGTGTTTAAGGGGTATAAGTGCAGATATTTTAGCATGTGGTTACTTAATGTACAGAAACATCAATGTGCTGTTTAATTTCTTTCCATTTCTGATAGACTTCCCGAAAATACGTGGCATGGTCGTAACTGCACCACTAACTGGTATAAATCTGCTAGCACAGACTAACCGTTTTCAGTCCACACTCCAACAACCTGCCAGCTGTCCAGGGAAAAATAAACAATAGCGGCTTGCTTTTGCCACGTGTACTTGGAGGTACTAACCAACTTGTAACTGCTATGCTGCAAATGACGTAACGTTGCTCATTACACCGTATTCAGTCGCCCATAGAGATATCTGCACTTATACCTATTACGTGCTGCAGAACACCTCAGTAACTTCGAACGTGGACGAGTTCTGTTGAATGGTGGTGATGTGATTGTCAACTGGAAGCGCGAAGGAACAGCAGCAGTTAAAACATGATCACACAGATTTCTTGTACTGACGGATGGGTACAATCTAGCACTGCGGAGGGTAGTTGTACAAACTCACCTTATCAGCAGCGGAATGAACCACTCGTGAGTTCCGAAGCGCTATCAGCAGCCCATCTAACACCATCACTGTGTATATGGAGTTAAAAAGAATAGGTTACAGTAGTCGATCAGTTCCTCATAAGTTACATATTTCTATAGCCAGTGCTAAGCGAAACTTGGGCTGGTGTAGGGAGCGACACCAGTGACCAGTGGATGGCTGAAAACGAGTGATTTGTTGTATCACGCTATACCTTTGGCAACCCAATGGTAGGGTCTGGATTTCTCGGATGTATTGAGAATGTTACTCGCCGTTATGGGTACTTGTTACAGAAGAGGGACATTTCAGAGACGACTACTGTATCAGCTTGACAATGTTTCATGTCTTAAAGCAGTATGTGTGAGGCAATGGTTTGTGAATAACAATTCTGAAGTGGACTGGCCTAACCAGAGTCCCGACCTGAAACCAATGGAACAGTTTCGGCAGAGCTAGCTTTGCTCTAATGTCCTTAACTCTTCTGGTCTCAGCTCTTTTGGACGGATGGGCTGTCATTCCTCCACAGACACTGACACGTCATTCAACGGGTAACCACCAGAATTCAAGGCATTATAAAGATGAAAGGTGGACACAGACCACATTAATGTCCACAAATTGGTATCCAGATATACTTGATCGTATAGTGTACATCAAAAAATAGGATTTCATTCACAAATCACATATCAACCCTTAGGTTTAGCCAAGGCACTGTGTTTGGTACAGTAACGATGAAACAGCACAGATATTCTCTTTCATTAATTATTTAAAATAACGTCTCTTACTTGAACTAAATTAAGTGTATCAAGGTGTTTCGACCTCTTACATCGACCGTGGTACCGTTATTGCTTTAGAAAGTGTCGCAAAGCACGATGTGCGACACTTCCTTTCCAGTCTTTGGTAAATTAGTTTGTAGGAACTATCTTCGATTAAGAGGTGGTTCGAATAAATATTAGTAATACTGGGGATAATTTCAAAAAGGGAGGCCAAAAACCTTGCAGATCGTATGCAGAAAATAAATGTAAGCAAAAATTTTGATGTGAAAAGAGTCGTAAAATTTCAAGCAATTTTCTGTTGCATCCTAAGGTGTCTGTTATGTTGTATCAGAACCGACTTCTAGTCTATCTTCGATTTACGAAAAGAATAAAGAATTCAAAAGAATTCTATTAAAAATTTAACAAATGTCCTATGTGCGCGGATTATATTCTAATACAAAAGACAAATGTAGTTGTACTCATTTTTTACTAGCAAAAACTTTCAACCCTCACTAGCTTCACTTCATATTCTTATCACTGCTGTTAACATACCGTTTTCACTGATGTTAGTGCAATTCTGGACATTTCCCCATTAACAGTACAAAATTTTAGATGATACGTTGTATAGGGATATTACTCTTTTTTTTATTTTGATTTATCACTCATCTGACTGGTTTGAGCGTCCTACCACGATTTCCTGTCTTGTGCCAAACTTTTCATCTCCAAACAGCACTTACACCCAACGTCCTCAGTTATTTCTTGAATATATTCCAATTTTGGTATTACCCCACATTTTTTACCCTATACGGTTCCCTCTAGTACCAAGGAAGTCATTTCTTGATATCGAAACACAGGTGCTATCATCCTGTCCTATCTACTTGTCAATGCTGCCTACATATTTCTCTCATCGTCGATTCCGCGGAAAAACTAATGTATTGTGTATAACAGAATCCTTCTGTAGCATCACATATCAAACGCCTTGATACTCTACTTCTCAGGTTCCCTCACAGTCAGTGATTCACTTCCATACCATGCTGTGCACCAGACGTATATTCGCATAAACGTATGTACAAATGTCTTCCGGGAATTTGCCGTTCCTTAGCATTATTAAAGATATCACTTGGAACCATTTCAAACCCGATCACAAAACCCCCTAACGTCTCCTCAGCGCCGTCTTTTCCTCTGACTGGCTCATCTGTACGTACAGAGGGAACCAGAATTCTCCCGACAAATTTCCGAGGTGGTGGTAGAACGAAAAGGGAAAAAAACAAAAAAACAAAAACAACAAAAAAACGGTCTAGTAAACACGGGTTCGAAAATGCAAGATGAACACTGGTTCATCTCCGCTACTGTGGGATACACGCACTAAAAGCTCTTTACCAATTGTTCGTCTTCGCTACTGTGAAGTACATATCTTCTACCGAACAACTGCTCATAGCTCTTAAGGTAGGCATTTTAGAGCCCATGTTTGCAGGACAGTTATTCTTGTTTTGATCCATACTACCATCCCTGAAAGTTTGTCGGTGGAGTTCTGGTTCAGGCTGTATTTCAGGTCTTGCACTGAAATATTTCATTGAATTTTGTCGCAAATTCACGGGCCACATTTTACAGTATTGGAATTAAAATAGTAGGTGCACTTAGACAGTTCAGCTCCTGTGTTTAGATCGTCCCGTCAAAGTTTCAATCTGCTAACTCTTCATTAGAGAATATAGCCCACACGTAATTACCCCATCGCCCAGCCACTATCTCGTCGCCAAACGGACATTAGAGCTTTCGACCAGGAGCAGTAACTGCCCCTGATGCCGTGATATAGACTCCCCGGCGTCCTCGCTGCATTCCGTTTACGATGGTCACAAACCAACAACCGTCTCTTCTCTCGTGCGCATCCATAAAACCTGGCTAATGGCCCTCGTTTATTCGCTGTTTAAAAATTCCATAACTGCGTAGCGGCGTGGGGACGCGGCAACCTGTGCTCTGGTGCTGGGAGAGCGTGGGAGGCGCGGAGGCCATACCGCTTATGACCTGGACCGCACTAGGGACCGACTGTAATATTCTATTCCACGAACGCCCTTCTCGTAGTGTGAGGATTCTGCTGCCGATTTTTCCGTGGCTCTCCTACACTCCGGATAACTGTGCAGAAAGACAAATAGAAATTACATGTGAGGGGTAGTCTTTTAATCATCACCTCAATAAAATCAAGCGGCAGCCTTGTAACTTGGTGATGGTGTTAGTCCTTCTCTACTTGTTCACCCTTCAATTTGACATGGAATTTAGTTTATCCACCTCGTCGTAGTTCCGGAATTGCATGCCACGCGGTTGTTTTTTCTCACCCGAGAAAAGAGAAAAATGTCTTTACCCAATAACAGCTAAGCCTCCGCAGCTCACTGATCAGCGTGTTTGGCTTCTACCCGCGGCACCCAGGTTTCGAGTCACAGTACAGTACCACCAGAGATTTTTCTTGGTGGGAGGACTAGAATGGGGTGCACTCTGTCTCGCGATGTAAAATGAGGAGCTGCGTGAATGAGAAGTACCAGTTCCAGAATGAAGAAATCCAATAACGGTTGTGAGAGTACTGTATCGACGCCAAGCACCTCTGACCTCATACAGCGATGACATCGGCTACGGATGACTCGGCGGTCGGTCGCTCCGGATTGCCAAAAGGTGGAGCTTTGATTTGCTTTTGCCAAAGAAGCACTATCTATGAATGTGTCGTGTGCAAAATGAGCTTTGTCGCTCTGGGTGAGCGAAAGCACCTCCATGGACACCTTCGTCTTGACAGCGTCCCGTAAACTCTCCAGGATATATCGGTATTGTTCTGTGGCGACTTACACATTATGAATATCTGTTAACAGCACATATTGGTTGTCCCTAAAAACAGTGCACCAAATTGCATGATGGATTTTTTTTCCAGTAGAGAATCGACATGTTTCAACGTGTGCTTTGACATTTGTCTGTGGTAAATTGTGAGATGTCTAGAACCCTTTCTTGATGATTACACGGCTGAATTAACCAGACACAGCTACGACGTTTCCGCTCCTGCTGCATAAGTTCGTCGGGGATTTATACTGAGCTCACCAAAGCCATGGGATACCTCCTAATGCGTCATCGGACCTCCTTTTGCACGGCTTAGCGCAACAGCTCAACATGGCCTGGATTCACCAACTCGTTGGAACCCTGCAGAAACACTGAACTACGCTGCCTGTATTGCCGTCCGTGATTGCGGAAGTGCTGCCGGGGCACGATTTTACGCACGAAGTGACATCTCGACTATAGCCCGTAAATGTTCGATGGAATTCATGTCAGGCGATCTGGTTGGCCAAATCATACGATCGAATTGTCCGGAATGTCTTTCAAACCAATAACGGACGATTGTGGCCCGATGACATGACGTAATGTCATCCATAAAAATTCTATTGTTTGTTTGGTACTTTAAGTGCAGTAATGGCAGCAAATGTTCTGCAAGTAGCCAAGCATAACCATTTCCAGTCAATGATCGGTTTACTTCCATGTAAGCCCAGACCATTGTGGAGCCACCACCAGCTTGCTTACTGCTTTGTTGACAACTTGGGTTCATGGCTTCGTGGGGTCTGCGCAACACTCGAACCCTACCATCAGCTCTTAATAATTGAAATAGGGACTCACCTGATCAGGTCACGGTTTTCCAGTCGTCTAGGGTCCAATCGATATGGTCTCTAGCCGAAGAGAGGCACCGCAGGCGATATCGTTGTGTTAGCAAAGACACTCGCGTGGGTTGTCTGCCGCCGTAGCCCACTGACGCCACATTTCACGGCACTGTCCCAAAGGAACTTTTGTCGTACGTGTGACATTGAACTCTGTGGTTGTTTCTCGTAGAGTTGTTTGTCTCTTAGGCAACTCTACGCAAAAGCCGCTACCCGCTACTTTCGGTGGTTACGTTAAGGTCGTTGTCCGTGAGGAGAGATAATGCGTGAATTTTGGTATTCTCGGCACACTCTTGACAGTGTGTATCTCGGTATATATTGTCCGCCTGCTTAGCTGAGTGGTAACTTGCCCGCCTCCAATGCAAGCGGGCCCAGGATCGATTCCCGGCCGGGTTGGAGATTTTCTCCGCTGGTGGACTGGGTGTTGTGTTGTCCTCATCATCATTTCATCCTCATCACCGGCAAGCAAGTCTCCCAATGTAGCGTCGAATGCAAATAAGACTTGCACTTGGAGGCCGAACTTCTCCGAATTGGGGCCTCCCGGCCAACGATGCCATACGCTCAATTAATTTCATTTCATCTCGGTATATGACCTCCGAAATGGAATGTCCCATGCGTCTTGCTCCAACAACCATCATGCGTTCAGAGACTGTTAAATAGCGTCGTGCAGCAGAAATCACGACGGAAGCATTTTCACTTGAATTTCCAAATGGCAGCTCCGCTAATGCACTGCCATTTTAAGCATTGTGCACGCGATACTACCTTCATTTGTATATGTACATAACGCTATCCCATGACTTTTGTAACCTCATGGAAGACTGGTTGTGAGTGTCGACTATGATCACGTTCAAATGGCTTGCAAGATGGTGAAAACTGATTCACCACGGAGAGTATCACATCGATACTGATATTACGGTCTCCGAGCATCAAGCCCACCGCTTGTTTTGTGGTTCCCACTGTTATGAAACGTTAAGAGCAGCTCACTTCAAGATTACGAGCTAAGCGCAGAAGGCTACAGTTCTGACTGGGCAGACGCAAACAACACTGATTATGCGTGATGCTTATTACTCGAAATCAACAAAATACTTACGCCTAGGAATCAAATTTATATTAGCACCTTTATACTCGCGAATTTAGAAAAGCACCATTTCTGGAAAGATTCCCGAATGCACAATAAAATGAATGTAGCAAACCAAAACGGGTATCTATCCTCACTAACCAAGTCTTAAAGTGCACCAAAACCGAACCAAGAGTGAGGATGCTGAGGCGCCGGCCAGTCGCAGTCGCCGTGAAGATGCGCACTACTTTAAAGAAAAAACACGTGAAATGGCTACCCAATGTCTCCTAGAGACGGAGAAGCAGGTTTTGATTCGCTAAAAATCAAACTTCAAACTTTGTCAACCATTGAATAAGTTCAGCCCGCGACAGTTCCCACAAAACAGTCTTCCGCCAATAGGGGTGGTTCTCATTACAAACGTTTTGGAGGGAAACCAGCGGGAAAACTTCGACTCGGATTTAAGTACTTTGTTAGACGACACTGGAGAAGCTTAGCAAGGTTGGCACTACACTTGCAGAAACCATAAGGGAGTCTCTGTTTTCCTCACCGAAATATTCGAATACATACACTCACACATGCATTCTTGCAGAGATTACCATGGGATGTGGTTTGGATGAGAAAAGGATGCTGGTGGTTAAACGGATTAAATATTAAGAAATAGGCGTGCCTTTGCTATAGTGAAGTAGATGCACGCATGTCCGAAGGAACATTGCATTATATTTCTCAATAATGTATGCGTTGCTGTTTCGTATTTATTTGCCAATACCAGGCTCTCGACTCTCAATAAATATGTCCCGCCTGGACGGGAAAACACGTAACGTACGAGTGCAGGTTGTTACACGTGGCCGACGAAATGTGGAAGTTTGAGTATGGCCACGATTCTTGCATCGAGAGCTGAGGCAGTTATGACGACCGCTCGAGTAAAGCGAGAAGTCTGGGTTTGAATAACGATCCGGCTCAAATTTTCATTGTCATCATTTCAATGTACAGTCGATCTACACCTTCGAGGTATTTCTCTACATAGTCGCCACTCCGACTTAGACATTTATCGGAGCGTTATGCGAAATTTCCAACACCATCGGCATAGAAGGCAGCCGCCTGTGCTTTCCGATAACTCTCTACGCTCATCTACAGCGCGTAGCCTGCGCCTTAGTGTTGTCTTCGTATCCAGCATTTCATGTGAACAGAGATGATAGGACGAGACTATTAGGGCTGTGTGGTGGGTGATCGAACACTTCCCACTGAAAAGGCTGCAGGAGCGACTTCACTGCCACCGCAGAGAGCGGGCCCTCCTGCTTAGCTGGAGACATTGTTGTTCGAGGCACCTTTACTCGCTCACAGTGCGCTCACAACTGAAAAGACCGTCTTGATGCCATCGACGGGCATACTAGAGATACTGCCCAAGACGTCTGTGAAAAGCCTAGTCGGATTTTCACAGTGGTTTCCATTTCGCGACCGATCGTTCCTCACTTTCCGAATAGCCCTCGTATATGGTTGTAGACAGCCACCTTTCAATCTGAAAAAGTGACATTGTGATAAAGCAAATAAAATTTTACATCGTACCCCTCTTTCCCATAATGGTAAATAGCTTACGTCAGGATAGTTACAATTAATACCGTGTGACGTTCTGGCATTGGTAGTACTTTACCCATAACTCACGAGGTATGGTCTCTCAGACCGCGCGAAAATTTTCGAACTCTCTCTCCAGCGCAAGTTGTGGTGGAATGCTTCTATACTCCCCCTACCCTCCTTAAACTGCCAAGCCTTCGATGTTTTGCTGTCGGTTGCGTTATCACCTTCGCTGTTTATTGTTGATATGTGTTATTGATAGGTGTTGGAGTCTCCTAGACTGCACCACATGAACTCCGTATACTACTGGCCATTAAAATTGCTACACCAAGAAGAAATGCAGATGATAAATGGGTATTCATTGGACAAATATATTGTACTAGAACATAGATGTGATTACATTTTCACAAAATTTGGGTGCATAGATCCAGAGAAATCAGTACCCAGAACAACCACCTCTGGCCCTAATAACGGCCTTGATACGCCTGGGCATTGAGTCAAACAGCGCTTGGATGGCGTGTACAGGTACAGCTGCCCATGCAGCTTCAACACGATGCCACAGTTCATCAAAAGTAGTGACTGGTGTATTGTGACGAGCCAGTTGCCCGGCCACCATTCGCCAGACATTTTCAATTGGTGAGAGATCTGGAGAATGTGCTGTATCCAGAAAGGCCCGTACAGGACCTGCAATATGCGGTCGTGCATTATCCTGCTGAAATGTAGGGTTTCGCAGAACACGAATGAAGGGTAGAGCCACGGGTCGTAACACATTTGAAATGTAACGTCCGCTGTTCAAAGTGCCGTCAATGCGAACAAGAGGTGACCGAGACGTGTAACCAATGGTACCCCATACCATCACGCCGGCTGATACGCCAGTATGGCGATGACGAATACACGCTTCCAATGTGCGTTCACCGCGATGTCGCCAAACACGTATGCCACCATCATGATGCTGTAAACAGAACCTGGATTCATCCGAAAAAATGTCGTTTTGCCATTCGTGCATCCTGGTTCGTCGTTCAGTGCACCATCGCAGGCGCTCCTGTCTGTGGGGCAGCGTCAAGGGTAACCGCAGCCATGGTCTCCGAGCTGCCGGAAACGTTGTCGGACCTGTTCGTGCAGATGGTTGTTGTCTTGCAAACGTCCCCATCTGTTGACTCAGGGATCGAGACGTGGCTGCACGATCCGTTACAGCCATGTGGATACGATGCCTGTCATTTTGACTGGTAGTGTTACGAGGCCGTTGGGATCCAGCACGGCGTTCCGTAATACCCTCCTGAACCCAACGATTCCAGATTCTGCTAACAGTCATTGGATCTCGACAAACGCAAGCAGCACTGTCGCGTTACGATAAACCGCAATCGCGATAGGCTACAACCCGACCTTTATCAAAGTCGGAAACGTGATGGTACGCATTTCTCCTCCTTACACGAGGCATCAGGCAACGCCGGTCAACTGCTGTTTGTGTATGAGAAATCGGTTGGAGACTTTCCTCGTGTCAGCACGTTGCAGGTGTCGCACCCGGCGCCAACCTTGTGTGAATGCTCTGAAAAGATAATCATTTGCATATCACAGCATCTTCTTCCTGTCGGTTAAATTTCGCGTGTGTAGCACGCCATTTTCGTGGTGTAGCAATTTTAATGGCCAGTAGTGTACCTGTTTTCTTCAGTATGCTACAATATAGCTCAAAATGTGTTGGCGCGAATGTGTCATTTTTAACTTGTCTAATTTGATAAAATTGTTAGTCCGCCTATGAAGGAAGGTGACAGTGATAAAGATCAAGAAATAAGACGACGATTTTACATTAGCCAGTGATCACAGTTCTGTTGTCGAACTAGAGTATGATTCAGAGGAAGAACTTCAGGAGAGTTGTGATGGGGATCTGTCTGTTCCTTCAATGAAATACTTAAAGTGTCTGTTACAATCGAATGTGTTCTGAGTGGTGATAAGAAAAATGTCTTTCGCAGCAATGAATGTCAATTTGACAGACTTTCCTTTTGTACCTATCAAGTGGAATTTTTATGCGTAAATTTAAACCTTGGAATTTAGGTTTATGTGGAAATTTATTTGCTACAGAGATCGTATAATTTTTCAGTATGTAAAATTCAGTACTCTAACAGTCTATATGTGTGTACTATTTAAAAGAATCACACAGAATTATGTACTTTTGTGCGATTAAATAGTAAAATGCTGCAGGGTCTGTTTAGTGTAATACAACAAACTAGAAGCATTTAAACAACTCTTAAATAATTGTAAAGTTAAATGTTATACAACAAAAATTAGCAATTTCAAATGATTTTTCCCATAAATCTAGGTCTAAACATAGGGGTCCCAGAGACCCCACCTCGTGGTATACGTTACATAAAAGTCACCTCGCGGGTTAAGGATTGTGACTGTGCACTAAAGCGAATAAAATTTAACATCGTACCTCTCTCTTCCACAATGGTAAATAACTTCCGTCAGAAAAGTTACACGTAATACCGTGTGAGGTTCTGTCACTGGCGATACTTCACTCTGCTTTAGAGGGGTAGGCGGCGAGGCGGCGCAGGCGCTGTTTGTCATGTGGATGGCAAGCAGTGTGCCTCAGTATTGCGCGGCACGGTGCGGCGAGCGCGCCGTTATTGATATTTATACGGCTGGGCCGTCCTTGTTTGTCTTAGGCTTCCCCGCCGCACATCCGCTCTCGTCAGCCGCATCTGGCCTAAGTCTGCTTCATCGCCACCGCTGCCGTGTCGGATTCCCAAAGTCACAAGGCTGCGCGGGGCCTCTGCGGATGTGACTCCTCCTCACAAACGAGTACAACAAGAAACCGACAGTAAAGATGTAGGAGACTATGGTAAGTTTGGAGAAACAAGTGCTCCACCCCAAATACACTGGTGAGCCAATACACTATCAACACAACTCACCGAGAGACTGAATGCCACCCGGGTGTACTGAGGGCACGTGATGTCATAAATGTACTGTATAAGAAAAGCAAAGTCGAATTATCATAGCGACTATATGGGCTGTAGAAGGGGAAATTCCCTAACAGCGACTTTGATAAAGGGTACATTCTTATGACTCAAAACCTTGGAATGAACGCCTCGGAAATAGCTCTTCACCAGCTGTTGCCGTGAGCATATCCGGACAGTTTAATGCGGAGAAACAACGAGATAGCTACGTGGTGTTGGACGTCCACAGAACGCGAAAACAGGAGACTTACTACTCTCTGTAAAGTAGTGCAGGCGGCATAGCATATATTATAGTACAATGCTGGCGAAGGTAAAAGTGTTTCAGAGCAAACTGAATCTTTGCAGCAATTGTACACTAGGTGTACCCCTGTAGAGCCAATGAATGTGTCACTTGCCATTGTAGATGATATGGAATCATAGAGACTGGTCAGTGGATCAGTGGGAACGTGTCCTCTGGTCGGAGTTAGTTAGTTACGTGTTCCATTGATCAATAGCATGGAAAAAGCGTTATGATGTGGAACGTGTCAAATGCACAAAAAATGCGCACAGGAAACAAATTTTTCTTTTTTTATATAATGTTATACCTAAATATTTCTCTTATCTATCCCATTCCCTTAAATGGCACAAAATGCATATATCTCAAGATTTATTTACTCATATTCAAGAATTCATCTATGGTATAGAAGGAGTTGCCAAAGAGGTATGATTTCAGTTTGGTTTTGAAACTATTACTGCTGTCTGTCAGACATTTTATTTCATCTGGCAATTTATCAAAAAGTTTTATAGCAGCATATTTTACCCCTTTCTGTGTCAAAAATACGTTAAGTAAAGGATAGTGTAGGTCTTTCTTTTTTCTGGTATTGTAATCATGAATGTCGCTGTTGATTTTAAACTGATCCATGTAGTTGAGAAAAAATTTCATTACTGAGTAAATGTACTGTGAAGCAGTTGTAAGAATTCCTAACCCTTTAAACAGATGCCTACAAGATGTGCCACTATGAACCCCACACATTATTCTAACTACTTTCTATTCAGCAGTGAATACCTTTTGCCTAAGTGTCGCGTTGCCCCAGAATATTATTATGACATCAGAGAGTGAAAGTATGCATAGTATGTTAGCTTACTAATTTCTACATCCTATATCATACGTCACAAGCTCATTGGCTTAAAGCGGACACGTAAACGTACGATACAGAAGGGGAAATTTATGTGGGACCTCGTCTCCTCACGCCTGTACACCTGCTTGCGGCATTGTTATCTTATTGCTATTTACAGGGTGGCAATCATTGAACTATATGAAATAAAATCGTCATAACTTCTGAACGATTTGAGTTAGGACGTTCAAACTGTTCGGTTGGCCGCGGGAAGATGGGAGTTAGCATACGCATTCCTGATTTGCTTTAGCGACCAAACTCACTTTCATTTGGATGGTTTACTCAGAAAGCAAAATTGGCTCATTTGAGGGACTGAGAATCCGCATTTCGCGATCGAGAAGTCCTTTCTCCTCAACGGGTAACTGTGTGGTTTACAAAGTCCAGTCACGGAATAATCTATGCGATATTCTTTGATGGCACTGTGATTACCGAACGGTACGAGAAGATTTTTGAAGATGACGTCATCCCCATTATCCAAAAGTGACCCTGATTTCATTCAAGACCGAGCTCTACCCCATCGAAGCAGGAGAGTGTTTGATGTCCTGGAGGAGTGCTTCGGGAACCGCATTCTGGCATGTGCCTGGATTGGCCGCCATATTCTCCGGATCTGAACACATGCGACTCCTTTCTGTGGAGCTATATTAAAGACAAGCTGTACAGCAACAACCCCAAGACCATTGCTGAGCTGAAAACAGCCACTGAGGATGTCATCGACAGCACCGATGTTCCGACACTTCAGCGGGTCATGCGGAATTGCGTTATTCATCTGCGCCACGTCATCTCCAGGCAATCGAAAACGTCATAATCTAAATTCGAATATCTGTAGTGACGTTTACATGCTGAAGAAAGTGCGTGCACGCCGTAGTTTGATGGGTTTTGGAGCTACCTTTCTCAACTGTGCCACGCTACGTAGTAAAAACTATGTCCCACAATCAAAAGAGTATTTGCTCCATAAAAATTTCAATTAGATTAGTCCTCCAGAAGAGAAAACTCTTACAGCTCTACATAACGTCCCTTTACAGTACCGACAAGTGCTTTGTTACTCAGTTGATTGGTTGATTTGGGGGAGGGGACCAAACAGCGAGGCCATCGGTCCCGCCGGGTTAGGGAAGGATGGGGAGGGGAGTCGACCGTGCCCTTCCAAAGGAACCATCCGGGCACCTGGAATCAGGATGGCTGGAAGCAGGTGAATCGTTGTACTGCCGAATGCGATTTTTACTCGGAATTACTATTACAATTAGCATTCAGCCATGCAGACATGTTTTTCCCAAAATACATCCACGCAGTTTGATTGTATACAGCATACAATGTGTCTAAAAATGTGTCCCGAATTCTTCCAGCCGCTTGGTCTAGTCAAAGAGAGGAAATGAGTCCTACGAATATATGCTCGGAAAGAAATATATTCTGCAATACGGGCCATATTGTCCAAAGACGGCCATCTGCTAACATTTCAGAAGGTACCCTTCGTGGTACCCACTCATTATCACGCATCCGTCAGCTCTACTAAGAGAATCAAGAACGCTAGCGAACACACGTAACTGCTCTCGAATTTGGCCACATGCGTGTAAGGCAAATATTTGTATGGGCTGTCAAGATAATGTTCTACTGGCGTGACATTCGCTCTTCCATATCCGGCGTACGAGCTGGAGATACCTTGCCCTTCTTGCGAATGGTCCGTTGTCTGCAAGTTGTTGTAACAGCCTGTTGAACACTTTTTTGTGGTGGAATATGGCGATGAGAAATTCGTTCGGCGTACATTAAATGTTCGTGTCGATTAACTCCCTTGACTCAAACATAGCAGGATATCATGCCTACAATTTCTCACGTGACGTAGTTAAAGTACCATAGTTATTGAAACTTCCTGGCAGATTAAAACTGTGTGCCGGACCGACACTCGAACTCGGGACCTTTGCCTTTCGCGGGCAAGCGCTCTACCAACTGAGCTACCCAAGCACGACTCACGCCCCGTCCTCACAGCTTTAATACTGCCAGTACCTCGTCTCGTACCTTCCAAACTGACGATTTAGAAGAGATAGGGGATCCAGTATTAGAATCGGAATTTAAAAGAGCTTTGGAGGACTTACGGTCAAATAAGGCAGAAGGGATAGATAACATTCCATCAGAATTTCTAAAATCATTGGGGGAAGTGGCAACAAAACGACTATTCACGTTGGTGTGTAGAATATATGAGTCTGGCGACATACCATCTGACTTTCGGAAAAGCATCATCCACACAATTCCGAAGACGGCAAGAGCTGACAAGTGCGAGAATTATCGCACAATCAGCTTAAGAGCTCATGCATCGAAGCTGCTTACAATAATAATATACAGAAGAATGGAAAAGAAAATTGAGAATGCGCTAGGTGACGATCAGTTTGGCTTTAGGAAAAGTAAAGGGACGAGAGAGGCAATTCTGACGGTACGGCTAATAATGGAAGCAATGCTGAAGAAAAATCAAGACACTTTCATGGGATTTGTCGACCTGGAAAAAGCGTTCGACAATATAAAATGGTGCAAGCTGTTCGAGATTCTGAAAAAAGTAGGGGTAAGCTATAGGGAGAGACGGGTCATATACAATATTTACAACAACCAAGAGGGAATAATAAGAGTGGACGATCAAGAACGAAGTGCTCGTATTAAGAAGGGTGTAAGACAAGGCTGTAGCCTTTCGCCCCTACTCTTCAATCTGTACATCGAAGAAGCAATGATGGAAATAAAAGAAAGGTTCAGGAGTGGAATTAAAATACAAGGTGACATTGCTACCCTGAGTGGAAGTGAAGAAGAATTAAATGATCTGCTGAATGGAATGAACAGTCTAATGAGTACACAGTATGGTTTGAGAGTAAATCGGAGAAAGACGAAGGTAATGAGAAGTAGTAGAAATGAGAACAGCGAGAAACTTAACATCAGGATTGATGGTCACGAAGTCAATGAAGTTAATGAATTCTGCTACCTAGGCAATAAAATAACCAATGACGGACGGAGCAAGGAGGACATCAAAAGCAGACTCGCTATGGCAAAAGAGGCATTTCTGGCCAAGAGAAGTCTACTAATATCAAATACCGGCCTTAATTTGAGGAAGAAATTTCTGAGGATGCACGTCTGGAGTACAGCATTGTATGGTAGGGAAACATGGACAGTGGGAAAACCGGAACAGAAGAGAATCGAAGCATTTGAGATGTGGTGCTATAGACGAATGTTGAAAATTAGGTGGACTGATAAGGTAAGGAATGAGGAGGTTCTACGCAGAATCGGAGAGGAAAGGAATATGTGGAAAACACTGATAAGGAGAAGGGACAGGATGATAGGACATCTGCTAAGACATGAGGGAATGACTTCCGTGGTACTAGAGGGAACTGTAGAGGGCAAAAACTGTAGAGGAAGACAGAGATTGGAATACGTGAAGCAAATAATTGAGGACGTAGGTTGCAAGTGCTACTCTGAGATGAAGAGGTTAGCACAGGAAAGGAATTCGTGGCGGGCCGCATCAAACCAGTCAGTAGACTGATGACAAAAAAAAAAAAAAAAAAAAAAAAAAAAAAAAAAAAAAAAAAAAGTGATGGAGTGGTTCACGCTTTTGAAGGAACGTTGCCAGACGAAAGCCATTCAGAAACAGGCTGGATACAAACGTTAAAGGAGTATAGCGAGCTGGTTTGTGTCGTATGCACGGGGCACGATCGATGGCGCTTAATATTCATCTAACAAGCCTATACGCTTGTCCGGATTGATTTATGCAGACGGCAGGAAACGTAAATCAGTGTCCGTCGGCCTCACCGGTTATTGGCTGCGTGCAGATACCAGCCCTGCACCACGGCGCACAGTCATTGACCCGGATTATACCGGTGTCACCAAGGACACTATTTCCTGTACACGGTCAGACGCTGAGTTGATGCAGTTGGTATTCCAAACAGATCTGTAGCGACCATCTAATGCGACTACATGGGTTACGTGCAACAATCACTACATTTTATGCCTTTTGTAACATAGTTCAACGAAATTTTAGTCCTTTTCGTATTTTTTCACATACTTTCTAAGGCCTAAATCCTAAACACTTTCTACAGCCATTGCACAGCATTTGATTGTGGGGACCATGCAACACTTTTGCATGACTTGGAGAATTATGGGATTGCTTCAGTTCATTCTTGGAAAACAGGTTCAAATGGTTCAAAATGGCTCTAATCACTATGGGACTTAACAGCTGAGGTCATCAGTCCCCTAGACCGAACTACTTAAACCTAACTAACCAAAGGACAGCACACACATCCATGCCCGAGGCAGGATTCGAACCCGCGACCGTATCAGTAGCGCTGTTACGGACTCAAGCGCCTAGAACCGCTCGGCCAGCCCGACCCGCTTGGAAAACAGGAAGCAAAGAGTTTTCTTCTAGTATGAATAAACATGAGGAGACTCAATCTGATTGCGGTCATCAAATGTGCAAATTAACAAAGGTCTGCGTTGATTTACTTGATGTATATCCATGATCTGCTACTAAAAATGATAAACGACTCCAATTTTTTCTCTTTGTGGATGCAACAAGTGTTATTCTAAAACACGTTGAACGTAATGCAGATTATGAAGCTAACAGGGTAGACAATAACATCAGCACCTAATTGCGGTCATCAAATGTGCAAATTAACAAAGGTCTGCGTTGATTTACTTGATGTATATCCATGATCTTCTACTAAAAATGATAAACGACTCCAAATTTTTCACTTTGTGGATGCAACAAGTGTTATTCTAAAACACGTTGAACGTAATGCAAATTATGAAGCTAACAGGGTAGACAATAACATCAGCACCTAATTGCGGTCATCAAATGTGCAAATTAACAAAGGTCTGCGTTGATTTACTTGATGTATATCCATGATCTTCTACTAAAAATGATAAACGACTCCAATTTTTTCACTTTGTGGATGCAACAAGTGTTATTCTAAAACACGTTGAACGTAATGCAAATTATGAAGCTAACAGGGTAGACAATAACAACAGCACCTGGCTTTCAGAGATCACATCAATATTTAGCTGCTATGTAACGCCATGCGTGACATTTCTGACACGTAAAGGCAAAATTTTAGTATTCCAAGGTGACCTAACAGTCAGAAAAGTGGACTATTTTCAGTCAGTAGGGCTGAGAGTATATGATAGGCTTTATTGGAAATATCACGTTCAAGACATCGTGCGGAAACAAGAAGCTGGCCTTACAAATCTTTTAACTGCCAGTCTTAGGAAGAATTACGCTACAGTTCTCTTGAGACTTTGTAGGTTAAGAGGAAAAGCCAACAAACTGCCTTTCGTTCCACTATTTTTTTTTATTCCGTGACGTTTTCAGCTAATTGAGGGTTATTCAGATAGCAGCTTAGTAATGTCTTGTCAGTTACTGGCTCATGCTTATCTAATAAGCAGAAAACCATTTAGTAGAACGAAATTCAATTTGTTTCCTTTTGAATCTTAGATCTGAAATCGTTCTTCTAGGAAGTGACAGAAGAATCCATTGAGTTGCAGTTTAAATTCAGAGAACCGGAGTTAGAGGCAATTCTGTTGCACTGCTTCCAGTGTATATCTTATGTAAGAAGCATAACAACGAAGAAAGATTTAAGAGTGTGTAGAGGCGTAAGGACATAAATTTTTCTTTCGCTCCCCTTCCTGATGGAACACGACAGTGAATGACTACTATGACACAAAACACCCTCTGCCATACGCTGAGCAGTATTTTGAGCAGCATACAGGATATTAAGAAAACTGAGAAGTCGAAAGAAATACAGTACCCATGTGTCGAGAAACGGATATTTTATGGGACATGGACACTTGTTCGTAGCAGACTGTAGTAAAACATGAAACGACGTGTCACTGAAGCTCTGTTAACACACTCAGCAAGCCGCTTTGAATGATTTTCTGTTTTCCTGTGATCTAGCTACACATTTGTCTGAACAATAGGTAGCATAACCGTGAATTTATGTCAACATGCATGCATACCTGTATCGTGACTTTATGTTACGTTGAAAAATATTAGATTGGTGCCTAAGCACGTAACGTTACGCCAGAAGTTTAATAAACACAACAGATAGATATTACATGGACTTTAGTCTTCAGTAATATATTCTTCTTTACTGCCCACAAAAGTCTGCCAACGTTGGAGTAACTTTTCGATTTCGCTGCTGTAAATTCACGTGGTTTTGAGGCGAAGAACTCGTCGGGCCGTGTTCGAAGAGCATCTTCATCCCGAAATGAAGTTCCTTAAAAGTTGTTCAGCTGAGAGCGGAAAAGGAGAAAATGTTAGGCCGAAAGATCATGTGAATAAGGTGGATGGAGAATGGCTTCCCAACCCAACTACTCTATTATACCGAATTTTCTGTCTAGTGGAATTGCGAGGGGGGGGGGGGGGAGTTATCGTGGAGTAGCAGCTCTTCACGCAGTCTTCCTGGTCATTGTCCTCGGACTGTGTCTGCGAAGCGTCTCCGTTGTTGACAATAAATTCCTGCAGTGATGGTTACATCTCGAGGAAGAAGTTCGTAGTAAGCCACACCGTAGTTGTTCCACCAGATTCATAACATTATCTTTCGAGAATGCGTGCAAGTCTTTTTACGAAAAGTAGTTGCTCTGTTGGGGCTCAACCGTTTCTTTATTTACCTTACGTTACCATGAAGATATAATTTCTCGTCTCCAGTAACGATGTGGGACAGGCATGGCCGGTGTTATTCGCGAGCCTAGTTGTGACGAGCAAGCAGAGATGCACGTATGCCAACCCGCTGGTTTTTGTGATTTTTACCCACACACCCCAGCCGGCCGCTGTGGACGACCGGTTCTAGGCTCTTCAGTCTGGAACCTCGTGACCGCTACGGTCGCTGGTTCGAATCCTGGCTCGGGCATGGATGTGTGTGATGCCCTTAGGTCAGTTAGCTTCAAGTAGTTCTCAGTCTATGGGACTGATGACCTCAGGTGTTAAGTCCCATAGTGCTTGGAGCCAATTTGAACCACACACCCCACTTTGGAATGTTCCCCATAACATCCAAATCTCACACAAAGGTGGAGTGATCACAGTTCATCACATTTGCCAGTTCTCGAGTACAATGACGTGGACCATTGTGCATTAATGCGTTTAAATGGTTTTAATTAAACGCCGAGGGTCTTCCCGAACGTCGAGAGTCACTAATGTCAAAACAATTTTCCTTTAAACGGAAAAATCATTTTCTTACCGTGCTCTGTCTAACAGAGTTACCCTCAAACATGGCACAAATATTTCTGGCTGCCTCCCCTGCTGTCACCCCGCTACTGAACTCAAACAGAAAATTATGTCGGAAATGTTCCGAGTTCTCCAGCTGGCATCCATTTTCTGGCGCCCACAGCTGCACTCACTATCTCCAATTGACAAAATGACAATATATAAACTCAAATAGCAACGGTGAACTACAGATAAAAAATTACGCCCTATAAATAAACCCATAGCAATCAGAATTACAGCATGCAAAACAAAAACGAACGAACTTGTACACTAACGTAATATACACTATGTGATGAAAAGTATCCGGACACTCCCAAAAACATTCGCTTTTCATATTAGGTGCATTTTGCTGCCACCTACTGCCAGGTGCTCCATATCAGCGACCTCGGTAGTCATTAGAGCAGAACGGGGCGCTGCGCGGAACTCACGGACTCCGAACATGGTCAAGTGGTCCCATACTCCTAAACATCCCTAGGACCACTGTTTCCGGTGTGATACTGAAGTGGAAACGTGAAGGAACACGCACAGCACAAAAGCGTACAAACCGATCTCGTCTGTTGACTGACAGAGACAGCCGACAGTTGAAGAGGGTGGTAATGTGTAATAGACAGACATCTATCCAGACCATCACACAGGAATTTCGAACTGCACCAGGATCCACTGCAAGTACTACGGCAATTAGGCGGGAGGTGAGAAAACTTGGATTTCATGGTCGATAAGCCGCACATGACGCCGGTAAATACCAAACGACGCCTCGCTTGGTGCAAGGAGCGTCAACATTGGACGATGGACCAGTGAAAAAGCGTTGTGTGGAGTGACGAATCACGGTACATAATGTGGCGATCTGAGGGGAGGGTTTGGGTATGGCGAATTCCCGGTAAACTTCGTCTGCCAGCGTGTGTAGTGCCCAGAGTAAAATTCGGAGGCGGTGGTGTTATGGTGTGGTCGTGTTTTTCTTGGAGGGGGTTTGCACCCCTTGTCGTTTTGCGTCGTACTATCACAGCACAGGCCTACATTGTTGTTTTAAGCGACTTCTTGCTTCCCACTGTTGAAGAGCAATTCGGGGACGGCGATTGCATCTTTCAACACGATCGAGCACCTGTTCATAATGCACCGCCTGTAGCGGAGTAGTTACACGACAATAATATCCCTGTAATGAATGGACCGACCTGCACAGGGTCGCCCGCATCTCGTGGTCGTGCGGTAGCGTTCTCGCTTCCCACGCCCGGGTTCCCGGGTTCGATTCCCGGCGGGGTCAGGGATTTTCTCTGCCTCGTGATGGCTGGGTGTTGTGTGATGTCCTTAGGTTAGTTAGGTTTAAGTAGTTCTAAGTTCTAGGGGACTGATGACCATAGATGTTAAGTCCCATAGTGCTCAGAGCCATTTGAACCATTTTTTTGCACAGGGTCGTGGCCCTGAATCCTATAGAACACCTTCGCAATATTTTGGAACGCCTACTTCGTGCCAGACCTCACCGACCGACTCGATACCTGGCCTCAGTGCAGCACTTTGTGAAGAATGGGTTTCCATTCCCCAAGAAACGTTCCAGCAACTGATTGAACATATGCCTCCGAGAGTGGAAACTTTCATCAATGCTAAGGGTGGGCCAACACCATACTGAATTCCAGCATTACCGATTGGGCGCTACGAACGTGTTAGTCATTTTCAGCCAGGTGTCCGGATACTTTTGATCACATAGCGTGTGTAGTATGCAAAATTCTGAATAGGTCGCAGAGGGAAAACTCATTGACTGAATACAAAATGATATTATTAATGCAATATTGCGCATTTTGGCTTCTGCCATCAGGTATCTTGGAACTCCAAGTAACAAGGTGATAAAATAGTTACATGTTGTAGTGGTAACAAAAATTGAGCAGTGCGTCTCCGATGAGACAATGCTATACCCACCTCCTAAGCTGGCGAGTATTGCCACCGCAACTGCTGCATACTTCTGTTGCGACCTTCGGCCAGGACATTGGCGCGGGCAGGCTTTTCCTTGCACCAGTAGCGCCTGCCGTGCGGTTATTGCAGCAGAATCCGGCGCCACTTGATTCCGTTGTTTACGGTCGGACGGAGAGCTTAGGCCGGACCACGGCCGGCTCCAAATCCACGTTCACAGTGCGGTCCGTGCCAAAGCCAGCCGCCCATACAGCCGCTCGTCGCCAAAGCCCGCTCACACCCACCTACCGAGGGCCCACACACGCGCCCCAAATCTCCCTAATACCTGAATGGCGTGGCAGTGGGTAGCATGTTCCATCCATTATGTTTCTCAGTTTTACAATATCTTCAATTCGCAGGGGCTCGGGGTACTTCAGGAGTAATAATAAATATTATAGGAAGCGGTGGTGTAGGCTAATTCGAGTGAAACGTTCCATACAATTTTTAGTTGTTATGAAATGTATTCGCCGGACTGGGACTCGAACCTGGACCTCCTGCTTCACGCGATCCGTCGTCTTAACCAGTTTGACTGTCCGTGCAAAACTCAAGGCCAGACCCAAACTTTCAGATGTCGCCGTTCCTACGTCACAGCCTGTGCTCGTACAGAGGAGGCATTTCAATTGAAAGTCTCTGCTTGGTATCGACGAATAAATACGATAATGTACTTCCTATTTTACTAAGAAGAACGATGCAATATAGCTTTATCGGTTGCACAAGTACTTATTTCACCAGTTCGTACTCTGCTGTGGGTTTGTTTAACAGCTGTTATTTTTGTTTTCAAGGACAAGTTGTGAACTTGTGCTTGAGTTCATTTAACTAGATTTTTCAATTGTTATTATGATTATGATTCATCGATTCAACTGCAACATTTAAGCATGCCACACGTTTTACAAATCCTGATTATCCCAATGCAAACGGCCTTGCCGCAGTGGATACATCGGTTCACGTGAGATTACCGAAGTTGAGCGCTGTCGGGCGTGGTCGGCACTTAGAATCGGTGACCATCCGGGCCTCCATGCGCTGTTGCCATTTTTCGTGGTGCACTCAGCCTCGTTATGCCAATTGAGGAGCTACTCGTCCGAATGGTAGCGGCTTCGGTCAAGAATACCATCATAACGACCGGGAAAGCGGTGTGCTGCCCCACGCCCCTCCTACCTGCATCCTCCTCTGAGGATGACACGGCGGTCGGATGGTCCCGGTAGGCCACTCGTGGCCTGAAGACGGAGTGAGTATCCCGATATGGTACAAGGGCTACTCGGAAAGTGAGGTCCGATCGGGTGCGAAATAGAAACCACAGTGGAAATCCGATGAGGATTTGCACGGATGTGTTCGTCAATGTCATGTCGCTCATCAGGTCTGAGCGCACGGTAAGAAAGTAAAAATACCTATAAAATAGTGTCCCCGCCAAGTATGAGGGGCTGGTGACAGATTCCGCCTTATGACATGCAGCCCACATAATGTAACGGGGTGTATTCCTTCTTCATAAAAATTCTCACCCGCAACTTGCATGGTCAATGTAGGTGCTCCTGCAGCATTTTCGACAGGAAGTCTTTGACCACCGACAATACAGCCCATAATTGGCTCCCTCTGAATTTCATCTTTGATCATTTGAACTGCTGGCTACGAAGACATTTTGGCACAGACAAGGAGCTGTACACCAGCTTAGAGAATTGGCGAAAAGTACAAATGGCTGCCTTCTGGGTATTAGAAAGTTGGTACCACGCTATGGCAGATGTCTAATTCTGAGCGGTGACTATGTAGAGAAGTAGCTGGAAGGTGTAGCTAACTGTTTCAAATAAACTTTTTTTTTTCATTGTGGTTTCCATTTCGCAGCCGATCGGACCATTCTTTCCAAATAGCCCTCTTATATACAGGGTGTAACGGCTATAAGCATAGGTAACTGTAGATGGGGTACCTTAATATATACACACATCAATGTGTTGGTTATTTTTCCTCTTAGACGAAGGAGGAGGTTGGTTGGTTGGTTTGACAATTAAAGGGACCAAACTGAAGGAGGAGGAGATTTGTGTTTATCGTCCCGTCGACAACGAAGTCATTAGAGAGGGAGCACAAGCTCAGATTGGAGTAGGATGGGAAAGGAAATCGGCCGGGCCCTTTCAAAGGAACCATCCCGGCATTTGCCTGAAACGATTTAGGGAAATCACGGAAAACCTAAATCAGGATGGCCGGAGACGGGTCTTCCAGGAAGTCTTCCCACAAACACTTCACATAATTTACTGCCCGATGTTTCCTACAAGTTCGTAACAACAACACTAAGTGGACTACCCCTGTCAGTATAGACTAGGCATTTGGTGTCCATGCATCCACACCTGACCTGGTGTCCAGGGGAAAGTATGCATTAATGGCTTGCTCTTGTCATATGTACTTGGAGGAACTACCCAACCAAAAAACATGCGAATTGTGATAACTACAATTATTAGCCTGCAAATGATGTAATGTTGTTCAGTATAGCGTCCTCAGTCACCAACAGAAATATCTGAACTTACACCCATTGCACTCCATATGTAAGTGTTCTGTAGTGGATACACCGCTGTTGCTTTTAGAGAATACGGTAGACGATTTTCTGACCTCAGGGTATCAGATTCAAGAGTGTTCCCAAGAGCTTTCACTAAAGTGCGGATGACTGGTATAGTACGCAGCAACTGCAGTTCATCTGATCGTGAAGATGAACAGAGAGTAGATGAAGCAGAAGACATTATTTAGGTGGTAAATCGTAGTCCTTCAACTAGGACACATACCGGAGTTCTGCGTACAAGAATATGAAAGAGATTATACATACATATTCTTTATCATTTACAACGGATTCAACATCTTTTAGGAGATTGTGGCAGATGATTAGAATTTTAGTGTTGGCTAATTGCAAATTACCGAGTAATCCGATTTATACTGCCTACTTGTTAAGCCACTTTTACTCATATCTTTCTCCGTTACATGGGTAATCCACATCGGTGGCGAAACGAAACCCCACGTGATTTTTGGGACACACATTTTCAAAAAGCCTATCTGTGGCATTATAATCAGCTGACTGGGCCAGATGTGTTGCCACATCGTCTCTTCTTCCAGTAGGAGTATATTCCAAGGCTATATTTAGAACTATTTTTTGTCCATCTTCAGTACGTGGTTTTCCTAGTTTTTTTTTCTATTCTGTTTCCCAGACTCTTATGAGCTTTCAGCATTGTTAGAAGAGGTATTTCCTACAGTACGATTGGACCGCTGAAAATTTTAATCATCAGGTGAGAGATCATCTGAATCTAGTGTTCCCATGAAAATGGATCAGCAGATATAGTCACTTTTTTTGACCACCAAAGTCCTGTGCCTTACTTATTTGGATTTTTGCCTTTGGGGATGGTTGAAAGACGAATTCTACAAAAAGCAAATACGAGCGTCGAGCTAATCTGTCTGATTTCAAATAAAACAACGCCGACATGAGAAAGGCTACAAGTGGTGTTGTCAACAGAATTCCAAGTGCATGGACGTCTTATTAACTTGTTCTTCATGGGCAACCTTGTAGCCTGTTCCGACCTTAGATTTCAGACCATCTTTTTATGTAACGATCAATGTCTCTTCTTCGAGAAGGAGGATATTCCTAGGCAAGTTTCAGGAATCTTTTGTCTTCCATCTTCAGTATGTGATCTTCACAGGTTTCTATTTTGAAATATAGTGTTTAGTCATTCAATGAAAAAAAATGTTATTTTTGTCTCATTTCTTCATCCCTTTCCTATTGCTTAGAGAGTAACCTATTACTGATATCCGAAATCTCATTTCCAGTATCCACACTATCTTCAGTATTTTATTCAAGCACGTCTTAGTTCGTTACAGCAGAATCAGTTCGGTGATAATTTTACAGTACTTTTCCTCTCAATGTTTCTTCGAATTATTCCTGTATTGAAATCTATGAAGTTTCTTTGTCACTTAGTCGTCGTCAACAAAAGAAGGTTCACGACCGAGGTAAGAAAAACTAGAGATCTGTTTTTTACATTGATAACCTATTTTATCTTTAATAGGATGGACCAATCGCATTGCAGTAAGTTTTGTTTTCTTCCTGGATATGTGCAGATAGTAACTTCTTCTATTACCATGTAACATATGCATGATGTTCGAAGTCTGTCTTCGTCTTGCTGTAGAAATAATTGGCCTTCTACCAATGGCCTTACTTTTATATACTTGTTGATAATTTTTATTCAGGGTAAAATATTCTGTTCCCAGTTTCTAAACACTTCAGCCATGTATATATCTAAGAGAAGTAGACAGAGGTTACAGCTTTGCTGTACACGGTTATTAATTAAAGTTTATTGTATTAGTTTCTATCTCGGACCTAATAAATTTTCGTCGTTTTACAAGTATTTTGCATTACGTGAATCATATGTTCCGGATGTCCATTATTTTGTGTTATCCTCCACGGCTACTCATAGATTTGTTGAAATTCCTCCCGTTAGTTTTCTTTTGGAACATATGCGGCTATCAATGTTTACACTGCCTATTTGGTGCCCAAGGGCTAAAATACTTTCATACAGGGTGTTTCAAAAATGACCGGTATATTTGAAACGGCAATAAAAACTAAACGAGCAGCGATAGAAATACACCGTTTGTTGCAATATGCTTGGGACAACAGTACATTTTCAGGCGGACAAACTTTCGAAATTACAGTAGTT
The DNA here is from genome assembly GCF_023898315.1 of Schistocerca nitens. Taxonomy (NCBI): domain Eukaryota; kingdom Metazoa; phylum Arthropoda; class Insecta; order Orthoptera; family Acrididae; genus Schistocerca; species Schistocerca nitens. The sequence continues at coordinate 416,860,793 of NC_064619.1, read as the reverse complement.
ACAATTTTCAACAACAGATGGCGCTGCAAGTGATGTGGAAGATATAGAAGACAACGCAGTCTGTGGGTGCACCATTCTGTACGTCGTCTTTCTACTGTAAGCGTGTGCTGTTCACAACGTGCAAATGTGCTGTAGACAACATGGTTTATTCCTTAGAATAGAGGATTTTTCTGGTGTTGGAATTCCACCGCCTAGAACACAGTGTTGTTGCAACAAGACGAAGTTTTCAACGGAGGTTTAATGTAACCAAAGGACCGAAAAGCGATACAATAAAGGATCTGTTTGAAAAATTTCAACGGACTGGGAACGTGACGGATGAACGTGCTGGAAAGGTAGGGCGACCGCGTACGGCAACCACAGAGGGCAACGCGCAGCTAGTGCAGCAGGTGATCCAACAGCGGCCCCGGGTTTCCGTTCGCCGTGTTGCAGCTACGGTCCAAATGACGCCAACGTCCACGTATCGTCTCATGCGCCAGAGTTTACACCTCTATCCATACAAAATTCAAACGCGGCAACCCCTCAGCGCCGCTACCATTGCTGCACGAGAGACATTCGCTAACGATATAGTGCACAGGATTGATGACGGCGATATGCATGTGGGCAGCATTTGGTTTACTGACGAAGCTTATTTTTACCTGGACGGCTTCGTCAATAAACAGAACTGGCGCATATGGGGAACCGAAAAGCCCCATGTTGCAGTCCCATCGTCCCTGCATCCTCAAAAAGTACTGGTCTGGGCCGCCATTTCTTCCAAAGGAATCATTGGCCCATTTTCAGATCCGAAACGATTACTGCATCACGCTATCTGGACATTCTTCGTGAATTTGTGGCGGTACAAACTGCCTTAGACGACACTGCGAACATCTCGTGGTTTATGCAAGATGGTGCCCGGCCACATCGCATGGCCGACGTCTTTAATTTCCCGAATGAATATTTCGATGATCGTGTGATTGCTTTGGGCTATCCGAAACATACAGGAGGCGGCGTGGATTGGCCTCCCTATTCGCCAGACATGAACCGCTGTGACTTCTTTCTGTGGGGACACTTGAAAGACCAGGTGTACCGCCAGAATCCAGAAACAATTGAACAGCTGAAGCAGTACATCTCATCTGCATGTGAAGCCATTCCGCCAGACACGTTGTTAAAGGTTTCGGGTAATTTCATTCAGAGACTACGCCATATTATTGCTACGCATGGTGGATATGTGGAAAATATCGTACTATAGAGTTTCCCAGACCGCAGCACCATCTGTTGTTGAAAATTGTAACTACTGTAATTTCGAAAGTTTGTCTGCCTGAAAATGTACTGTTGTCCCAAGCATATTGCAACAAACGGTGTATTTCTATCGCTGCTCGTTTAGTTTTTATTGCCGTTTCAAATATACCGGTCATTTTTGAAACACCCTGTATATATAATGGTGTAATTTGATATTTTATTTTTTTCGTTTTCTATTTAGTAATATTGCCATTCGTGCCGCAACGTTATCTTTACGTGAAACTCCACTATAAATCACTGCATTTCTTTTACTTCTTTAGTCCCCTGCATTTTTTGTCCCAGTGATTAAAATATTATTAATTTAGTTTCAAGACAGATCTGATCTTTAACAAGTTTTCATTCGTTTTTTATACGTTTTATATTTCACGTTCCCTCTTAATTACGATGTTGGTGTACAAAGGAAAATAAATAAAAAGATGCATTCGGGAGCTTCTCAGATGGTGGGTCCACCCATCGCCCCCGTGGTTCAACAGGCTGAGTTCTATGAAAAGCGTAGGTCAATGTGGAACTCACTTCGTATGGCGCCTCAGCTGATACCTGTGCGGTACGAGTGACCCTGCCAGTAGCTATGCTACTGCTGGCTTAGCTCTCGCCTGCGAGCCCGCCAACCTCTCCAGACACATGTTCAGTGCTTAAATAATGCGGTGTTCCCTGTCGAGGTGCACTGGCTTCAGATGTGTAATTTATGAAAAATCAACTGTGAACATAATCATTCCCCTTGGGTTGACACCTTCTGTGGTTATGTATCCTGTAACCGATAAAAAATGGCAAATGTTAATTGATATGTATTATTCGAATTAGTCTCTAATAATACGCACCCGCTTGTATAGAATAACTCGCACCCCGTTCACTTGGGAAACAGAAAGAAGAAACAGACCTGGACGGAATCAGCGCAGCGAATCAATTACCGTGACTCCCGGGTTCGATTCCCGGCGGGGTCAGGGATTTTCTCTGCCTCGTGATGGCTGGGTGTTGTGTGCTGTCCTTAGGTTAGTTAGGTTTAAGTAGTTCTAAGTTCTAGGGGACTTATGACCACAGCAGTTGAGTCCCATAGTGCTCAGAGCCAATTACCGTGACTGGTGCATCGGGAAGCTTGACAGTGGATTTTAGGTGGTTTCTCGCGCTCGCTTGGGCAAATACTGGATTGGTTTCGCAATTTCCACCTCACAAAATAAGACTCACAAACAGCAAACAAATTTTACACAAGAGACAGGAAGATGGCGCACACGGCTTCCTTGTGTAACGGTCGGCTGCGCTACAGGAAGGTCATGCAACTGTAAAGTTAAATCAGCTAGATATTGCATTATAAAATACATATCTATATCTCAATTGTTTATTGTAGACATTCGATTTCAGTCGAACACAAATGTTACTTTGTTCAATTAACCTTTAGGATCATTATATGAATACGCGGTGTCTCGACATTTGGACATGTCCGAAAGAACAGACACCTTGAATTCACATAATTGATTCGCCTCGATGAGCAATGATTCTAAAAGCTTCAGTGCAGATGCACCTTTACGTTCGACTTCCGGCAGGAATCTAAAATTAGCGAGAACAGAGGACATGGACGGAGACTTCGGATGGGTGGCCCCAGGTGGGAATGCGAGCCGGCCAGGTAACATGCCGAGAAAGTCTGCGGTGTTGCGAAAAACGCTGTGTCTGGGTAGCGCAGTGGTTAACTGCCTTGTGAGCTGGCGATACCGAGTTCAAGTTCCGCTACGCACACATTTTCACTCATCGCTGCTGATTCCGCATAAACTCCCGATATCTTTGTTGCTCCATTATGGACTGTGGGACAACGGCTGACATGCATTTCTTGATACAATTAATTTTCTTGATACAATTAATTTTCTTGCCACAATTTATTTACTTTATTATTCATTTGTATTAGTTAATTATTTTTAAAAAATTTCTTCCACTGGGCATATGATTGTATGCAGTACATTTCAGTGTTGTGATGCATGGCCTATTACAACTGTGTGGTACGGAATTATGAATAATAGCGTACACATATTTTCATCTATTATGCTATATTCGAATAAAACAGTGAAAACTATTAACAACAGCATGACATAGGCACAAGCATATTTACCCTAATGGTACATATAGTTTTAATGATATACAATATGTCCTTTTGAGCCACTTACATAGTTAACTTAGATACCTGTCAATCGTTAACATATATTCTATACGTTTAGAATAGTACATTTGTTCTACTCATTGTGCAAGGGCCTGAAGATGGCATCAATATAATGCCGAAACTGGTTGCATATAATAAGTTCATAAAATAAATTTCTACAATACATACGGCTGTTGGTTAATATTGTATCAAGAACACCCGATATAGTTGCTATCATTAGTTCCTTCTCTTCCCTTTCCTTTTCCCCCTGCCCTTCAATTTAAATTACATTTACGACCAGTCAACATGAAATTCAAAACACAACAACAGAGCGCACACAACCGTCCCTCATGTTGACTGGTCATATCGGATTCGCACAGACAGTTAGTAATGGAACAGTCTATAAGCTACAGTTGGTATGAGTGGTGGTTGATTTGCTTTTGAGATCCGAAGATCGTCTGATGTTGAGAGTTGTGTATTTTATAACGCAGTTCTTATCCTTCATATACTGTTCAACACTGCCTACACAACATATTTTAAGTGAAATGAATTTGCCAGATCCTGACAGCAGAAGACCTCGTATTAGAGGGGATTAACGCTAACAAGGGAAACTCTCCATTGCATCCAGCGCATACTTAGTGGTAAGGTGGCCCAGTGCATAGTCCGTCAAAAACAGAACACAGATCAAGCATGAAAATAGTAAGAAGGTGTACTGAACTGTAGAAAAAAAACCAAAAATAAGAACAGTGAGAGCCGCGCGGAGCAGCCACGCGGTTCGGGCGACTTTTCACGGTCTGGGCGGCTCCTCCCGTCGGAGGTTCGAGTCCTCCCTCGGGCATGGGTGTTCGCCCCGAACAAATGAAACGAACAAAAGGAGATGGAAAAAAAACGTGGCTTCTTGGTTAAGCGGTCACGGTTCAGACTATATGGCGGCCGCGCCGTATTCGGAAGTCCCTTGATCCTTTTTTTTTTCAAACATCATTAACTCTCCGTCCGGTCATTGAAATGTTTGTTCTCTTTCTGTAGTCTTGGCAGTTGGCATATTACACAGTGGTTATAGAATGTGAGCCACATGGTAAGAATATGTTAGCGTCGCAAGTAAACGTGATGAATAGTTGCAGTAGGCGAGGTACCATATAGGCGTCTCAGAGAAATGAAAACAACAAATAAACAAGCGTGAACTATGTTACAACAAAAGAATTCAAAAGACGAAACTTCCAAAACGGAGCCTAACTTCAAAAGAGTTAAAACATATGTTTCGACGAAACACAGAGAAACTGTGTGAGTGTGAAACTGTTAGTTCATTTGTTGCAGCTTATGTGACAAACTATTATGTTTTCAGAATTTCCTTGGGAGCTGGGATGGGTTGTTTGGGGGGAGGAGACAAAACAGCGAGGTCTCCGGTCTCATTGGATCAGGGAAGGATGGGGAAGGCAGTCGGCCGTGCCCTTTCGAAGGTACCATGCCGGCATTTGCCCGGAGCGATTTAGGAAAATCACGGAAAACCCAAGTCAGGTTGAACCGTCGTCCTCCCGAATGGTGCTTGGGAGTGATCACACTCACATTCATACGAACACCTAATCGGGAAAGTAGGCATATCTCGCTTACTATGCGTACGAATTAGGTGCGTCGGTAAGAGATTCCTATCACATGACACACGTACTGTCACTGATGCCGTGAATCACACGTCAGACCTGTTTTCCGGTGGCGGCTTCGGTTGACTTGCCACCTTGTTATCAAATGTTTGCGGTTCTCGTTTGAAAGTCACTTCCTTTACCTCAGATGTTAAGTCCCATAGTGCTTAGAGCCATCACTTCCTTTCGGCTGCTAATAGAGTAGGTTGCGCAGGATCAACTGACATTAAAGGTCCCTTCATTATACCTCGCTGTTGCAAACGGACGTTACACCACGACACATACACAAATTTGAATACAGCGAAGAGCGAAAAACAAAGTTTCTGGCACAAGGTAGGTTTGAACACGGCTCGCCCGCTTCGCAATCAAACAACGTGATATCCACGACGCCAGTGCTCTGTCAAGTTCCTATATCTTCTGTGAAACAAGAAAATCAATTATATTTAGAAGTAGAACATCTGTATGAACGAGAATCTTTAGCTTGTTTACGTTCTGCTCCTACAATGCGCGAAAAAGCGTGTGACTATCTATATATCCCAGTATGTACTGCAAAATTAAGGATGTGTATTGTGTATAGCAACTGCACAACAGAAGCAGACATCATACAATGTTAAACTGTAAGTTAGTTTCATATTATTAACGCTGATAAACCTATATCTACAATGTACCATGTTGTAACAAAATGGTTCAAATGGCTCTGAGCACTATGGGACTCAACTGCTGAGGTCATAAGTCCCCTAGAACTTAGAACTACTTAAACCTAACTAACCTAAGGACAACACACACATCCATGCCCGAGGCAGGATTCGAACCTGCGACCGTAGCGGTCGCGCAGTTTCAGACTGTAGCGCCAGAACCGCTCGGCCACCAGCGGCCGGCACCATGTTGTAACACAAAATTGTAATATCAACAGGCAAACAAATAAAAAACCTGATTTAAATCACTAGAAAGCACCTGGAGATGAGCCTCCAGGGCTCGAAATGCATAGTGCAGTAAATAACGCAACTTGTGACTGAAGGCGGTTTGTCCTTCATTTTACGAAACTTCCTCTGTATTGGACTTCCTTTCTTTGCACCGTTCACTATTTCTATTCTTTTTTTTTTTTTACTGTTTTCGTGCTTGATCTGTGCTCAGTTTCTGACTGGGCGCTCTTACCACTGAATCTGAGGCGGGTGCGATGTGGAGTTTCCCTTGTAAGAACAGGAATAACAACAAGACAAGGAGAAGAAATCTGTGCTGAAGCACTGTGCATATTCTACGTCCGAGGAAACGAAAGAAAAAGGTGCAGTGGAGTGTTGCAAAGAACATACGTCAGTAGTGGTAGTCGAGAACTGAGCGCTGGGCAACCGCTCATTGGGAAAGCAGGCAGGGGAAGCACAGGCGAGGGGCAGCAAAGGCGGTAGGGTAGGGCAGGGCAGTGGCTAACAAGCCCGAGACAAGTGTTGGCCGGCTGCGTCAACAGCGCCGAGCTGGTCTGGCGTGGCCGTAGCCGACCCTGCCGCGCTGCCGCCCTGCCACGGTCGATACGCCACGCCACGCTGGACTGCGCGCTCGACAACGGCTGGCCGGAGCCGGTGCAGCTTCTGGCTGCGGCGCTGCGTCTGCGGTTGTCTGTAGCTGCGGGCGAGTCACACGGCGTCTGCGTGATGCTTTCTGCACAAATGGCTCTGACAAGGGAACCTCTCCATCGCACCCCCGTCAGATTTAGTTATAAGTTGGCACAGTGGATAGGCCTTGATAAACTGAATACAGGTCAATCGAAAAAACAGGAAGAAGTTGTGTGGAACTGTGAAAAAAATAAGCAAAATATACAAGCTGAGTAGTCCATGGGCACGATAGGCAACATCAAGGAGAATGTGAGGTCAGGAGCGCCGTGGTCCCGTGGTTAGCGTGTCTGTGTTTTACGACCTCACCGCAAAACCGTGCGATTAGTAGACGAAAGGACGTACCTCTCCAATGGGAACCGAAAACATTTGATCGCAAGGTCATAGGTCAACCGATTCCTCCACAGGAAAACACGTCTGATATATTCTATACGACACTGGTGACGGGATGTGAGTCACATGACAGGAATATGTTGTCGACCCACCTAACTTGTACACTTGGCGAATGGGTAAAAAGATTCTTCTACCTTGCCCGATTTAGGTTTTCTTGTGGATGAAAACATAATAGTTTGCCACATAAACTGCAACAAATGAATGCTACAGTTTCACAGTCGCATAGTTTTCCCTGTGCTCTGTCAAAACATATGTTTTTAACGTTCTCAAATTTTTCCGTATGTAGACCGTCAAATCCTTCTTATGTCCAATCAAATCTGAACATGTCCTGGAATTTTGGAGAGCGAAGTTGATTATGTGTGAGTGCCTGAAATTTGATAATTGTCTGAAAATAAAAAATTAAACTTTTTACTCGAGGGAAGACTTGAACCAAGTACCTCTGGTTCCGCAGCTGCTCACGCTAACCACGGGACTGCGGTGCTCCTGAACTCAATCTATCCTTGATGTTGCCTATCTTGCCCATGGACTACTCAGTTTCTATATTTTACTTATGCTTATTTTTTTCGTAGTTCCACACAACTTCTTCCTGTTTTCTCGATTGATCTGTGTTCAGTTTTTCAAGGCCTATCCACTGTGCCAACTTATAAGTAAATATGAGGGGGGTGCGATGGGGAGGTTTCCTTGTGAGTACTATGGGACTTGACTGCTGAGGCCATCAGTTCTTTCTGCACATACAGAGGTGGAGAATACTTCTCGACGTGCCCCATATCCAGGCCCGTATCGAAGGGGGGGGGGGGGGGGGGCAAACCGCGGTATCTGCCCCAAGCGGTAATTTCAGGGGGCGCCAAATTCATACTATTGAAGAAAAATGTCCTGATCCACAACACACCTATCATCCAGCACACTTTGCTCTATCGATTATTCATGTCATTTTGACACCCATCCCAGTTGGTTTTTGAACATTTTTGAACACATTCTAAGTTCATTTCTGAACGAATCATAAGTTGATCTTTGCATGCGTGCGTACTGTACGTGATTTCTTTGTTAGGTGAATCCCCGTTGCATTTAGAATAAAAATAAGTTTCCTTTCATTTACGTCTATGATCACAAACTTTTTTGTTAACAGATTACGGGTTTCGGTCCATAATGAGAATCATCTACTGTTCAAAACGGTAGTGCTACTGACAACGTGACTCGTGCATGTGATGTTATTTATACAGGGTGAAAAGTATGAAAAGTATTTAAAACGACCAATTCTGGGACGTTATAAGGGACATCAATACAAATATTTTTCCCTGATGTCATTTTTTCCTTTGACGAGTATTTAAACCGGTAGAGGAATTGTGCTCTGGGTGGATAATCAACTGGTTCCAGGTTGTGGACACACTGTAAGTGAAATGGACGTAACAATTGCTCTCGAAGTACTGTTCTTACATTCGTCTGATTCGTCCCCATGTTACGTGCAAATGCACGAGTGCTGATTGAAAGATCCCGCTGCACATGCTGCAAGACAGCTTCCTCAAATTGCAGCGTTCTTACCGTGCGACGGTGTCCCTGTCCAGGTAATCTGCTAAATGACTCGGTCTCAAGCAGACGTTGGTACACAGCAGAAAAGGTCGTATGATCCGGGATACGTCGATTATGATATTGATGTAGATGAACCCCATGTGCAGCACGTCGGTTGAGGTGTGCTACGCAGTACGCACCAACAATATCATTGTACTCACTCCAGGTGTATCGCTCCATTAGTAAACAGAGACAATGCCTACAACTGAAGAGCGTAATACTCCCTCTAACAACTGAAGATCGTAATACGGTCTCTAACAACTGAAGAGCGTAATACGCCCTCCACCGGTTTAAATAATCATCATAGGAAAAAATGACATTAGGGAAAAATATTTGTTTTGATGTTCCATGCAACCTCCCAGAGTTTGTCGGTTTAAATACTTTTCACCTTGTATATATTTGACGGCGCTGGTGCTGATTTTGCATTTAACATCTGACGATGCTACTATGACTGCAGTACATTAGGACTTTGTTTTTATAAAACAGATCTGATGATGCTCATTATACACTGAAACCGGTAATACGTTAACAAAATGTTTGTGACCATAGACGTACATTAAAGGAAGCTTATTGTATATACGGGTCACTGATTATGTAGAAATAAAAAGTTTTCCCGCAGACAAAAGGGGAGGGGGTTACACGAGTTGACCCGAATGAACCCGAATGGATGAATGCCAATTGCTGTTCGTTTGTGTGGATGATTGGATGAGCGAATGATCAGTGTTGTCATAATTACTATCGGAATGCATAATTCAGATTACCAGAGTGGAAATAAACAGGAATAACGTGTTAGAAAGATTACATATTATCTTCTTGATGTATCCAAGAAAATGAAATTTTGACAGAAAATTTTTGCCAGTTCGCTACACTATCAGTTGGACAGTCCCCGGTTAGCAGCTCCTTTAAGCTCTACCGTAGGAAGATGGCGAAAACCGTGCCGTACGAAGACGTAGTAACGCCTAATCGGCGTAACTGAACCTGTGATTCTGGCATGCTTAGTGAAGCTAACAGGAGAATAAGTTTTCATAATGGCAGGAACAGTTGCAGAATTAGTGATGAGAAGATTGTGTGTTAGAACAAGGAAAGAGCAGAAATGGCGACATCACACAAATTATATGGAAAAATATAACGATTCCTAATTTATATAAAAAGTTCGTACTACTACTTTTCGATCTCATGGTTGAGAAACTGGAGCGTACGAATGAAATGTCAAACTATTTCCTAACATAACACTTTTTGCTTGTAGTAGGACTAATAAGCGTTTGATATTGGTATTTTATGAATTATGTTCTGTCGTGTTATTCATGTAAATGAGCTACATAAGAATGACCAGTTGTGCTAAAAGAGTCTCGCTTATTTGGCGTGTGTTACGTCAGTCTTGGAAACTACTAGTGTTAAAAGCTTTTTCAGTATTAGACAATGGCACTTAGATTTTTCGTGTAGCAAAATGTTTGACGAACTTTGAGGTAAGAGACTGTTTCACAGAAAGGAATGCAAGCCGTGTAAAGCTGTAGCAAGATCAGAGAGAAAAAAATACCGCGACCAAAGGATCGAAAAAATGTGTATTGTTTTGCTGGTCTCTTATCTTTATTGGTTTTATGTTTCTTATATTTAACTTTATGTCACGAAAGAGAGAAACTTATTAGCTAATAGTCAATGAAAAGTGCAAATTTCTGGAGAGTTCTTATTCGCCCTGTTACAAATAATCCTACCAAGTATTAATTGTGAGTCCTTTTTTAAGCGGGTAGGATTTCAAACCGGCCGACTAAGACCAGGAGGGGCACACAGCGTATTTCAATTTCCACTGTCCTGACTAAAGGCTTGATGGCTTCCATTACAAAACATACACGTTTGAATACCACAGAGCGAAAAAAGTGTCGTGAGACAGAAGAATGCTATGTGAAGAGACGTAGCACTGCGCTTTGACACACTTAAGACCGAATAACATGTCTTAAATTTCCTCGAACATATATGTTTTATATATCAAATCCTTTAGAAATATATGCGCTACAAAAAGAACAGATTTTTCAAAAAAATATTCGTTTAATTTCTGATGTCCTATCTCCAACTCTCAAGGGGGGGGGGGGGGAGGGGGCGCCACTATCAAGTTTTTGCCTCATTTCGGAAATATCGTAGATGCGGGACTGCCCATACGACAAACTCCAGGCGTTTCCCACCGAAGTTTCTGGCAACGCGAGGGTAAACGCCACATTGCGTCACTGTTTCTGAGTCACTCTAGAAAAATCTGTACGCTCAGGTAGCTGTCGCTGCTGCTACTTAAAGTAATGCGTGTTGTGATTGCCAATAATGACACTACAGTGGCCAACACAGCTAAGCTAACATTAATCAAACAGAGCAAGCCAAGCTAGGGCACGTTGCAGCCATCGCTCAGCTTGCCCTAAGTAGCCGGAGCATTACTTCTCCAGCCCACCTGTCTCAATACGCGACCGTTCACTCAGTTGTTAAAATAACAGTCTATAACGCAAAGATATTTCTTTATTATGACCAGTTTCGGCTTTAAGTTAAAGTGACCTTCAGACGTGAACACTGCAACAGTAGTAATAGGAGAATACAGAGAGTACTGAAACGTATGGCGTTACAAGAAAATGCAGAAATCATCTAGCACCTGTTGCTGGCGGCTCCCCGGCTGTTCTCGTGGTAGAGCGATTGTCACTGTGACTGATGGCCGTAGAGCCACGGATTAAATAACTTGCAATATCCGAGTCCAATACGGATTACGTCTGCACCACCCAATGGCAAACACAACACAAAAGTGAAATGTTGATCTTATATGAAATTTACAGACTAATTTCTCGTAGGCCAAATACAAATATACTGGTTGGAGAAAAATTGTGCCACAAAATTTTAACCCTGGACGGCTCATGCCAGTAGGAACCAAAATTACTAATGTTGTGTAGGTCGAAAACGCACCATTTTTAAACAACAGAAACTTGGGGCCACGCGCTCCAATTGGCCAAGAGATTGCCCTATTGCCAGATTCTCTGGACAACTCATTACCGCGAATGCTTTGCGTGTCGGAGATCACGATGTATCCAAGAAGGGACGTTTGTATGTGTGGACCGACAACCATAGATTTGCCCGTCAACCGACGAACGGCAACAGGGCAATCCCACGGCCAATCGGAGCGCGAGGCGCCACGTTTTCGTACTTTAAAAATGATGCGTTGTTGACATACAAAGCATTAGTAATTTTGGTTCCTACTGGCATCAGCTATCCAGGATTAAAATTTCGTTACACAATTTTTCTCCGCCCTATATAAGAAATTAAACCATTGCAAATTGTCTGACAATTGGTCTCCTATGTTAAAAGTAGGCTAGCTTACAAAACGAGCGAGGGAGCCGTATCGCCTAGTGACACTGGTATGAATAACAAAAACATTGTTCTTACCAATATTTTGGTGATAAACAAATGGACTAGAGAAAAGTAATTATAAGTACGTGCAGATATCACGCGAAAATATAATCGGGAAGTAGATTACATTAAAAGATAGACACATTAAAATAGATGTCGTAGTCTATTTGCTATACAGTATCTTCTAGAGTGTATTCTAAAATGATGCCGTTGTCAGGACAACGCAGTGGCCAAGATGGAAATGCTGTGTGGCTAGGGCCTCCCGTCGGGTAGACCGTTCGCCTGGTGCAAGTCTTTCGAGTTGACGCCACTTCGGCGACTTGCGTGTCGATGGGGATGAAATGATGATGAAAGGACAACACCAGTCCCTGAGAGGAGAAAATCTCCGACCCAGCTGGGAATCGAACTCGGGCCGTTAGGTATAACATTCCGTCGTGCTGACCACTCTGCTACCAGGGGCGGACAGTGGCCAAGACGGTATCCCTGAAATCAGAGGAGTGTGCACTCAAAGGGACACCTTTGTCACGGTAACTTAGATCACTGTTCTCCTATGGGTAATGTCGTTTACATTTATGACTCTTGCAAAGACAAAAGGTATAACTGTAACTGGGGACGCTTCTACGGCGTTTCGGCAAGTGAGGTACAAGATACTTGGGGCATCCACTCAAACCGTACTCATCCAGGCACGTAAAAGCACTGCTCGCCTGGTCAAGGTGGGGCATCAAATCGCCGAGTCACAGGGTCGGTGTCTGCTGTCCTGTGGACTTCCGCTTTGAGGTCGACATCGCTCAGCAGTCATACTGACAAGATCGCCTGCTGAGGGATCCAGCCGTAGCAATGATGCGTGGAGGGTCGAAGTGAGGTTCCACAGCCACCGGTCCTCCTGACACCTGCCATACGCCGAGGTAGCCCGCCAGCCGCCTTGCCTATAGATTAGCCAGGTCGAGTGGATTCGCCAGCATCCGACGATCCCCCGTAAGAAAACCCATTTAGGTGTTCGAACTCGGAAAATATCTAACAAAGTGGGCAGCTTTTAGAAACGGCAGCGCTATTACACTCCAGTTAAAAAAATGCGTGAGAAAAAAATCTCGCAATAGTAAACTATATAACTCGCCTGTTATCTATAGTTGGGGCATGAAGAAGATGACTCGCTGTAAGAATAATTTGCATCTAAGAAGTATGAACTGCGTTTCTCTCATTTAGATAAGATCACTGCAGGTTTAAATTGTACCTATACTTTTCATATTTTTATTGTCCAAAACGTTGAAATTACGTCTGTTCAAAATGGCAATACGCACCAGCCACAACCACATAATTCTCCTGCAAGAAATGTACTCCATCTTACAACAGAACTGAACAGATTACTTTTTAACATACGTTGAAACATTTTAGGCCAAGAACAACAGGGATATAAAAACTCAAAACACAGCGATCTTACTCAGTATCAATTCTTGCATCCAGATAAATTTAAATTTGATAAACTATTTTTTTTTACAAATGCTTTCAAATTATTAACAAGAGTACACTGCAGAAATAGCAGTAATGTCATTAACAGGCTATCAATAAGAACAGGCTATCTTTCCAAATTCAAAAAATTATAATCGCTTTTAATTTGTATCTCTTTATCACTTTGTTTCATATAAGTAAATGATACTTTATGATTTTGTTTAACTTAAAAAGCATTTATTTTTATGAAATCACAAAAATTTCTCTAGGTGGCATGATCTGGTTGTCTTAGTGTATCAGGTACTCCGAGTATTTTTATGTATCAAGAAATCGGATTGCTTGAGTGTAGAGTGGTTCCCGGTTTGTGGTGAAAACAGTGCCATTAACCATTTCGATTACAAGCTGCTGACCCAGCACAGCTCTGTCACTGAGGAAAGCTAGCCTCGTAAAGTCGTCCCATGCTTTGCGTCTGCTAGCTGTAACTATCCACACATCGTCACCGTGGACCGTAGACGCCCACGGCACGAGTCTTCCGTAATAAAGCTATTGGGAAATAAATAAGGATTCAGCTGTCTCGGAGCAGTCTGTAAGTTGAGCTGACCACCTGCCTCCAAATGGCTCTGCGCACTATGCGACTTAACTTCTGAGGTCATCAGTCGCCTAGAACTTAGAACTAATTAAACCTAACTAGCTTAAGGACATCACACACATCCATGCCCGAGGCAGGATTCGAACCTGCGACCGTAGCGGTCGCCGGGTTCCAGTCTGTAGCGCCTAGAACCGCACGACCACTCCGGCCGGTATCACCTGCCTCCAACAGAGAGCTTCGGCACTCCCACATCAACACCAATGCTAAGTGTTTTGCGAGTGCCTCGAAACACGTTCTGCGGTCAGACTCGGCAGAATGACGCTATTGGCTGCCGCATCACATGGTACCCCCTCCTCGCCACAGCGCAGACTCTCTACCTTTTTCTTTTTTCTTTTCTTTTTGGTCATCAGTCTACTGACTGGTTTGATACGGCCCGCCACGAATTCCTTTCCTGTGCTAACCTCTTCATCTCAGAGTAGCACTTGCAACCTACGTCCTCAATTATTTGCTTCACTTATTCCAATCTCTGTCTTCCTCTACAGTTTTTGCCCTCTACAGTTCCCTCTAGTACCATGGAAGTCATTCCCTCATGTCTTAGCAGATGTCCTATCATCCTGTCCCTTCTCTTTATCAGTGTTTTCCACATATTCCTTTCCTCTCCGATTCTGCGTAGAACCTCCTCATTCCTTACCTTATCAGTCCACCTAATTTTCAACATTCGTCTATAGCACCACATCTCAAATGCTTCGATTCTCTTCTCTTCCGGTTTTCCCACAGTCCATGTTTCACTACCATACAATGCTGTACTCCAGACGTACATCCTCAGAAATTTCTTCCTCAAATTAAGGCCGGTATTTGATATTAGTAGACTTCTCTTGGCCAGAAATGCCTTTTTTGCCATAGCGAGTCTGCTTTTGATGTCCTCCTTGCTCCGTCCGTCATTGGTTATTTTACTGCCTAGGTAGCAGGTTTCCTTAACTTCATTGACTTCGTGACCGTCAACCCTGATGTTAAGTTTCTCGCTGTTCTCATTTCTACTACTTCTCATTACCTTCGTCTTTCTACAATTTCTCTAAAACCATACTGTGTACTCATTAGACTGTTCATTCCGTTCAGCAGATCATGTAATTCTTCTTCACTTTCACTCAGGATAGCAATGTCATCAGCGAATCGTATCATTGATATCTTTTCACCTTGTATTTTAATTCCACTCCTGAACCTTTCTTTTATTTCCATCATTGCTTCCCTCGATGTACAGATTGAAGAGTAGGGGCGTAAGGCTACAGCCTTGTCTTACACTCTTCTTAATACGAGCACTTCGTTCTTGATCGTCCACTCTTATTATTCCCTCTTGGTTGTTGTACATATTCTATATGACCCGTCTCTCCCTATAGCTTACCCCTACTTTTTTCAGAATCTCGAACAGCTTGCACCATGTTTACTTGGCCTCAAATCGTGTACGTCGCAAACATGACACTTACCTTTTCCAGCTCGAGACGAGAGCCTGCATCATAGGGAGATATAACAGTGCAATGACGATTTGCGTCAGGATCTACTCACACTACCCTCGTGCCTATCACATAAGAGGTCTTAGACATTCACCAACAGCACTATCCACTGTCCCATTGAGACACAATAACACGAATGCCAGGTAACCTAAAAAAAAAACGACGCATGCTCTGTGTGTGTGTGTGTGTGTGTGTGTGTGTGTGTGTGTGTGTGTGCAGACATCTCTAAAGGTTTCGAATCCTCGCAAGAAAATATATTTTGCGTAGAAGATCATGGTGTACAGGGTAGCACACAATTGCTGGACGCAGTGGCGTAACTAGTAACTGGCATAATTAACGTCCGGGCCAAACTTTGACCTGAGAAGCGCTAGAGCATCACACCGTTTCCAGAACTTCTCTGTCACCATAATACATGCACGTACATGAAAGCTGATATACACCGTCTACATCTCCTACTAGTAAATCGTTATGTCAGGGACCATCGTATCTGTGGCAGTAGTTTTCCACTATGTATAGGCCCTAAGAATTTTTTTCTTCCAGTGGACTTTAAAGTTCTATTTTTCCTGTCAGTTGATTTCTTTACTGACGTCGCAATAGCATCGTGAATGACGAGCCTTTGCAATGTAACTTACTCGAAATTTACGTTACGCAATTCCATAACTTGTGGGCCTCAAACACCATGCCCAACTCGTACCTCTTCCTTAATTTAGTCTGAGAGCAAAGTTGTCTATTGTCATTGTATACACTCTGCGTACCTTTCATGGCGTGCGACATTAACGAAAAGATTTGATCATTTGCATTTCAGACTGTTGGAGGGATACTGAATGGAACTGGTGTGAATTGCACGTAACTATAACGAAGACAATGTAAAACTATGGTCGAAACTGGGAGAAGTCGTAACTTTTTCCCCCTGGAAGCAGTATAAATGTTTTACACAGCAGGTACACAGCAAATTGCAGGAGTCCTAGGAACTTCATTATGTATTGTATTTTATTGTATGTTAAACGGGGATCTAGAAACGACGGAGAGGCTCCGTCCCCGCCTTTGTCCAAAATCCCACGACGACTACCGAAGCCCACTTCACCCCTCCGTCGCCCCACACCGAACCACTCTTTCAGGATTATTGTGCGGTTCGGTCCCCAGTGGACGCCCCCCCCCTCCCCGAACACCCCCTCCCCCCCACCCCCTCCCCACCCCACAGGGAACGTCTCACACTAGACGAGTGTAGCCACTATGTTTGCGTGGTAGAGTAATTGTGGTGTATGCGTACGTGGGGAACTTGTTTGCGCAGCAATCGCCGACAAAGTGTAGCTGAGGCGGAATAGGGGGAACCAGCCAGCATTCGCCAAGGCAGTTGGAAAACCGCCTAAAAACCATCCTCAGACTGGTCGGCTCACCGGTCCTCCACACAAGTCCGCAGGCGGAATCGTGCCGGAGACCAGGCGCTTCTTCCCAGCCCAGAAATCTGTGCATTAGACCGCACGGCTAACTGTCCAGGCAACTTCATTATGACTAGAAGTGTAGCATTTATTTTTCGCTTAACGTATTTTTGTCCTCAGTTACTCGAGTGGTTGGCCAGTGATTGTTTACACGACGTGCAGCACAAGCTACTGTACATGCACATGCATATATTTTACAAATATTAATTACTGTTCATATGACATAATGGTACATACAATCTGCAGATGGCTAAGCTCGAATGCCGGTCCGACATAATAAATTTCAAAAATAAATCCTGTGCAGTCGACGCCGACTACTTGTCTTCATGAAGCTCCGGAGGTTCTGTTACTGTTTCAAAAGTTTCAAGTGACCCACAGCAACAGAGAAAAATGCTGTGTGATCTTCGGTATCCTGTTTGTGGTCCCATATGTTCTCCTCCTCCTGTTTTTACGAGTTAGCATTATTCCTACTGTTTGTGTTGTTGATGTTACGACTACCAGCATAGAATACAGAAACCTCCCTGATGAGCGTTTAACCATTTCAAACCCACTGTCTACAATTGTGTACATTAATTTTTGCTGTGTATTACGTGCAACATACACCTTTTTTCTCATTGGAAACCTCATGTTCTCATTTGCGAATGTTCAGTCGTCTCATCGCCGGCCGGAGTGGCCGTGCGGTTCTGGGCTCTACAGTCTGGAGCCGAGCGACCGCTACGGTCACAGGTTCGAATCCTGCCTCGGGCATGGATGTGTGTGTTGTCCTTAGGTTGGTTAGGTTTAATTCGTTCTAAGTTCTAGGCGACTGATGACCTCAGAAGTTAAGTCGCATAGTGCTCAAAGCCACTTGAACTCAGTGCGCAAGTGCTGCCACATGTTGTGCATCACTATAAAAATATCAGTAAGTCAATGTAGCAGTGCGCACCAGCTTCGTTGAATAATTCAGTGCTATTATTGTTATTTTGCATTTTAATTATTAAATGTTCAGTTAATTTATTACAACAGTGAATATTTCAGAATCAATTATTTTCGTCCACAAAACGAAGCCTCGTGTACGGA
The DNA here is from genome assembly GCF_023898315.1 of Schistocerca nitens. Lineage (NCBI taxonomy): Eukaryota > Metazoa > Arthropoda > Insecta > Orthoptera > Acrididae > Schistocerca > Schistocerca nitens. Next base: position 416,842,786 of record NC_064619.1, on the reverse strand, counting down.
GTATGTTTTGAAAACAGGTACATATATATTTGTATAAATCTTGCATCTATAATCATTTACAAAATTATCTAAGAGCGACTTTCTCCAAAAAAATTCATGTCTGAAAGTGTTAATAATTTATTTTCCCTTTCGTCATTGTGTCGTTTTCAAGCATAGTGGGATACGCCCTCTCTACAGCGTTAACTCGTCATATGCCAGAACTCTCCTCATTTTACCACTGTTGTAATCCAACCACCACATTGGTTACATGAGTTTGTATGGTGTAGAAGAGAGGGTGTGCTCACACTACCATGCGCATTTCCATTCAGTCGTTGGAAACTGTGTTCCAGCGAGCACGACAAACGTTGTAGATAGGCTTTGACATCCCACTAAGCTTGAAAATGACAAAATGTCAAAAATATTTATTGCGAGGGCAGTTTCAACAGCCATAAGCGGACTGACTACTTTTAGCAATCACAATCTTTTGCCCCATTTCTCATCAAAAATTCTTCATTCAGTGTTGCATAGGTACTCCTTAAGGTTCTTCTTATCAAATGTTGCATATGACGCAGTACGATCTCTATGAGCACACATTTTCCCGCTTAAGAGGGAAGTGTCCAAGTAATTATTCATTCCCTATTGCTGTCGTATTTCTTTGCTCTATCTTGTATAAGTACAAGGTCGTAGTAAATCGTTTGATCGTAGTGGACGTTAGTCCTCGAACAAACGGTACGGGAAAACAAAGCACATATTGTCCTCGCTTTATTTCTTCTGCGGAGAGGAAAGAAAAGATGGACGCTATAAATCACAGTACACTGGGGTTAAGAACTTCGACAATGAAGTGTTTCCTGTGTTTTAAGGTTGTGACACGTGATTTATTACGCCAGAAGCGGATTGTCCACTACCTTTTCGAAACATTTCATTAAATCAGCTTTGCGTCGGCCGAACGCCCCTGTGAACAATGTAATCCACATTTTCTGCAGCGCGGGCCCTGTTCGCTCTCTGAAACACGACACGGTGGTACAGTCGCTCGTTAATCCACCGCTGCCGCCACACTGCCTGTTCGGCTACCATGTCACAACAACAAAAATAATCGAATGAAACTTAATTTTTTACCAGTTACTCACTAGATAATCACATTCGCAATCAGACTGTGAACACGGCAGGATCAGGTGTAACAACATTTCCATTTCAGAATTTATTGTACGTCAATATAGATGCTATGTGAGCCCAATTTTTGCCACGACAGTCGTCTCAATGTGCTTCAGCAGAACTGTCTTGCAAAATGAGGTTATTCCACTCCTTCATGCACGTCACATTTCGCATACGTGTCGTAAGGGCTGAAAGCAAGTATGTATTTAAACAGTTAAAAAAAAACATAAAAACGCTTCATCCGAGCTGTAACCGAATCAACAAAATACTACGCTACAAGTCCCTGTTTATAAAAACCGTGCGCTATGTGACGAGTGCTTACTGTATATGAAAAATTATTTACGAATATATTTTGTGATATCAAGACCGTGTACTATGGATCGACCACCACAACTGTGTCTGATACTTGACATTTAATTGTTATTGTGGTTCACTGTCTAATACTGGTTAATAAATTTAAATATGACGTTGATTGGACTTTCGGACTGGAGCCTACGTCGTGATCATAAATGTACTTGAATTCTATTTTTTAAAATAATTCCTTCTACTGTATGTCGTAAATGTCTTGTACGTCTGTAGATTCGTCTCGTTTGATGACAAATGAGTTAACATATTTATCCGTATCTCACATGGAATATTTATCGTGCTGTTTTTTCTTTCGGGTAGATATCTTCCATCGATTACTGTATCGTGTCCCTCCCACAATAATAAGCACATCATCAACTTCCGCAGCATTGACGTTTTTCTTGCATATTCTGTTAATTTTTCCGTGTGCGCTGTCACTGTTTTTTTTTTCCTTCTTATCAGGAATAAATTTTATTTTGTTTACAATAGTTTTCCACTGTAAGGAATCAACACACACTACGTACCTAGAGAGCAGCTGTGCTTCTGCGCAGCATCCATCAACGCATCAAATTCGTCCGCCGACAGAGCTGCCAGCTGCCAGCAGAGCACTGTCAGCTGTGGTCTATTGCACTGTGCCTAGTACTGACACGGATGGAAATTCTTCTCCTAGTCTCAACAAAAGAAGAAGGGCCACTGATATTCACGCAGTTCCTGCACTTCAACCATTCTTAAAGTTCCAGCATTTCCTGCAATTACACTACGGAGCACACTTTCGCGAATTGCATCCACAAGACTACAGGTCACTATTTACGTATCAGAAACGCTCAACTACGAATGGCAGCATAATTACGTTCAATTAAATTAAGTATCGTATCACCACTATAAATAAATAACTTCTCTGGCAGTGTGGATGTTTGGACTGAATTGAGAGTAACATTCAGTTATTTCCCAACAGAACGGGTCGCTTGAAATGAGCAGATCAACTGGTGTTCAACGAATTACATCTGATAAGTTTCGGGCATAGAACATCTTCAGAATGTCATACACAATGTCTCCATACAATGCGTAGCGTCAGTCACGTACGTTCTCATTATCAGTGCTTAACCCAGTTGAGTACTGATGGTAAGGACTATGTATGTGATGCATTGCGTTGTGTGACATTCTGAAGATGTGTTACTCTCGAAACACATCAAATATAATTTTTTGAATAGCAAATGATCTGTTCATTTAAAACAACCGTTTCAGTAGTGACATACGAGGAGGGAGGGGGAGGGGCGAGGATTCCAGAGCTCCCTATTTTTGTACGTAGTCTCCATTACATACGAGGCCTCATATCACCTTACTGGGAGTGTCTTCATCCCGCATGGTACTACTCTACTGGTTGACGTCGGAGCCAACATCATCCTGCATCTATAAACCCCATCATCCACATACTTCTTCCCGTGGACTGCCTCCTTTATTGGGCCAAGCAGATGGAAATCGGAAGGTGCTAGACGGGGGCTGTAGGTGATTGAGGAAGAACAGTTCATTAAAATCTTACGCTCTCCAGTTGGGTACGCAGACTTGTCTGAGGCCTCGTGTTGTCACGGAGAATAGGATTTCGTTTGCATTTTTGTGGCGACAAAAACGCTGAAGTCGTTTCTTCGATGTCCTGAGGGTAGCGCTGCAGCAGTGACAGTGCCATGCGGGAGGACGGAGAGGTCTGCGCGAAGATGACAGACGCCTCGTCCAACGACTCGCTTTGGTTTTGTTCACTGCCAGCTCTCGGTAAATATTCGGCAAGCGCCTCTGCATATCTGCGATACTCGGTTTTTCCGCCAAAAGAAACACAACAACAGTTTTCTGCCTGGAATGCACCTCCTTTGCACACGCCATTTTCAAGGCTACGCATGATGCCACCCCATATCGGAACATAAAACTTCTAACAACCCTACCACATCAAAGGTCAAAATTTAATAGTGGATGTGGTGTTGCTCACGCTGCTAAATACTGCATTTTCGAGTAACAACAAAGTTATTATGTGGCAGGTGTCGTTAGAGCACAGTTAATAAAGTCATTTCATGTAATAATAAATAAACTAGGCACTATCTTTGCGTATTTCCCACGCTGGTCTCGTTGTAAAATCATGGCTCAATCGTCGAAAATCTAGGTGGTGATGATTCCAAGCTCGAATGCAAAGAGGCCTAGGTTTTTATTCTGCGATATTAAAAAGTTTTATAGATGTACTTCACAAACCATTCTTGAAGATTACACTTTTGCAGGACAATGGTGACGTAAAAAAGTAATTAGCACTCCGAATTTAAGTTACACTTCCTTTTAATTGCCTTTATTGCAATATCACATAACACACAAAACATCACTTCACAATACAAAACATACTTGAAAACATCTTCCTCACTGTTAAAGTTCACATTTTATAAGCTGACGACAATATGCGTCTTTCCAACATGACGTCCAAGACTTGACTTTCTAAAGGTCCGACTCTCTAACAACTAACTAATCGCTTACGCGCCCAAAAATCACAGTCACAAGAAGGTCAAAGATCATTGTGACAAAAGAAAGAATACACATAAGAATAACATCATTGCAACATAAACATATCGATGTATCAAAGTGCCTCTACATTAATGAAATCAAATCTGAATTTTGTCTCAGACATATGTCAACTACTTTACAGAAACACAGTAGAATATTGCTGGTATCGAGAGGTTCAGGTGAGCTGCCGTAATGGTTACGTAATTCAAGTACAATTACAAACCGTAGGGGCGATGTCCCGTAACAAATTCAGTTTTTTTTTTTTTTCATCCGAGATTGCCGAGAAAAAAAATTTGTTTCATTCTTTACTGAACGCCTCTCGTATGAAGTTTGTATCTGATCATGTGATCATGCTAGTTCTAACCACTTCCGGCTCTACTGTTTGTTGTACGAGTACTAGATTCACTTGTTTCAACTGGCTCGCGCCAACCATTCAGGTCACGTGCGCTCTCCGCTCCCCGCAGGTAACTTCCCGAAGTGGACCCTTGAACGCGTAGCGGCCGTTGCGATAGCCAGGCTCAGACTAGCCGCGCCTAGCTGCACAGGCAACCCGCCACGCACGCCACGCCACGCGACACGGCGCCGTTGGCTGCAGGCCGCCCGCAGGCACGCCCCAGCGCGCGCGCGCGGCCAGCTGTGCGTGCCGCCTGAGCGACAAATCTGATTTACGCGCCAACAAGCGTAACGTGGCCGCGTAATGCGAGTCACGCACAAAGCCGCGCGCCGCCTGCTGCCTCGCCGATGATTCCGAGAGTTTCACCGCCGCCAATCGCGCACTGTTGCGGTTACTCGGTAAAAGTAAACACGATAGTTGCTCATCTCCCTTAAGCTCTCAGTTTCATCTGCGCCAACTTCTGCCCTCGTCATGCCCGAATCTCTTACGCTATAGGCGTCTAGGGGAGACAGAGGCACATTTATGCAGATCTCTTTTCGGAACTTTCTAAGCCGTTTGGTTAGATTAATCGAGTTTTAAATTTTTGATACTTGTACACTGAAGCGCCAAAGAAACTAGTATAGGCAAGCGTATTCAAATACAGAGATATGTAAACAAGCAGAATACGCTGCTGCGGCCGCCAACGCCTATATAAGACAACAAATGTCTGGCACAGTTGTTACATCGGTACTGCTGCTACATTGGCAGTTTATCAAGAATCACAGCATCTCCGAGGTAGCGATGAAATGGGGATTTTCCCGTACGACCACTTCACGACTGTACCGTGAATATCAAGAATCCGGTAAAACATCAAATCTCCGACGTCGTGGCGCCCGGAAAAAGATCCTGTAAGAACGTGACCAACGACGACTGAAGAGAATCGTTCAGCGTGACAGAAGTGCAATCCTTCCTCAATGGAATGACCATACAAAATTAATCGTCGGTAAGGCAAGAATCCTAAGGAAATGCAGTCCGAAAACAAAGGAAGTAGGTTACAGTAAACTTTTTCGCCCACTGCTTGAATACTGCTCACGGGTGTGGGATCCGTACCAGTTAGGGTTGATAGAAGAGATAGAGAAGATCCGACAGAGAGCAGCGCGCTTCGTTACAGGATCTTTTAGTAATCCCGAAAGCCTTACGGAGATGACAGATATACTCCAGTGGAAGCCTCTGCAAGAGAGACGCTCAGTAGCTCGGTACGGGCTTTTGTTGAAGTTTCGAGAACATACCCTCACCGAGGAGTCAAGCAGTATATTGCTCCCATCTCGCGCAGAGACCATGAGGATAAAATCAGAGAGGTTATGGTCCACACAGAGGCATACCGACAATCTATCTTGCCGCGAGCAATACGAGACTGGAATAGAAGGGAGAACCGATAGTGGTACTCAAGGTACACTCCGCCACACACCGTCAGGTGGCTTCCGGAGTACAGATGTAGCTGTAGATGTAGATGTAGATTGTTGTAGATTTCAATGCTGGGCCGTCTATAACTATCAGCGTCCGAACCAGTCAACGAAACATCATCGATATGGGCTTTTGCATCCCAAGGCGCAGTCGTGTACCCTTGATGACTGCACGACACAAAGCTTTACGCCTCGCCTGGGCTCGTCAACACCGACATTGGAATGTTGATGACTGGAAACATGTTGCCTGGTTGGACCAGTCTCGTTTGAAATTGTATCGAGCGGAAGGACGTGTACGGTTATGGAGAGAATCTCATGAATCCATGGACATGGACTCTGCATGTCAACAGGGGAGTGTTCAAGCTGGCGGAGGCTCTGTAATGGTGTGGGGCGGGTGTAATTGGAGTGATACCTGACCCCTACGTCTATATACGAGTCTGAGAGGTGACATGTGCGTAAGCATCTGTCTGATCACCTGCATCCATTCGTGTCCATTGTGCATTCCGACGGACTTGGGTAATTCCAGCAGGAAAATGCGACAATCCACATGTCCAGAATTACTACACTGTGGCTCCAGGAACACTCTTCTGAGTTTAAACACTTCCGCTGACCACCAAACTTCCCAGACATGAACATTATTGAGCATATCTGGGATGGCTTGCAACGTACTGTTCAGAAGAGATCTCCACCCCTCGTACTGACTGCTCAGTTCAGCGTCGTGGGTCGGCGCAGCTTGCTCCATGGAAGTCTACGTGGCGTTCTGAAGTCTGAAGATGATCTTTAAGGATTGAAACCGGTCACTTCAATTAAAAGAAATTTGCGACCAAGACTGTTTTTAATTACATATATTTAATTATACTATTGATGGTGCTCAGTCCGTCGACTGGAGGAGTTAAGAATGGCGTTCCTCTTGGTACTGTTCGAGAGAAGTAGGGTATGTGCTGGCATCTGATTTCACCCTCTCCCTTCTCTCAACATCATCATAAAACACAGACATACCCCAACACTATAAACGTATCCGTCACACTCACGCACACGCTACAAATACACGTGCAACTTTCACGTTTCCGTAATGATGTGCCCAGAGGACGAACACCCTTTCCGAGAGGCGGCGGAACCCACCCAATGGGATACCTCAGCCAATAAAGCCATACGATATTCACGTTTAAATTGCAACCCTAAATTGATGAAACGAATAGATCTACTGAAAACTAAGGTTTAACACATTACAACAGGTGTGGAAATTAACTAGCCTTAGTAGTTATTTTGCGAAAAACTATGTTTCCCTTATACGAGAAGTCGAAACAAGCTGTGATACTATTTATGTGACCTGAGGCTGATAAATCAGTGAAAACAGTTCTAATTTTTGTTCAACCACTGTATTTCATTCACAAGTACCACTCAGGAACTGGGGTAGAAGCAAGTCATTCGTTCCCTCTTTATTAGTAGCGTGCCGTCTACAACCTCATACCCCCTCCTTCTCGAGCTCCACTTGCTTCACCTGTACAACTCGCAGCAAGCAAAGTGACACAGTGGTTGCACACTAGGACAGAGATTCAAGTTCTCCTTCGACTCTACAAAATTATGTGTTCCGTATTTTCTCTAAATCACTTAAAGCAAATTTCTGGTATGGATCCTTTGCTAAGGACAGATTTCCAAATTTTCGCCACTCCGATCGCGTACTCCGTTTTGAATAACTTTGTCGTAAAGCAGATGTTAACCTTTAACCTTCATTCTGTCCTTCGTTATTTCTTATAACATGCGCCACCTTCTAAAACAAGAGCATCGTTCCTCTTCCTCTTCTAACAACCAGTGTAACACTGCTCCGATGGTCCATTAGTTCATAGTCTAGACCCAGTTTCTACAACATTTTATGTGACATCTCCGCTCCGGAGAATTCCTTCGGCCACAACAGTGAACCAAATTACAAATGGTTCCACTACTTGCCACTATGGCTTTGTCACTAAGCAGCTTTGGAGGTTCTGTAACTTTCAGAAATCATTCTTTCCTTAAATCATCCGTTATTGGCTTGTTTCATCCCGTCCATCTTTCTCTTCTCTCTGTAACAATTACAGTAAACATTTTCTAGTCTAGTCTGACTTACTCTCCTAGGTACTTCTTCACCTGTGATTCGTCCTCTTCATTTTCTGCAATTCTCCATTTCACTATATTTGAAATGCTGTTCGCCCCCGGTAGCTGATTGGTCAGCGTGACGGATTGTCTATCCTCTGGCCCCGGGTTCGACTCCCGGCTGGGTCAGGGAATTTCCTCCACCCAGGGACTGGGTGTTGTGCTGTCCGCATCATCATCCTGTCATCTTCATCCACTGGAGGTCCCCGAAGTGGCGTCAAATTGAAAGACCAGCACCCGGCGAACGGCCTACCTGACAGGAGGCCCTAGCCATACATTAAAAAATAAAAAAAAGTTTCAAATGCTTCCAGCATTTTCTTTCTCAGATTTTCGTTGGTTCTGCTTTCATTAATACACAATGTTGTGAGCTAGACGTAGTGTCTCAGGAATTCTTCCTCAAATTGACATCAACATCTGATAACGATGGAGCGCTTTTATTGAAGGAATCTTTCTTCTTCTTTATAATCTACTTCTGATATCTTAATTACTTAGTTTTTCTGTGTAATGTTGCTTTCTGTAGAAGAAAATTCTTTCACATCTTCCATTATTTTGTGTTTTCTAACATTGAATTTAAACAATTCGTTATTCCTTTTCCATCTCTCTTAGTTATCTCCCTCACTGCTTTGATTTTCCTTATGCCGTATTTTGTGGTAAATATGCTATCCATTCGTTTCACCACGTTATATAATTTGTCATTTACATCCAAGCAGAAGAGATATGTCGTGTTCGAGCTTTACACTTTCACCTATCTTCAGGAATTGTTATTTCACTTCCTTAGTTGTTTCTTCGAAGTACAAGAGTGGTGATAAGCTGCATCATAGCAATACACCCTTCTTCAACATCTCTTTATTGATATTTTACAACACTTACTATGGTTTTTACAGCTGTTGTTGATTAGTAGTCTCTTTAAAGACTCCACCTTCAAATCAAATCAAATGGCTCTGAGCACTATGAGACTTAACATCTGTGGTCATCAGTCCCCCAGAACTTAGAACTACTTAAACCTAACTAACCTAAGGACATCACGCACATCCATGCCCGAGGCAAGATTCGAACCTGCGACAGTAGCAGTCGCGTGGTTCCGGACTGAAGCGCCTAGAACCGCTCTGCCACCGCGGCCGGCACCAACTTAGAATGTCGAGGGGTGCCTATAGTTTCACAAACGCTTTGAACGTACTCTTATTTTGCTACAGTCAGCCTTCCACTACTAAAAGCAATGTTACATTAGCTTCAGTGGTACCTTTCATCATCCTGAAACTCAAATTTCCCTCGTACAACACGTCTTCAATTTTGTTTATATTTTTCTTTATGTTACTGTGGTCAACAGTTTACCAGCATTAACCATTGAACCATTAACACAACCATGTAGCTGCGTGCGTTAGCAAGCCTATTACTGGCTTCAGAGAGGAGTTTCGGTCTCGGGATGCATCCGCCTGGCGAATTAGCGAGGAAATTTCGGGAATACACTTGTCTAGGTAATATATTTAAGTGAGTAACATTGCAATATCACAGTTTAGTGTAAGCGCGAGATAAGCCATTGCAAATATGAAATGCTTGTACTTAATAACCGGTGATACCGCCAGAATGTTGAATGCAAGTATGCAAACGTGCGTGAATTGTGTTGTACAGATGTCGGATGTGAGTTTCTGGGATGAAGTTCCATGCCTCTTGCACCTGGTAGATTAACACAAGGACGGTTAATGCTGGATCTGGATGACGCTGGAGTTGTCGTTCGATAATATGCAATATTTTCTCGACTGGAGACATGTTTGGTGATCGAATAGGCCAAGGTAACATCTCGATACTCTAGATCAACTGCGGTATGTGGCTGAGCAGTATCCTGTTGGCAAACACTGCCTGGATTGTTGTTCATGAATAGTTCCACAAGAGGTCGAATTACCAGACTGACGTACAAATTTGCAGTCATGGTGCGTAGGTAACCCCGAGAGTGGCCCTGCTATCATACGAAATCGCACAGCGTACCCTAACTCTAGGTGTAGGTCCAGAATATCTAGCGGACAAACAGGTTGGCTGCGGGCCCTCAACTAGCCTCCATCTAGCCAACACACTGCCTCAACTGGCAGCGAGATAGAACCAACTTCGATCTGAAAACGGAGCTGACCTACACCCTGCATTCCAATGAGCTTTCACTTGACACCACTGAAGACGCAACTAGGGGTAGTTTTGGGTCTGTGGAATGCACGTTACGGGGTGTTTGGCTCGGAGCACTCATTGAAGTAACTAATTTGTAACACTTCGTTGTGTCACTGTTTTTGTATGTCCATCCTTCTGATCAAAGGTTTGAGCGACTTCAGCAGTTCACTTACGTAGTAAGATGGAACTTCCGCAGCCATCCTTTCGAAGTTATTTGTTACATAGCTACCAGTTTTGGTGATTCAGTGCACGTCTTCAGGCCTTAAATGACGCGGTAGTGCTGACTCCAATCGTTTACACGTTTCCGTCAGTGGCCAACATGCATGAACTGGTTTCTATAGACTGTAACAACGATTTCGTGTCTCCATCCATCAACTACCACCTCAACTGAGTTGGTACTTGATGGCTGGAGACAGAACATATGCTGAGTTTCTGTAATCTCTTGAAAATTTTACCTGTCATGAAAATGGGATTTGTTGTCAATTTCCAGTAGCTTCTGTTTCAAAATGTATTTCAGTTGTAACTGGTCCTTGACAATACTTCTGCTTCGTTTGATTTCACTTACTGATTAATAGACTCCGGTAGAGCAATAATGTAACCCATACAATACCGAATACAGTAATGGTAAGATTCTCTTAATTAACGCTTTTAAAATTCAGTGGGACGTTTGTTCCTGGCTTCATGGCCATGATCTACTTTGGAACATGTTCTCAAATTTGGAGAAACATTAAATTTCCAAAGTAATTTTTATAATTTTGGGAAAGACTTCAGCGCATAAAAAATTAATGCCTTCTTTTAAAAATGGAATAAGAAAATAAGCAGTTCTTATCATAGGCCTGGATAGGGGGGGAAAGTCTTGTTAACCGAATCGTGCAGGTATCCGATATGGCGGCTGGCTGAATTTGATTTTAATGACAGTCGATGTGGATAGTTGCTATACTTCAGAGCTGTACAGTATCGTACTAAGAGAGAAAAAGAGTGAGTCCGATATGGATGAATCTGACACCCAAACTTCCAGGTGTCAGACACTCACATCGGTACCAGAAGTTGTACGTCAATGGAGTATCAAGTAAAACGCCTATTTATTTCGTGCTATGTGCTGTCGTCCAGTATAACATGCATAAACGGTAATTAAAAGTAGCACCGTACTACGGAGCAGAGAAATACCGGATCTGTCCATAATTCTTTCATAAATCTGCAAGGAGTGAATTGATAGAGCGTGCTGTCGTCGTAACAAAAGCCCCGCTTTCACATCCCAATGATTACAAGTTTTTTGTCTGTTTAAGAGTTAGAATGTTAAATAGGAGAATATTTTCCTGACGTGTTAAAGGACTTTTCGGAGTTCGTAGCTATGTTCTTTTGGCAGTCTGCTTTTGCTTCGTTAGTTGAATGTTATGTATTTATTATTGATCTTATTGGTTATGTACCTATTACTGATCTTATTACTTTTTATCATTACGACTACTAATAATATTATTATCATTGTTATTACTTCCGCACATGTGATGCAATTATTTCTTTATTTGTGTCTTCTGTTTATATATTCTGTTAAACTACAAATGCTCTCTATTGCTTTATTATTATCAAAGAAACGACGCGAAAGCAGACTGCCAATAGAAAATTGCTGTAAACTCCAAACACCCCTTTTACATGTCATAAAAAGTTGTCATCATTTAGGTTTGAACCTAGGACCCTTCGAATGAAGTTCCAACGGCTTGCCAACTTCCCACGGGAACTACACGTATTAATTACTCACAGTTAGGCTTTTCCTGTGCTCCTTAACTCTGGTGTTACTTTTAATTATCATTTATGCACGTTCTGCTAGACGTCAGCACATGTTTTTGTTATGGTCTTCAGTCCAGAGACTGGTTTGATGCAGCTCTCCATGCTACTCTATCCTGTGCAAGCTTCTTCATCTTACAGTACCTACTGCAATCTACATCCTTCTGAATCTGTTTAGTGTATTCATCTCTTGGTCTCCCTCTACGGTTTTTACTCTACACGCTTCCCTGCAATACTAAATTGGTATCCCTTGATGTCTCAGAATATACCCTACCAACCGATCTATTCTTCTAGTCAAGTTGTGCCACAAACTCCTCTTCTCTCCAATTCTATTCAATACCTCCTCATTAGTTATGTAATCTACCCATCTAATCTTCAGCATTCTTCTGTAACACCACATTTCGAAAGCTTCTATTCTCTTCTTGTCTAAACTATTTATCGTCCACGTTTCGTTCCATACATGGCTACACTCCATACAATTTTTTTCAGAAACGACTTCCTGACACTTAAATCTATACTCGATGTTAACAATTTTCTCTTCTTCAGAAATGCTTTCCTTGCCATTGCCAATATACATTTGATATTCTCTCTACTTCGACCATCATCAGTTATTTTGCTCCCCAAATAGCAAGACTCATTTACTACTTAAGCGTCTCATTTCCTAATATAATTCGGGCAGCATCACCCGATCTAATTCGACTGCATTCCATTATCCTCGTTTTGCTTTTGTTGACGTTCATCTTATATTCTCCATTCAAGACACTGTCCATTCCGTTCAGCTGCTCTTCCGGGTCCTTTGCTGTCTGTGACAGAATTACAATTTCATCGTCGAACCTAAAAGTTTTTATTTCTTCTCAGTGGATTTTAATTCCTACTCCAAGTTTTTCTTTTGTTTCACTGCTTACTCAATATACACATTGAATAACATCGGGGATAGGCTACAGCCCTGTCTCAATCCGTTCCCATTACTGCTTCCCTTTCATGCCCGTCTTCTCTTGTAACTGCCACCTGGTTTCTGTACAAATTGTAAATAGCCTTTCGTTACCTGTATTTTACCCCTGCCACCTTCAGAATTTGAAAGAGAGTATTCCAGTCAACATTGTCATATGCTTTCTCTAAGTCTACAAATTCTAGAAACGTAGGTTTGCCTTTCCTTAATCTATTTTCTAAGTTAAGCCGTAGGGTCAGTATTGCCTCACGTGTTCCAACATTTTTACGGAATCCAAACTGATCTTCCCTGAGGTCGGCGCCTCCAGTTTTTCAATTCGTCTGTAAAGAATTCGCGTTAGTATTTTGCAGTCATGGCTTATTAAACTGATAGTTGGGTGATTTTCACATCTTTCAACACCTGCTTTCTTTGGGATTGGAATTATTATATTCTTCTTGAAGTCTGAGGGTATTTCGCCTGTCTCATAAATCTTGCTCACTAGATGGTAGAGTTTTGTGAGGCCTGGCAGCACATAGTACGAACTAAATCAGAGTTTTGGTCGATACTCTGTCGACATAGAACATTTGGTAACGATGTGAGGGTCTGGAGGTTTGGGTGTGTAAGGACCCGTATTAATTGAGGGCCAGGTAAATGGGTTCCCATCGTTTTTGACCGCACAGCCTGCAACAACGACGAAAACACTAAGCAACACAGCCAGCTGCAGACGGGCATCACAAAAGCAGTGCGCCGACCGGTTTCAGCGGCGGCGAGCGGCCCTCATCGGCGCGTAACGGGCGCTCACTTTCCGCTGAGCCAACCGTACCCGCACGCACACGCAGACGCACTCGTACGCAGGCGATCGAATCTGGCGCCGCGATGCGTGAGACGTGCTCGGCCAGGCGTCGCCGCAGACGCCTGCGCCGGCAGACAAAGGCCGCCCGCCCCCTCCCCTCCCCCTTCCCGGCGACACCTGATTACCCGACCACAGCACCCAAACAAAGTCACGGCCGGTAGCTTTCCTACAGCTTTTGGCGCGTGGCGATTAAAAAAACGCCGCGATGAACCTGGAAAAAAAAGAGACTACCTACCAACGAACGGAAATTGTGCTGTAAATCTTCTATTTACGTATTCCGCTGCGAGACGACTGTTCCCCCAAACTTCAATGCTATGCTTCTCAACTACTGAATTTCTGACCTTTTGGGAGAGTGAAATCAGTACTAGTTTCTCATTTCTGTGTCACATTAGCAGATAAAGATGTGTCTGTCACGCCCAACAAATGTGCTGTGGAGAGAGTTAATATTCACTATATACTTATACGTGTGGTTTCTACACTAAGCGACGTTTAGTCAGTAGAAAAATCTCATCCACTGAAGCCTTGCGGAAAGGTACTATAGAGGAGGAGGGACCTGAAGGAAAATAATACAGGTTTTTGAGGACATAAAAATCGCAATCCATCATATAATAAGAACACTGATGATTACGTATTACTATCCTCACCGTGTTGTCATGACGTTTGTCATGCACCTGATTTGCTCACAGACAAAGTGGCGTTTTTTTAGTTGTCCCAACTGAAATACACTTTCTGACAAGTCACCAGATGAAATGTTTCTCTCAGACACAATTACTTGCTATTATTTACGTGTAGAATTCGAGATTCTGATACGTGATGTATCTTAACATTAATTAGAGCCACAAGCGTAACTTACAAACAGTGGACGCAGTACACGGCACAATTCCTGAATTAGAGTGTGCGAAAGGCCTTTCACTTCGTAAATGAAACAGTGTGGCTGTAGTATAGTTTAAGTGAAGCACTGATCAATTCTATTTCAGGTTGTCTTCTGCACTATTAGAGAATCCCGTGGTAGAGTTCCGGGCGTAGTCCAGGTGGATAACAATCGTTCGGATTTCGGCATCTTCACTTGGCTGTCCAGAAAGCTGTCAACAGCGAACGTGCCTCCTGCATGCCACACACCAGTTTTAAAGCCCATAGGGGCGTGGCCAAGTTATGACGTGATGGTGCTTATATATGGGCCCCCTCTATTTCACCGCTTACGTTTTGAATGGGAAACTGTCTTCCGCCGTCCGCTGTGGCAGAGCGGTTTTAGGCACTTCAGTCCGGAACCCCGCTGCTCAAACGGTCGCAGGCTGGAATTGTTTCATAATTTCAAAGCTGCTTCCACAAATACATGGAAATGAATTTTTTTCCATTCTCCATACTAACAAAGTACTTTTTTTGGTTCCAAACATAAAATTGGAAAATGAACACCCTGGCAATCTCGGATTTGTCAGATGGTATTGTTTAGATTTAAGAATCTTCAAACGGCTTTTTACTAAGAAAGTTTTATGAACTGATGGGATTCACTATAAATGAAAGCTTTTCAAGTCGCTTTAGGTGTTAGGTAGTCCTCCGTTGGGAACACTACCACAAGGTAAACGTTAAACAGAACGCATTGGGCGGTAAGACCATTAAGCAAATGTGAAAATGAAGATTGTTTATTATCTCAGTTCAGTTCGATATTAAGCTAGCGGTACTTCAACCTAGTTTTACTGATGACAACAGCCTGTAATGGATCAACATTTTCGATTGCAACTGAACCCTGGATCATCGTAGCTTCAGATTGGGCTCACAAGAGGATACACCTATAACGATGCGAAACCGTAGTGTGCTTGAAAAGTCTTCGTTCACTGTGAAGCCCATCAGTTCAAATAATTTCTTAGTAAAAAAAACAAGTTTAAGATTCTGAAATATTAAGAATGTTCGTTTTTACCTGCTGCTGCCCTAAGTACAAAATAGTGTTAAATGAAGATAAATATGAGAGCCAAAGAAGAGTGATGTGTTTCATCATGGGTCCGTTTATTACGAACAACGGCGTTCCGATCGTGTTCTTCAAATACCAGTCGCAGATGTTACAAGAGAAACGTTGCGCAATGGAAGGAGATTTACTGTTGAAATACCAAGAGCTTAGCTTCCAACAAGAGTTAGACAATGTATTAATTATTGATGTATGGGAAAATAAGAGGTTTACTCAAACTCATTCTTACCACACACTTTTCACGAAAGGACCAATAAATGGGGAAATCATAGCGCTAGAGCAAGTACCCTCATCTACATGCGAGGTATATACTGCAGTTGCACCCCAGGCCGCTTGCCGGTGTGGCCGACAGGTTCTAGGCGCTTTAGTCCGGAACCGCACTGCTGCTACGGTCGCAGGTTCGAATACTGCCTCGGGCATGGATGTGTGTGATGTCCTTAGGTTAGTTAGGTTTAAGTAGTTCTAAGTTCTAGGGGAATGATGACCTCAGCTGTTAAGTCCTATAGTGATCAGAGCCGTTTGAACCATTTGACCATCCCAGGCAAGTCAGGCATTATCATTCATCACATCTGTAGGAACCTGTGACATATAGCTGAAAAGTCCAAATCTGTTGCTCTGCAAATACCTGTGTAGTATAGAACGTGGTTAACACGCACGTTTGATACACTTAAGTGGTGCAACAAGCTCACTCACTGGCCAGTCGCCAGTGGAAGTTCATGCATGTAGCAGAAGTAGATCAGAATGACGAAATACACCGATGCAGCAAACCCAAACTCAAATTTTATGCCAAAGATGCGAATTTCCTCAATTCCCTGCACAACGAGGTCCTCAATCTGAATGTTAAGCTTGTAGCTAATTTTATTTCTGCTACTCCTCAATATTTTCTCATTCGTTTACTCCTAGTCCTTAATCTCTGCCCATTACTCGTTCCATTCAACACGTCATGTCGCTCTCGCTGACATTCACAGAGGACGGCAATATTATCAGCGGGTCTTAGTACTGATATCGTTTCACTCTGGGTTTTCTACTTGCCTTACGCCCTATTTATTTTTGCATTTTTCTCCTGTTCCTTCGTTGTCCTTGTAAATTACCTTTTTTCCCCTACAGAGCATACTTATCTTTATATAACAGTCTTTCTTTACATTCTATATTCTTTATATTTCAATCTTTCTTTATATTTCATTTTTTCTTTATATTTCATTTTTCTAAATCGACAAAGGCTAAAAACGCTTTTCGAATTTCATTACAGTCTCGTTTCTGTTACCAAGCATACCGTCAGATCTCCGTCTCTTCTGCCTTCACCTCTACAAGGGCCAAACAGATTATCACGTAACAGACATTCACTTTATCTTTTCCATCATTTTTTGTGTATTATTCTTGGCAGTATTATTCTTGTCATCTATATGGATGCAAACATCATCAAGCCTATTTATAAGTATTTCATTCATCTGCCCTTTATCTTCTGGGCTGTGTAGAGGATATTCCTCTGCATGTCTACTGTTCTCATAGACGGCATGTAGCAGTGCTAGAAGTGGAGGATATATGAAGCGTGTAGGGAGGACGCCGAAAACGGTGAAGCAGTTGTAAAAAGGAAACGAATCTATCTGACGTCCGAAAGGCATGATCACAGACTTTCGGGGCAAGGATGAAGCGTTTCCGAAACGGCTAGGTTTATAAACTGTTCGCGTGGCGCTGTGGTGAAAGTATACCGTACATGGAAAAACTGCGCTATCGAAAACCGGCGGCGAGGCATTTGTGGTGCGCCACGGGCCGTAGATGACAGGGGGGAACACCGGCTAAAGAGATGTGTACGGACGAATAGATGTGCAACTGTTGCACAATTGACCGTCCAGATGAAACTAGGGCCTACTAACTTTCTCTTAAACGACCGTCCGGCCAACAATGCTGCTTATACGTCTCCGCAAGAAGCGCCTGATTCACGAATCCACTCTGACTACTGTTCATCGGCGACAAACGCAACTGGATCTCCGAGGCCCCATCGGACAGATGGCCTTTGGAGTGTAAGTCGTGAAACATCAGAAATCAAACACTCTGCAACAATCGTTGGAAGGATCCAGACCAGAGAAGGAAGCTTTACGGTCTGGGGAATGTTTTAGTGGCATTTCCTGCTTCATCTCGTCATTGTGGAAGGCACAATGGATCAATACAACTACGCAACTGTCCTTGGGGATCTTGTCCCCCCTTATACGTAGTCTGCTTTTACTCGCCACTATGGCATCTACCAGCTGGACAATGCAACGCGTCAGTCACTTTGCAGTGTACGTGAGTTATTCGAAAACCACCTGGGTAAGTTTCCCGTACTCCCACGGCCACCAGACACACCAGATTTAAACTAAATCTAGAATATGTGGGAACACATCTGTCGGGCAATTTCCGCAACTGATCGCCAAACGAGAAACCTTGCGCAGCTGATCACTGTACTGGACTCGGCAGGGTTCCACACCCCTGTCGATACCTTCCAGAATCACACTGACTCTCTCCCTGCACGTCTAGCAGAAGTCAGCGTGGCACAAAGTGTTTATTCAGGCTCCTCACAGATATTCCCATAATATGACAGTGGGGCTTAACATCTGAACCGGCCGCGGTGGCCGAGCGGTTCTAGGCGCTTCAGTTCGGAACCGCGCTGCTGCTACGGTCGCAGGTTCGAATCCTGCCTCGGGCATGGATGTGTGTGATGTCCTTAGGTTAGTTAGGTTTAAGTAGTTCTAAGTTCTAGGGGACTGCTGATCTCAGATGTTAAGTCCCATAGTGCTCAGAGACATTTGAACCATTTTGAACTTCACATCTGTCATCTGTCCCCTAGACTTGAACTACGAAAACCTAACCAACCTAAGGGCATCACACACATCCATGCCCGAGGCAAGAATCGAAACTACGACCGTAGCAGCAGCGCGGTTCCGGACTGAAGCGCCTAGAAACGCTCGGCCACAGCGGCCGGCGACAGTGTAGGAAGAGTGCGCCAGTTCACGGCGTTTTGGTACGCTAGCGTTGCCTTCCATCATCTTGAGTGCAGTCTTCTGTTAAGACGGTCCAGTATGATCAGCATTTTTCGCATTAGGAAACAAGCAACAGCTGCGATGGTTGCTTTAGTGCCATCACATTGTTTTTCATCGCGAGAGTAAAGCATCGGAACTCCACTGACCGCAATACTGTAATCTGTGTCGTTCGGAACTTGCCTTTCTGCACACAATAAAACGGGCAATTTCTTTCTTATCACGAGGGCAAGGAAAGTCCCTCAAAGCCTTGGTTCGCTCTTGATCTATTTTAACCCCTTGGGTAAAAATGAGATGGCCCAAAAATGAAATCTCCGGTACACACAGGGTAATCTTCGATGGCTTGACAGTAAGGCCGGCGGAGCGCAACCTCCCAAAAACTTGATCCAGATGAGTTAGATGATCGGAGAAAGAAGAGCTATAAATCACCATGTCGTCGAGGTAATTATATACACATGCAAATTTTAAATCGCCAAGTACGGCATCTAGAAGGCGAGATAGTACAGCAGCTCCAGTTGCGAATCCAAAAGGTACCCGATTGTATTCGTATACATTCCAATCAGTACAAAAGGCTGTGATTGGTTTAGATGAATCGGCCAAGGGTAGCTGATAATAAGCTTGATTTAGGTCCAAGAGGGTAAACACCGTAGCACCGCTGTCTCTATGAAGCGGACCTTTTCTCGTTCAGATTTCGAACTTTGTTTGATGTGGTTGTTGTTAGTTTCATTCCTTACCCTACATCAAGACGACATCTCGCCAAGTCATTCACAATGGTCGCTTTCTAAAAAGCTATCTGTGTCTTCCTGTAATAAACATTCAGGTTTAATCGCATTGGGGGCCAATCAGTGTTCTGTAGCTTTCACCCTGTCCCTTTTTCTTTAATTTAAAATGTCATTTACGTGATGAAGCAGCTGCCAAGAGAAGTAGCCCGACGTATTCACGATCCAGGGGCAGAAGATTAGCAGGTGAATCCTGTTACCTGTCTGATTGGGAAACGATTATTAGCAGTGATTTCTCCAGGTTTATTCATATCTTTTATCAACTATGGACCAGTCGCTACAGATCAGACCTTTGTATCTACTGTATTAATTTATTTCCTTCCACTAGATTAATTTGGTCGATCCACTTTATAGAGCTCCTGACAGTTACTCCCTGATGTATACGGCCGCCTTCTTATGTGTAACACGTTACGATGATTATCAATTGCCAGTACCTGTAATCACAGTCGAGTCTTCAAAGGTCTTCCTACATTTTGCAAGTTTTTTGGCAGCCTGAGGATATGACGTGGCCGGCCGTGGTGGCCGAGCGATTCTAGGCGCTTCAGTCCGGAACCGCGCGACTGCTACGGTCGCAGGTTCCAATCCTGCCTCGGGCATGGATGTATGTGATGTTCGTAGGTTAGTTAGGTTTAAGTAGTTCTGATGACCACAGATGTTAATTCCCATTGTGCTCAGAGCCATTTGAAACATTTGATACCACGTGTGTCGAGGGATCAGGTCTTTCTCTGAACTTATATATGGTTGGTAATGAGTGTGACGATATCTCTGAAGGAGGCAGCACTTACACCATCACCAAACACCATAGGTAAACTGTGCAGAGTGTTTGTCTGTCAATGGAAGGGTTGAACCGCGCTGGGTGACCTGCCCCCTTGCCGCTGTGCATTCTGTACTGCCATGTGAAGCCATCAGAGAACGTATTACAGTTCTGAAGATCATAGATTTGGAGATGGGTGGAGTGGAAGCAGCGGGAAGGGGGAGCGCGGGGGGGGGGGGGAGGGGGAATTGAGCAATACCAGTTAACTGCCACCAATCTAAAACATTAAAATAACCGTAAACGTTCTCTCTCAAGGGTGAGCAGAAAGGACATTCGCCACCAGCGAGTAGACTTAACAGTGGAATTTGCGGCAACTATGGGACACGACTGGACCGGTCGTCGAAGTATTGAGCAAAACTGGAAACATGAACTCCTGTATAAACGCGAAATACACCATTAATCAGTCACTTCGAGAAAACCTGAAAGTTTGTAGATGTTACCTCTCTGTAGCAGGTAAAACCCTTTTACGAAGGTATCCCAGTGCTGGAAATCAGATATACAGTAGACATCTGTTTCGAAGAACGCACGACATCAAAGAAACAGCAAACTTAATCTCTTACGAGTAGCGGGAATGAGATTCAGCAGACAGAAAGGAACAGAAAATGTCGGGCGTTTCACCACCGAAAATGGGCAGCGGCCGAGCGCTCGCCTCCTGGCCCTGTTCTTTCGCTGTCTATTACGTACGTATTGGCAATTTCGCCGCGTAACAAGGAGTGTCGCAGCGGGAGAGCAATCGCAGAAAAATGCAGCAATTACATTTTTCCATTAGTGATTTGTGGGCGAGGCGGGTGGCCAGCGAGTTGTGGTGGGCGCAGAGGGTTACGTGTGGAAGGGGTAGGGGGGAGGGGTGGGGGTTGACAGCGGCGGACGCAATATCTGCCGCGGGCGCTGATTGGTCGCCGGCTCGCGCTCCGCCCCACGCCTTTTTATAACGCGTCCAGGGTATATTTCATACCCCACCCGGTTACACGCAGATAGATGTAAGAGGCGCACTGTCACCGGGAGGGACCACATTTTTCTATTTTTCTCAGACATATGCCCTCTCTAGCATCACAATTCGCATATTATAGCTTATGACATGGAGGCATTTTGGAAAGAAAAAGTGGTCATCTAATTGTCTTGCATTCCATTCTCTCGAAATACCAATTAAATGTCGCGTGGCTACAAGTTTGTGGCGTTCCGTTACATTTGACACGGCTTCGGCGACTCGAGCGCTTGTTACGCTACTTGTTTTTCCAAGCTGCGTTTCATTGGCCTGTTATATAATTACAGATTGTCATTTTTGTAATTATTTTCTATCGTATTAATGAGGTATTTACTATTTTCAGTTAACAAAATACACATACAAAACGATAAATTTAAGACATAAACGAAATACAAGTAAAATAAACAGAATTGTAACGAACGTTCAGGGATTTTAATTAGGCACTTGAAAATATTCCGACAGCACACTGTGTACAAATTATTATCCAGAAATGGTACTTAAAAAACCAACTTTATTACGCAGGGATGTGTGTCTCTTTAAACGCTCTTTAATTTATATTGTAACAAAAGTTTTCATTTTTCAAATTTCATTACTAATGGTGGGGTATTTTGCAAAATTCAAATTGTGGCAAAAGGTGATTATAGAGTTTTCAAGAATATTAATTATTTATCAAGTTTCAGATGAAAAACGTTTTTTGTATATCATAATTTCGAAGATATTCCCTCTAAATCTAGTATGCCAAATTACCTTTCGGTAGGTGTTTTACCCCTTCGAAGCGAAATTGGTTACAAACAAAAAATACGTGTTGCACTGTTTTGCTCCTTCTACACAAGTGACAGGTTTCATCAGGAACGTTTGCTGACACTTGGAAGTGTTCCCTTGTGAGTCAAACTTGTTCCAGAATTATCAACCGCAGAAAACGAGTGGTGATAACAGCCAACCGAACAAAGCACCTCAATTTCAGTAGGCAGAGGCGGTAATGACTACACAACAGAGCCAGCCTGTCATGTCAGTCATGCTACCGCAACGTCATAAAATGTTATGTAGTCTTTTCTCAGGACTTCAGTCTGTCCATCATCTATTCACATAGCGTGCTTTCCTGTCTTGATGGTTGCATGAACATTGCTCTCGATCAAGCTGAAGAGTATGTCAGCTGCACCTCCGGTGGATTTACCTTGTCGTAAGTCAAACTGACCGTCATCTAACCCATTTTCAGTTCTCTTTTCCATTCTTCTGCATATTATACTTGTCTTCAACTTAGATGCATGAGATAGTAAGCTGATTGCGGGATAGCTCTAGCACTCATCGCAACCTTTCTATCTTTGGGCAAATGTGTATATCTTTCCGAAAGTCTGATAACGTGTCTCCATACTCGCATATTCTGTAAAACTACTTGAATAATCCCCTGCTGGGCAAATCTCATAATGATTTCAAAAATTGTGAAGGAACATTATCTATCCTGGCTGTGTTATTTGATCGCAGGTCTTCCAAAGCTCTGTTAAACTCCAATAGTGGGTTTCATTTGTCCCCATACCGACTCAGATTTCTTACTGAATCACAAAATCATCAAGCAAATCATCTCTCACGTAAATGCCTTCAGGGAATTCTTTCCACCTATTCACTCTCACCACAACAGTTTACCCTGGAATTCCTCATGCATGCTTAATGCTTGAATGTCGCGAGCTCTATCTTCTTATCTCGTGTTTTCTACTGAAAATCTCGTGCTTGTACTCTTGTTAACTTTACTATTACAGAGATCGCCTAAACTTTATTTTATTTCTTTTAATTGGTCCTGTGCGCAACAAATAACTTACTTGGTCTTTCTGCTGCCACTGCTTGATCTGCTTCATTCCATTATTTATTCCTTTTTTCAAAAACTATATTCTGCTAGCGATTCTTTCTCATTCAGTTAACAAAACGCTAGAAACTCTTTGAACAATCGCTTCGTATGCAAATCTTCCTCCATCGGCATCAAAGCAATATTACAAAGTAATCAAACTCTTGAGAAAGATTGAAATACTTCTTAATTAAATACATAGTGCAACAATTCCCTGACAATTACAAAAATCAATACTTAATATATTCGCCTGACAATGGTTTCCCTTAAGAATTCATCTCCTATCATTATAAAATTACCGTCCGCTGCTAGCACATACACAAACCCTTATCCTTAAATTAATAAGCGCGCTACAAATTATAAAAAAATATCAACTCAGTAACAGATCCTGTGTCGCTGTTGGCGGACACGGCAGTACGGCAGTACGGCAGCTCGGCGACGACCCCTCGCCCAACAGACGTGCGCACCACACCAGGCGGGCTCCTACACTGGCTTCCAAACTGCCACTAATTAATCCGTGCGCTGCGAAGCGCGACAACAATATCTTAGATTCCAGAGCTTGTGTATGCGCGCTGTAGCCAACCTTTAAATGCTAAGGGAGTATTGCCAACTCTCATGCTGACCATTTTGCATTTAATTTCGCGGCAGTTTCTTTTACAAAAAAGAATCCAGTTGTGATGAAGCAATCCTTGCAACAAGATTTCTTTTTCGATTTTTTTTTTCAATTTCCTGCAGCCGTATCGCCTCGGCATCCCTGCATTTCCTAAATACTCGTATTTACTTATTTATTTCATTCCTAAGTGACTTACATCGGTACATTCTTGTATATTGTGTGAACATTTTTGCACTTCCTTCCTTCTTCGGTTAATTAGAGTATTTCTACTGTTATCCATGGTTTTTTCGAGGTTACCTCCCTTTTACGAAGGGCGTGCAATAAACAATTTCCGTATTTTGTAGAAAACATTACATACGATTTATCATAGTGAAATAATCTTATTGAGATTGTAACAGAAGCATTGTAGAATGCCATTAAAATTATTTCATCATGAAAAATCATGTGTAACGTTTATATATAAAATAGGGAAACTAACTTAATAGATACCCCTCGTTCTCCAGCATGGGGTGTAATTATCGTATAGCAGCGAAATTTGGTACACAATGTAATGCGTTAAAGTGGAACCGATTTACGCTGGAAAACCATTACTTCCGATTTTGGCCACCAAGTGCAAATCTGGCGCTCTCAACGCAAGGAACACGTATAGAAATATTTCCACATGTAATGGACTATGAACGAGACGAGGGCAGCAAATGTCACACTAGTGAGAAAGGAGTAATGTTTATTTTATTGTTAACCGCCGCTTACATGATTTGTTCAGCAAGAGCACCAAAGATGTCGGCAAGATTCTGCATGCGTAAAACTACTTGATGGACAGTTACTCGCAGCGGTTCCGGGGGAATCTGATCAACGCGGTCCTGCATACTGACCTTCAGATTACGTAGATAATGAACCCTTCCCTGGTAAACGCATTCTTTTAGACATCTCCAGACCCCAAAGTCACATGGACTCATATCGGATGATAGCGCAAGCCATGCGTCTGGAAAACCTCCGGAGATAACATGTGCTATGTTCCTGGAAGGTCGCAAAAGCAAATCTTTCGGTGCACGAGCGACCTGAGGTATTGCGCCGTCTTGCATGAAAATAGCAGTTTCCACACAGTTGCGCTCTTCCAAAGCAGGAATTATGTGCTGTACAAGGAGGTACCGGTAAGATACAGACACCACGGTACACCCGATAGGCCCTCCGGGTGGTTTTTTATTTTTTTCTCTCAAAGAAGAACGCACCGAGAATAAAGTTACTTCTTTATCCACACCAGACAGTCACATACGCCCAGAGTAGCTGCTCTTCGTACGCTGCACGTGGTTTAACAGCACCCCAAATTCGGTATTTCTGTATATTCACTGCAGCCTATAGTGCAAAATGTGCCTCGTCACTCCATACAATATTACTCGGCCACGTGTAATCGACTCGCGCCAGAAACGGAAGAGTACATTCAGGACGTTGCTGCGGATCACCCGGTTTCAGTTGCTGCACCGTCTGGATCTTGTGCGTGTATCAATGTAATTCTCATATAGACCGCAAAGCTTTCTGTATGGATGACTATGGGATGCACAGTTCTCGTGATACTGGACGAGAACCAGCACTACCCGGGGCACGTGCTGCGTGGTCAGTTACGGCAACAGCAACCTAATCAATAACTTCCACCGGGATAGGACGCCTTCCTCTTCCAACTGTCACAACAAGCTCACCCGTGTTTAGAATTTCATTATCATCGTCTTCAAACTACACTGCTGGCCATTAAAATTGCTACACCAAGAAGAAATGCAGATAATAAACGGGTATTCATTGGACAAATATATTATACTAGAACTGACATGTGATTACATTTGCACGCAGTTTGGGTGCATAGATCATGAGAAATCAGTACCCAGAACAACCATCTCTGGCCGTAATAACGGCCTTGATACGCCTGGGCATTGAGTCAAACAGAGCTTGGATGGCGTGTACAGGTACAGCTGCCCATGCAGCTTCAACACAATACCACAGTTCATCAAGAGTAGTGACTGGCATATTGTGACGAGCCAGTTGCTAGGTCACCATTAACCAGACGTTTTCAATTGGTGAGAGAGCTGGAGAATGT
Source organism: Schistocerca nitens (assembly GCF_023898315.1). Classification (NCBI taxonomy): domain Eukaryota; kingdom Metazoa; phylum Arthropoda; class Insecta; order Orthoptera; family Acrididae; genus Schistocerca; species Schistocerca nitens. The sequence continues at coordinate 416,817,004 of NC_064619.1, read as the reverse complement.
GCTGGCCACTGCAGCAGTCGACATTTTCTGTATCCAGAAAGGCCGTACAGGACCTGCAACCTGCGGTCGTGCATTATCCTGCTGAACTGTAGGGTTTCGCAGGGATCGAATGAAGGGTAGAGCCACGGGTCGTAACACATCTGAAATGTAACGTCCACCGATCAACTGGACTGCGAACAAGAGCTGACCGAGACGTGTAACCAATGGCACCACATACCATCACGATACGGCAGTATGGCGATGACGAATACACGCTTCCAATGTGCGTTCACCGCGATATCGCCAAACACGGATGCGACCACCATGATGCTGTAAACAGAACCTGGATTCATCTGAAAAAATTACGTGTTGCCATTCGTGCACCCAGGTTCGTCGTTGAGTACACCACCGCAGGCGCTCCTGTCTGTGATTCAGCGCCAAGGGTAACCGCTGCCATGGTCTCCGAGCGCATAGCCCATGCTGCTGCAAACGTCGTCGAACCGTTCGTGCAGATGGTTGTTGTTTTGCAAACGTCCCCATCTGTTGACTCAGGGATCGAGACGTGGCTGCACGATCCGTTACAGCCATGCGGATAATATGCCTGTCATCTCGAGTGCTAGTGATACGAGGCCGTTGGGATCCAGCACGGCGTTCCGTATTACCCACCCTCCTGAACCCACCAATTCCATATTATGCTAACAGTCATTGGATCTCGAAAAACGCGAGCAGCAATGTCGCGATACGATAAACCGCAATCGCGATAGGCTATAATCCGACCTTTATCAAAGTCGGAAACGTGATGGTACGCTTTTCTTCCCCTTACACGAGGCATCACAACAACGTTTCACCAGGCAACGCCGGTCAACTGTGTTTGTGTATGAGAAATCGGTTGACAACTTTCCTCATGTCAGCACGTTGTAGGTGTCGCCACCGGCGCCAACCTTGTGTGAGTGCTCTGTAAAGCTTATCATTTGGATACCACAGCATCTTCTTCCTGTCGGTTAAATGTCGCCTCTGTAGCACGTCATCCTCGTCGTGTAGCAATTTTAATGGCCAATAGTGTATTTAAGGACATCAGGCCTCTCCTAAGACCTTCCAGTCGGAGATACTCTCTCGATGTAACACTCGTGCCGTTCACAAAATTTTCACTAACAGTGCAAGGTATCTCTGCTCGATAGCCATACTGTTCACTCCCGTTATGGCTTGCCAAATGACAGTGTGGATGGCATACCATCAGGCAAAGAGTCTACAGCGCCAGATTTGCATCTGGTGGCCACAACTGGAACAAATTTGTTTTCCTGTATATATCGGTTCCGCATTAACGCATCAGCATACTATAAAGATTCGTTGACATACGATAATTATAGCTCACACTGAACCTCTGTTAGAAGCTGCATTTTAATTATAACCATCCGGTACTTGTATGTTCGGTCCCTGCGGTTGCTCTAGTTAGACGTTTCCATTGCGCTTCAACCGAACTTCCTATTGTAGCATTCACTGTCCTGTTACATGCTGCATTACACGTTCAATATCATTACATAGTTTTTTTTTAATCTCTTATCTACTACATGCGTAATCGGGATGTATACCTGAACAAATTATAACGTGATGGGCTTACTGTTGATTTTAATGATACTAAAGCTAACAATGAGGCAACGGCCTTGCCGCAGTGGATACACCGGTTCCCGTCAGATCACCGAAGTTAAGCGCTGTCTGGCGTGGCCGGCGCTTGGATGGGTGGCCATCCGGGCCGCCATGCGCTGTTGCCATTTTTCGGGGTGCACTCAGCCTCGTGATGCCAACTGAGGAGCTACTCGACCGAATAGTAGCGGCTCCGGTCAAAGCAAACCATCACAACGACCGGGAGAGCGGTGTGCCGACTACACGCCCCTCCTATCCGCATCCTAACCTGAGGATGACGCAGCGGTCGGATGGTCCCGATGGACCACTTGTGGCCTGAAGACGCTTTAAAGCTATCAATGAACTATTCACAGTAGCTCTCTCTCGTGACGAATGCTACTCCTGTAACACAATGATCTGCTTCTGTTAATACGTCTGGCCAGAGATCTTTAACCTCTATCACTTTTCCGATCACTGAAAATTCTAGATTAAGCTTTTGCATTTACTTTTTCAGATTTTCTAGCTTTTTTACCACACTCAGGCTCGAAGAAACTTTCAATTTCGTTAATTATTCAGTCATTTCCTCAAGACCGCCTTTCCATTCGCAGTACCCTTGAATGTGGTACTAATCCAGAATCTCTTTCTAATGGAGATATCATCACTGCAGATTTTTTCCCGCGAATACAAGCTATGTGTCGATAATGAAGTGGTTTCCATTGCTTCTGGATACACACACCATTGATCATTGTTGTTCTTCTGCCTTTTAGGTGTAGTTTCCTACCCAAAGGGCAAGAACGTGACCTGATTGTCCATTCATCCAGCCCCTTAGACAAGATCCTTGGCCGAACGAGAGCAGCGTCTTGTACAGGGAGTCATCAGCCGCTACTGCATTCACAGTTTAAGCAGTCGCTAGAATCGAACGAGTCACGATGGACACTTTTCTACTGGTCTTAGGTGCTGTCCCTAGCCCACAGTGACGGATTTGTCATTAAGACCATCACTGTGCCGTTATGAAGAATTTTCACTGCATTCTAATAAGGCTGCAGATCTTCCAAGAAGTTCAGGTTAATCTATTACTGCTGAATACTGTGTTTTACCTCAGTGCATGTATTCCTCATATGAAACCTCTCAGAAAACAGGCGTCAAACTGCCATTCGAACTCGGTCTAATGTGTGGCATTTCAGTCGACAAAATGCTGGAACTTTTAAAAGAATGGTTAAGGGAATGGTTTTAGTTTGAATGAGGTTCACTGAAATCCGATGTCTTCTGTGCGTTTCATCCAGACCAGGACGCGTAAAATTTCTTGTGCCCTGTCCCCAGACATTCACTGAACCCACGAAGCTGGAGAAACACTTGATTCGTTACCGAGTTGCTACGAAAAATGTACAAGATGTCTTAAGATCCATAGACTCAAATAGATGGGTTACTGAAGAGTGACGTCACAGCACAATAACGCGATAATAATAAACGACATTAAAATTTAGAAGTCAACTGAAGAATAATAAATACATATTTTGTAAGGAAACATTTTTGTCCTAAATATTATACTGCTACTAAATACTTATGTTTACACTATATTATTTCTTCAGTTCAAGTACTGACCTTCCCATAGACATGAGTCACCGATTTATTCTTTTTTGAAAAAAATGTAGTTGCTCATAACAATGTTACTAAATCGTGTAGAATACCTTAATGATGTACGCTTTCCTCTAGTCTACATTTTCTTTCTTGATCTCATTCATTCATTAAATCACAAAACTGTAAAGTTTTATTCAATTAAATAATACAGCTGATATGCTAGGTTACAGGATTTAATTTGAAAATTACTGGCTCAGTTTATTCAAGATACCTTGTACAAAGCAATAGAAATCATGAGGCGCTCACAATGTGTCAAAGTTAGTAATTTGCCCCCGACAAACATCGCCCGCTGAACCGACAGATACTCACAAGAAACGCTGGGATAGCTACAGGAACATGACATATGGTCGCTTGGTTATGAGGATTTTTGAACAGTTATGTAGAGCAAGTTGCTCAACAGGCGCCTACGCGATTGAACGTTTTGGATTAACATAACGAAAGAAAGTGGGATAATTCAAACGCATTGAATCAAGAAGGGAATTAGTAATAGAAGCAAAGTCACATTACACGCACAACTGCGAAAGGCACTGCTGGGCTTTCCTTGGCGATATCAGATTAGTCACCTCAATGGCTGGCAACGTGTGCTTGTGTGAGTGTGAGCATGTGTGTGTGTGTGTGTGTGTGTGTGTGTGTGTGTGTGTGTGTGTGTGTGTGTGTGTGTGTTTTTGCTGACAAGTCGTCTCACAAATGGCAACTCAGGTAAACACAGACTAGGTCGATTTAACTAATCTTGTGAGTGCCCTAAAACAGGATCTAAAAAGTACTTTCATCTGTATATGTACATGTTCCTGTGTCTGAGGAATGACGGTAGCATCGTTTTCGTATCTTCCAGAGAGTGTAGATTATTTGAGTACTGTTGACGAACAAATCTAAATTATAAAGACATGTGGTCGTCTAGGAGGTCAGAACATTTCACCGTTCTTTCTAACTTATCCTTTCCGAACACGTTATGAAATTGTGTCAGGATTGCATATAGCTTTTAATGATTTGTTTGCTATTTAGATTACGTCGTCACAGACGGGTGAAAACAATTCCCTGCTCAGTTTTATTGTACCTACATCGCTGTTCTATCTGAGAGGCCTTTGCTGCAACTGAGATCGGGCATCACGAGAATAGTTCAAAGACTGTTGTTGTGATCCGATAACAATACAAGACAGGTGTGCTGCGAGAGACCATCTAAAAGCAAATCAGACTTTCGTATCCCGGTTCTAGATTTAAGAATTAAAAAAAAAAGTATTGTGCGTGACATCACAAAATACCTGGAAGGCGTAGGAGATACAGGTAAAATGTGCCGACGGTCGCGAGGCTTGCAAAATAAATTTACTGCTCTGACGAACCGTGGCACTAGAACTCCCACTGTATTTGTGCTTTACCCAATTCAAAATGTCCCTCGATTACCAGTAAACACGCCATGCCGGGCGATATGCTTCAGATAATAGCTTCAAGATTTTAGTCGTCTCTAAAGAATAATCGTTAGCTTGGGCGAATGGTATAGTACCTTACGCCAGTTTTTAATGTCTTCTCTTAATGTTCCAATTTCTACATACATACTGCACTAAAAGTCTTCCACAGTCTTTGTCTGCCTTTTACCGTCCATTGCTCTATCTATTTCCAAGTAAAATATTCCTCTTCAACCTGTGTTCATAATTTATCTATTCTCATTTTTTCTTCTTCCCGTCAGTTTTTCGTCTCTTTTTTCCAGTGGTCTGTGTTTGACATCCATTTAATGCTGTACAGCAGTCACATGATTTCAGGATCATCTTCCACACTTTCATGACAATACCACAATACCAACAGAGCTCCGTAGTTGAAAAAATCCGCCTTTTTCTGTCCATCTGCTTCTGGTGTGTTCCTTACTCTGATCATCTTACATCTTGGTCAGGACAGTTCCACATCATTTTCTGCTGCTATATATTTTCCAGATTTGATGTTAAGCATGTCATATTGGCTTCCCTCTAGACTTCTTCCTCAGCATCATCATTACTGCTTTATTCACCCTTAACCCACATTCTGTGCTGTATATTCCGCCACTTTCATTCACAACAACTTCTAAGTTTCCAAACTCTTGGCCAAAGTAGCTATGAAAATGAACAAATAAAGCACTACCATCCACAGATGGACTATGGTGCTCGACTGACCTCCGTGACATCCTCAGCCAATGGTGTCATCTGGTGCGTTATGGAAGGGTGCTCCCCCGGTCATTAATTCTCTTTGTGTTTCAGTTCCATACTAAATCACTCCAAAAAGCTGTCTCCCATTAGTTAGCTGGGATCTTTACCGTTCCTGTAAGTGTGATGATCTTTACACAATGCCTCCTCCAATTTTATCTCTTCTTCTGTATAATGCTTTATTAGTTTGTTATACGCTTGAAATCAAAGACTAATACATATATTGCCTAATCGGAAAATTGTGAATCTGAAGTAAATCGCATTACCGTACCAGGGACCTAACATACAGTCGTTCTTGCCCGCCAGAATAAAGATTTCAATTGACGGACCTTACGTTTCAAAACGCGTTAGCTAGCAAGGGAGTAATAATTCTTCTGTAACTCAGCACTAACTGCGAAATCAGATGAATCCTGTCACTATCTCTTACAGGTTAAATTAATTTACTAATAATATAAATAATATTTCGTTGTTGCCACACATCTAAAAATAAAAACTTCCCCTAAAGCACACCAATACTTAAGTGGCCGCTGGGGGATGGGGGGGGGGGGGGGGGCGCCACAGTGGACGAGCGGCGCTTCAGTCTGGAACCGCGCGACCGCTAAGATACCTGGTTCTAATCCTGCCTCGGGCATGGATGTGTGTTATGTCCTTAGGTTAGTTATGTTTAAGCAGTTCTAAGTTCTAGGGGACTGATGACCTCAGAAGTTAAGTCCTATAGTGCTCAGAGCCATTTGAACCATTTGATCACAAAGAAAGACGAAAATTCATGAATAACGTAGGTACAGAAGATGAGTTGTCTTTATATATGTAGAAGAGCTAAAGCTTTGAAATTTGTGGTAATATATGCTGTTAATAAAATTACCAGTGACCTACGGTAAACCAGCTACAATTACTTACAATAGGAGAGAACATATGCCAGTGGTTACACAATGCTGTATCGATACTAACTTGACAACGCCGCACGATTTGTTCTGCAATCGGATGAGAAGTAGTTACGTACAACACAACAGAACATGTAATTGTTAATTAAAAACTGATCATAACTACAGAATAAAAGCAGTTACAACAAAGAGCGTCTTCCGTTGTACGTATAAAAGATCTGAAAAAAACGGAACTAGTTAGTTATTATGCATCGCTAACAAATTAAGAGCTAGTTCTGCTGAATTTGCTACGTGTCTGTACAATAAAAGATCAGACGGCGAAGTTTACTTAAGGATTCACCGACGTTAAACAGATAAAACATGGAGTTATATATCTTTGACATTGTGTCGGCAGCTGAGGGCGATTTTAATATCAGGCACGCCAAGATACCTAGCAAATCTTTTTAGTGATTACCGGTTTCGGAAGATCTGTGCTGTCATCATCGGATGTGTTACAAGGTCCGATGATGACGGTAACTGTTGAAGCCTGTAATCAAGAAAGACATTTACAAGCGATCTTGGCAAACCTGATATTTCAGAACAATAAATGAGTAACTGATTACACAAATGATGATCTGATTGTCCACAAAACAGATAAAACAATGAAGGTTCTCACATGACGTACAATTTCCAGTACAGCTTCCTTTTAGTTTGTTACCAATTTTAGATAATTTTAGTCGTGAAAATACTGTAGCGTAGCCTAACTGTTTTGATTAACTGCAGGCATCCTGAAGATATTGTACGAACGGATCATGCCGTAACACAACAAATAATCCTGTTCATTTTCTCAGCAGTGACTTCCAGACCAGTTTCCTTTAAAACTGAACATTTTAAGCCCTCATCACCACTGATCGTAATGTCATCCGTTAACTGACTGAGCTTCCTGTGTGTGTAACTGAAGACAATGATGTACGTGTCTGCATGCCATTGTAATCTCCACACCTTCCCTTAATTTCTGTAAGTAGCTTGATCACAATCACACTGACTAAGCGAGAGGCCATGGCTAGTTGCGCCTCCGAGCACAAGAGGAAGCTGATGCCTGGCTCACTGTCAGAACAGGATACTGAAAGACGGTGCCCGTTTCAGTGAGATCAGACAATTCTGGTAGGGGAACTAATTAAAGCGTACGTGTTTGATGTCAAAAGCAAGTATAATGAGACGAACACTATAACGACAACATTTGAATCCAATTTTAATACCACGAGTAACCCAGACGAAGGACTTTCGTACACTACACTCATGACACATCCAAAAATCGAAGTACGACAACTACGAGTATGCGAGCAGGGCAAAGTGAATCACACGTGGCGAATGCGAACAACATTCTAGTCCTTAGTGTCACTACGTTGTAGTTCTGCAGCAAGAGAAATATTTATGCTTACCACGGTAGCCTACCATATACTGCCAATTCCAAAAATGAGATGTAATCTTCGTTATGCGTGTTTACTTCATTTGAATCCTTTAAAATTACACTTGAGACACTGGACTCACTGACTAACAAAACATGGGTAGTTATTTTATACATGTCACCGGTACATAAAAACATATTTAGTCTTCCTTGGCTGACTTGCACAATCTCGTGTACTGGTCCATACCCTGTTGACTTCCCGCTATCGACAACAATAACGCTAGTCATTCGCTATTGGCGTAGTCTTCGCGTTTCATTGCGTCTGTTAATATATATATAAACTGAACATCACATTAGCGTAATCTTGGAGCATATTGTCGAATGGGAAAAGTTGTGTACATCGTTCCGCGTAGTCAGCGCGTACACAACTTTCCCACTAGAGCGCCATCCGCTAAGCACAACAGCGCAGACGCAGCGCTCGTCCGTCTCACACTACGAGATGGCGCTGCCTTAGAGACGGACCAAATTCTGCTTCCGCCGACCCGCGTATTAATATGTAACGCAGCCAATGAGATTGCTGCTAACGTAGAACCTTTTCTCCTCGTAGATCACACTCGAGCAGTGATACCTGAACGCGCAAGGTATTATAATGAGTGTACAGACCTCCGATTAGTCAGTCTGCGTTTGTCTGCACCAGTCTGTACCAGTCTGCATTAGTCTGTACCATTCTATAGTCAAGTTTCAGTCTGCACCTAATAAGATTACCATATTCCTGTACATACCCATGAAGATAAATGTATAGACACTTTCTCAAGTATCAGAGATGTGTGAGAATAAGATTAACATACCAAGACCAAACTTCAGATTGTCAATTGTAATTAGCATCCAGAATCAAGTTACATAATGTTTATGCTTGTTATTATTTTAACAAATGTGTGTGAAAATTAGTCAAGTTCTGTTTAAAGTTGGTCACTGTCAATCTGCTACTCTAAGTGTGCAAGTGGCATTTCTATCGTCTGACCTAACGGCAGAAGATAAACACGGCACGATAAGACCACGAGACATATTGCTGACACTTGCCTACTTCGTTAGAGCGACAACTCAAATAATCTGATGGTGTGTGTACCGAAGGTCTTACAGTACGCACAATACAGGAACATAAAATTCCACTTTAAAAAAATAGGTTTTTACGAGAAACAGATTGACATTTTTCGTTGACACTTGGCAAACCATGAAACACGTAAAGTATGTTGTCTATTGGCTGAGACCATCCACTCCATGTTGTACCAACTACACGGCAAATATCTACCGAAACATTTGAGGTAATCTGACTCATTTCCTTTGGGGAGACATCTGGTACTCGTACTCTGTTAATTAGCGGTACCAATATGGAATTCTAAGGAACTGCCTGAGGTGCAGAGATGTACTTTGTTGACAGTTCATCCTATCGAATCATACAAATAAGTGTCAAATGAAATGTACAACCATCCCCTATTGCATAAAGTCGGGAGGAACAAATAATAAGGGAAACCTTCTTGCCTCAGAATAAATGGAGAGAGACTGTCAGCACTACGGCCCAGCGGTGCCACTGCTCGTAACCGGCTTCTGGGTATCTGTGTCACGGTGCGCAACATTTCAGTGGCGAAGGCGACTGGCGTCAGGTATACCCCGACAATAATAAAAGCAGCAGCTCGCCTTGGAATAAATCGGAGAGCAGGCGAATTTAAGACAACAATTCCGGAGCGTGCAGGAGCACCTAATGGGCTCTGAAGTACGTAACGTATGGGCACCGAGCTAGGGTCCTGGTCCCGGTTCGCGTGGGCGGCGCTGCACAGCTGCGCGCGCTGCTCTGGCGCCGTGACGTCACGGAGCCGACCCGCCGCCCACGCGAAGCGAGCACCGCTCGCGGCTGTTTCCGGGCACGTAATGAGGAGCGCCCGGATCTCGGCGGCCACTCCGCACCTGTGGCCCCACCAACGGCTCACAGAGGCCCGTCTTGTTCACATGCCTGCAACCAGTCTGTGGCGAAAATATGACTTGCAGGAAGATTGTGTCCAAACATTCCAAATACATAGACTATTAATTAAAATTATTGCTATCTTACGTCGATCTTATTCAACACTACGAGCTTCAACGTCTCCCCTTGCGGGTGAATATAAAGATCCCAATCTTCCTGCAGCCCGGAAGTTTTTCTTTGTTGTGGTTCAAATGGCTCTGAGCACTATGGGACTCAACTGCTGAGGTCATTAGTCCCCTAGAACTTAGAACTAGTTAAACCTAACTAACCTAAGGACATCACAAACATCCATGCCCGAGGCAGGATTCGAACCTGCGACCGTAGCGGTCTTGCGGTTCCAGACTGCAGCGCCTTTAACCGCACGGCCACTTCGGCCGGCTTTCTTTGTTGTGGTTCTCAGTACCCTTTGCGATTCCGCTTGAATGTCCCCCAGTGTATCATATGCTTTTCTTCTTCGGGGCGAGAAACAAGTCGCACAGAGCTGCGTCTAGGGCGTGCGGCGAGTGGCAGCGTGTCATTCTCAATGGAGAGAAGTCTTCTGAAGTACGAGTGATTTCAGGTGTGCCGCAGGGGAGTGTCGTAGGACCGTTGCTATTCACACTATACATAAATGACCTTGTGGATAACATCGGAAGTTCACTGAGGCTTTTTGCGGATGATGCTGTGGTATATCGAGAGGCTGTAACAATGGAAAATTGTACTGAAATGCAGGAGGATCTGCAACGAATTGCCGCATGGTGTAGGGAATGGCAATCGAATCTCAATGTTGACAAGTGTAATGTGCTGCGAATACACAGAAAGAAAGATCCTTTATCATTTAGCTACAATATAGCACGTCAGAAACTGGAAGCAGTTAATTCCATAACTTATCTGGGAGTAGGCATTAGGAGTGATTTAAAATGGAATTATCATATAAAGTTGATCGTTGGTAAAGCAGATTCATTGGAAGAATCCTAAGGAAATTCAATCTGAAAAGAAAGGAAGCAGGTTACAGTACACTTGTTCGTCCACTGCTTGAATGTTGCTCACCAGTGTGGGATCCGTACCAGATAGGGTTGACAGAAGAGATAAAGAAGATCCAACGGAGAGCAGCGCCCTTCGTTACAGGATCATTTAGTAATAGCGAAAGGGAGACGCTCAGTAGCTCAGTACGGGCTTTTGTTGAAGTTTCGAGAACATACCTTCACCGAGGAGTCAAGCAGTATATTGCTCCCTCCTACGTATATCTCAGACCATCACGATAAAATCAGAAAGATTAGTATGCAGTGTTCCATCGTTATGGTGGAGTACCCAGTCGTTCTAACGCCACTTCTATGGACGTTTGCTCCTCATGTCCTCTCTCAAATGACTTAAAAATTGTGAAAGAAAGCTTTAATTATTGTCTGACAAGCAGGAATGAACTCTGTTTTTCAAGATACTCTCAATACAGAAACAAAAAGAAACAGATCAACGAGGACATAATGCTGCTGTGCACTCCTCTAGATGATTTTGGCTGAGGTGAAAAAGAATCCTTCCATTTTGACGATTGGGGCTTAGTTTAAGGTCCATAACCATAAACCCAAGTTTCATCACCAGTGGCAATATTTGAAATAAAATTCAATGGGTGTTGCTTTTGATCGTCTTGAAGCAGTTGAGATTCAAACTTCAACAGAATCCTAATTTTCAATTATTCTTATAGTATTCATTTACACGTATTTTAACGTTTTTGAGGTCTTGTATAGTATGTCCATGATTTTGAAGAATCGGATCCCTTACGTGCTGAAGGTTATCTGGTGTTACGCTAGCTGACGTCAAAGTGGAACGGTCGTAGTTATGCTTCCACACTCGTAAATTTTTAAACATTTACACAAGTCCTGCATCGTTGTCTGATCCAATAGACTGTCTGCGAAACCTTATTTCCACTTTTGGAATGTTTCCGCAGCAGTTTTACTAACAAGGAAATATTCTTAAACATAAGAAAATGATATTAATTAACATGGGCGGGTCCAGTTCTGTTGAATGATTGTGATTTCAATATGGACTTGAGAAACGATGCAGTCAAGCTGAAGTCCCTAGCAAATAATCAGTTCTCTTTGCCAAGGCTTACTAATATACTGAAATATACCTGACAGAAATCAGAATATGCAGAGGATCAGCCGTAGAAATTTGAAATACTGCTGAATTTCGTTTTGCATTGTCTTCTCTGTTCTGTATATTACACGAAGAAACTTCGTTCGTTTCGTGTGCATGGCGTAATAAACGTTATGTTTCAAGCATGTATTTATAGATATTCGTTATTGTAATTATTTGCTGTCATAATAACGAGTTACTTATTATCTTCAATTGACAACATACACATATGTGAAATGGTAAACCAAAAACAAACAAACATTGATGTAAAATGTAAAATAACAATTTGTAACATAAAACAAAAATAAGTAAAATAAATAATTAGAATAATAGTCAATGTTTAGATATCGTAACTAGATATGTTGAAAACACTCCGATAGCACATTGCGCACAGTTTATTTTCCATAAAAGTTATTTCAGAAACCAGCTTTGTTACACAGGGATGTACGTGAATGTTTCTTTAATTTATACTAAAAGTTTTCATTTTCAAAACTAATTAATGGTGGTGGGATATTTTCCAAGATTTCTAATTACTGTTAAAACTGATTATACAGTTTTCAAGAAAATTAATTAGCTATCAGCGTTAATACGAATAATTCCGTCTAAACGATATACCCTCTAAACCTAAAACGACAAATTATCTCCTGATGTGTGCTTTACCCATTAAAAGTGAATTGGGAAAAAACAAAAAATTACATGTTGCACTATTTTGCCCCCAACTCCCTACATACCCGCGAAGTTTCGTCAGGAACGTTTATTGGCATTTGGGAATGTTCCCTTGTAACAGTAAAACAGAACTTTACGTACGCACGCTGCTCCTTCAGGTCAGTCATTGAAAACAGCTAACATGATACCGGAAATCTCGCCAGTAACTAACGAAACCAATCATACCGCTGCCAGTCAAGGAGGATGTATGGGGAAACACCTACTGGTATTTAACTGTACTCGAAATCATTTGTGGACAAAATTCATATTTCGGGAATTTTTGGATATCACTTCGTATTTATGAAATTGTTGGCCTCAACAATATTGCAGCTGACGTATCAACCAATAGAAGCGTTGGCCTCCTCTTACCATCATGATGTCTGTCAGGGTTGCAGAATCACATGGTGTTTTGTATTGTCGGTTCGATTGTATTAGAATGCAGTATATTGTATTATATTAGCGACGCGAATGTGAATTTTTAACCAACATGTTAGTAATTTGAAGACAAGAGACCATTTCTATCACCGGCATAAAAGAATTTTAAAAAAAGGGCTGCATAATTTATTCAGCAATAACATATGTATTTTGTTTTATTAATAACGTTGTTGTAAACAATTTTAACAATTCCAATAGTTTTGCCCTCTACGGTATTTTTGAGCAAATACAGGTATATTTAGCGTCCCATTTGAGCTGTGGAATACTAGGGACTGGTTTTACTATAGAGACGGTTGAACGTGCTGTGCCAGCTGGAGTGGCCGAGCGGTTCTAGGCGCAACAGTCTAGAGCCGCACGACTGCTACGGTCGCAGGTTCGAATCCTGCTCGGGCATGGATGTGTGTGATGTCCTTAGGTTAGTTAGGTTTAAGTAGTTCTAAGTTCTAGGGGACTGATGACCTCAGAAGTTAAGTCCCATAATGCTCAGAGCCATTTGAACCATTTGAACGTGCTACAAAACAACAATTTTTTAGGTTTAGATTATTATACTGGTAACGATTGTGCGAATATTTTAAGTATCATACAAAAAATGAACAGGAGAGACTACATTTACCATCTATATAGTTTGCAAGAAAACATCTGTACCTTTTTATGCAGTAGTAACGAATATAATTGAGTGTACTAGAACCATTATTGTAAACATTTTTAGCTGTCATTGTGTAATGCTTTTTTTATAATGCTTGTAACACTGTGGCCAGACGACTGTATGTCTCTCTGCTGGTATGCACTGACGCCCTGCAAAATGTCACTTCCTGAGCACATTCTTTGAGTGTTACCCCTTCCCGCATTTTTATAGCAACTCTCGTTACGTCTGTGAGAGCGAAACTACACGCTGTGCCATTAAATACATTGCGAAAGATCTTGAAAGTCGTTTCATAACAGTATTTTAATTATCTGACGTGTTAAAAAATGTTTTGCTGTGTGCATTACGCATTTTCCCGTGTGTGAGTGTGTGTGTGTGTGTGTGTGAATGAAAAAAATCCCATGTTGTACGTAGCACCAATTTTCTTAAATATTTCACATGTATCACCGACACAACGGTAAGTAATAAAACAACAGCTGTAATACACAAAGTGCAACAACGTTAAATAGTCATATACCTTCTTACTTTGTTGGTACTGTTGTTATAGGTATTTGTAAATGGCCACAGGCCGAAACTGGCCGTGATGTAATGTGTTGAAAACATCCTCCTCAGATGGAGACGAAACATTTTAAGGTGAAATCCATTCGACCGTGGCGTAGTAGCCAGCAACATTTTAATAATTGTTACACGATGCAATAAAGCAAAGTATTTGACAGCGTAAGGTGGATGTTTAAAGCTATTTTATCATTCATGATTTGCAATGGCTGTTTTTGGTCGCAAAATGGAAACCATAGTGAAAATGAAGTACATTTTGTACCATTTAGTTACACGTTCCAGATAGTTCTCCACTTAGTCACCACTCCGACTTAGCGTAGTACTAACTTCCCAGTACCTTCGTCACAGAATGTGGCCGTTTGTCATTTACAACTCTCTAGTCTGGTCTGCAGTTTGTTGACTGTGCCAAATGCTGTTCTCATAGCCAGCGGTTAATTTTAGCGAATAGATGAATCACAGGGTGTCAGGTCGGGGCTGTATGCTTGTGGGTAGTCCGCAGCTCGTGGTCGTGCGGTAGCGTTCTCGCTTCTCGCGCCCGAGTTCCCGGGTTCGATTCCCGGCGGGGTCAGGGATTTTTTCTGCCTCGTGATTACTGGGTGTTGTGTGTTGTCCGTATGTTAGTTAGGTTTAAGTAGTCTAAGTTCTAGGGGACTGATGACCATAGATGTTAAGTCCCATGGTGCTCAGAGCCATTTGAACCATTTTTGCTTGTGGGTAAACAGCTTCCCATCAAAAACGCTGTAGCTGCATCTCCGTTGCTGCATCTCCCTGCAATCTGCGGCAGTGAATTTTCATGAAAAAGGAAATGCATGACAGATACACTTAGGTGAGTTTCATGAAATGAAGTGAATTCCCAGCTTGATACTATTTTCTAGGAATCTTTACGTATACATTATGTGCTCGTAACTGGACACTGCGACGTGGCACGATCTACGGGTATACTAGAGACTCTGCGTCTTTCATCTGCACAAAGCTTCACCAGTTTTTCACTGCAGTTTTAATTTCACGACCCATCAGCTTTTGAAAAAAAAATAGTCTTTCTATACCGCGGCGGTGGAGCCACACAAGAAGAAACTAATAAATGTTTGAGGAAACCAACATGGCGAACATCGGTTTCAAGTTTGTGACATCATAGTAACTCCCTTTATTACACCTGCACGGTTTTAATAGTTTATCCATAGAAAACACATGTTTACACACAATATGTAACTGTATAGAGAATATACGAGGGTTATTTGGAAAGTAAGGAACGATCGGTCGCGAAATGGAAGCCGCAGTGAAAATGCGATGAAGTTTTGCATAGGTGTGTTGGGCAGTGTCTCTAGTATGTCCGTCGATCACGTTACGTCGTTCTTTTCAGTTCTGAGCACACAGGGGGCACATAAAGATACCTAGAACAATAGTGTCTCCCGCCAAGTACGAGGGCCTGGTGAGAAATTTTGACTGAAGCTATGCAGCCAACATTACATAACTGTCGTGCATTTTCTTCTTCAAGACTATTCTCAGTCGCATTCTGCAGGGGCAATGAAGATGCTCTTGCATCGTTTTCGGTTGGAAATGTTTCATGACCCACAATACAGCCCGTAACTGTCTCCCTCTGAGTTTCATCTCTGTTCACATGAATCGCTTGCTACGAAGACAACTTTTTGGCACAGACAACGAGTTGTAGGCCAGCGTAGAGAATTGGCGGGAAGCACTGGTGGCTGTTTTCTATAACGAGGGTATTGGAAAGTTGCTACAACGCTACGACAAATGTCTAAGTCGAATATGCGGTTATGGAGATAAGTAGCTGGAAGTTGTAGCTAACTGTTGCAAATAAAACAGTTTTGATTTTCACTTTGGTTTCCATTTCGCGACCTATCGTTCCTTAGTTTCCGAGTAGCCCTCCTATATAAATTCACATTTACAGAATTGAAAGCTCCAGCTGTCAAATGTCTTTTTCTCGTAATAAATTTTTAACAATTATCATGATAAACTAGAAATTTATTAAATTTCTTAAATTTAACCTTCAGCGATACAGGTAAATGAAAATTGACTGCTATTAAAATCTACAGTTTTTTCCATATACTCTTAAGGAAATAGCAGTCATTTTATTAAAGCGGGTGGCTTTAGTAACAAAGAGAGAAGACGCTGACTGAGAGAGGAAATAACTCACACTCGTCACCGTCTCCACCACTCCGAGCGTCTAGAAGAGGCAAAGTGTAGTCCGCCACAAATCTAAGATTAAAGAACCCTTTCCAAATAACAATTACTAAATGAAATTAAAATTGTTTGCACTTAACTGAAAATAAATATCACATAGTCACTCATATTTTCTCACTATGCAAAACAAAAACAATGAACTGCTGAATGCAAATATACTAGTATATTCTTCATGAGAAAAATACATTCACTAAGCCTCTTAATATTCGGCTATTAACTGGTTTTTAATGAAAATCAATGAATTTTGAAATCAACGTTGTAGCACTAATACTTGCTTGGCGCAAGTAAAACATACGTCAGTCGGAGAAAAACACAATTCGAAGATTGACGTGCAGACTCTGAATAATACTGGCACTGCAACAGCACCTCTAAATTCCGTGCCATCTGGCTCATTGTCCCTCGCCTCCAATACCTACGCATCCTCTGTCTTATTTCTTTTCTCCCTGGAGTATACATCACGGTGATGACTCTGTCATTCTTAACATGCAACATATTTTCCAGAATTAATTAGCAAAAGAATGTTACATTACTTGCAGCCCTGCAACACGTCATTTAGTTCCACGTTTTAAATTAAGACTTTACTGGAAAAAAAAGAAGGTAATGTATATGTGTCATTGTACAACATAATATTTGATATATAAAACGCTTATTACTATTTCTCCTAGGAAGTCTGACGAGTTTTTTACCTCCCTACCTTCTGGCGGAAAGTCTTGTCACATTAATGAGTGTTCGCGTATCTTGCAGAATATCACTACATCACACAGGCATCATTTTGCAGAAGCTGAATATACACCACTCCCAACTGCAGTGATGAAAAACCTCCACCTAAAGAGTAAACTCTCTAAACGAATTGAAGAAGAAATAAATATTACTAGCGACTTTATACATAGTGTTTTATTTGTACCGTGCATAGAAGTGACCAAATTTTAAACTAAATCCTGTCGGATGCAACTGCACTTAAATAAAAATTACATTTATCTAGAGCCTTACATGTTCATCATAATGACAAAGTTAGGGAAATTGAAATTTATGTGGAAACATACTGACCATCAATTTTTCCTATGCAGTGTTGGTTGTCTAAATAAGAGTGATGGTAAATAACCCTCGCCCTTAATTCCATACGGTGGTTCGTGAAGTACAGCTGAGAGTCCCCCAGAGATTATGCCTAGGCAAACTGCATAAAAAGTTCTCAGTTCTTCGCCGCGTCAAATTCGAATAAAATTCCAAGCTTCCGATGATTGCCTATCGTCAGCGTCAGGAGCTAAAACTGACTGTCGTGAACTGGCGAGGTCCCCACTTTTATACCCACACATTTCCCGCTTAAAAGAGAAGTAATTCTTGGGATGCAGTTAAAACAACCCCGGAATACACAGTTGCTTCGCTGCTTATAACGTTAAGCACTCATTAGCGCTTGGAACGCCCAGACATGCTTGGAATCCCTTCTGCCTCACTGGACCTGTATACGATGATTACAGAAACTTGAAAGTTCGCCTGAACAACGTTATACGTCCATTAACCAACAAAGTTTTAATGTGTTAGTGAACTGCTCCGCTGTCAGAACTTTAGTTGTAGCTCCGTAGCTACATTCCGTGCACACAGATTACTTAACGGGCCATTGACTAGGAGCTTTCCGTTATGGAGGCCTAAGATACGGTACAGTCCCTCGTGTGAAAGTGATTTATCGTCACAGGGTAAAAATGTGAGTGTGGATGAAGTTCAAAAGCCTTCCTTAAATTAGCGTACAAGTATCTTCGTCTAAAATGTTGCAGCCGTTTCGACATTTTCTTGCACACTAGCTTATAATCCTCCAATCAGACGCTTATATTTCCTTCGAGAGAGCCTAATAATTTATCAGTTATATATACGGGTAATTAATGATCATCAGTTTTCTGTTACTGAAAGAAACTATACAGAACTCTGTACTTTTTGTGCTATTCCCCGTGGTGTATCATGATGCAGCGGCCTTCAGCGTATTGCATTCAAACGCGCCCTCGGACATTTATCATTAATCTCTCTTAGCATTGCGTCACTACACTAACAGTATACAGGGATCCTCTATTAATTATCGGCATTAGGAAGTTAAATGGTCGAAATATTAAATTTTGCTCTCTGACAGTAAAACGCAGGATAAATCCATGCACACAAGTATAATACATGATAAGGTCAGCCCATTTAACTCCAAGTGATTTATCGTCACAGGGTAAAAATGTGAGTGTGGATGAAGTTCAAAAGCCTTCCTTAAATTAGCGTACAAGTATCTTCGTCTAAAATGTTGCAGCCGTTTCGACATTTTCTTGCACACTAGCTTATAATCCTCCAATCCTAACTTAGAATGAAGCCTCATGTCCCTGCATGGCGAGCACGTCCTTTGCTATGTGCTCACAAGCTCCATGTCCGCACATTCCCTTCGACCAAGCCAAACCTTAATCGGAAGGAATAATATGAGTAGAAATTGAAACTTAATTATCAAAGAATAAATAGTTCAAAGTTTATTAAAACTTCTGCTGACTTACAGTCTCCGTAGATTAGCATTTCTACCTTCTCTTCGTTGGCGCACATTGTTCTCACACAAACCTTCAACTCAAGACGGTTGGCTGAATGACCAGTTGCATTTTCCTTGTGTTAATGTTTCTTTACTGACGACTTCAGCAGGTGGATGAGTTACGTTACCCCGGTACCTGCGTTGTATAATGGAAAAGGAGAGTGAACGTCTTTTTTGTTTTACGTTTTAATGACTTTACATTTATGTTACTGGTTACAGTGTCATACGGTTTGAACAACTATTAAGGAAATGAAATTGATTACCGAATAATATATATTTGATACTATTTAGTAAAACCGTATTGCTTCACAATAAACAATGACATAAGAAAGGCAACTATGCTAGTCAATGTACGACTAGTGCCTAAATAACAGCTGGCGTATACACTTTTTATTTTGATTCTGAACAAAACATTATTTTGGATAGTCAGGATAAATGGGACAACCTATATACCGACTCTTCTTTAGGTTGTGCTCCACGGGCAGTATAAATATCAATTTCAGGTATCTAAAAACACAAATCTACTAAAATATTCCTTTTTCTTGCAGCTACGTTCGACTGTAAGTAATCGCCTCGCAAATTACAATTTTAAAATGGTGTACATCACATATCTTAATTCTACAATAAGTCATATACCTATTTATCACAGTCAAAGTAAGTGTGCAACCTATTTGGAATAGAGCATGACATCACCTAGCCCAGAAAGCCTTAAGTAGATGCTCAACATATTTTAATGTTTCATACATGTGGTACACATCTTTCAGAATTGTAAAGACTGCCTGACGAGTACACACTGGTAGCTAGACAACTAATGCATTTTGCCGTTTACTATTTTTCCTTTGCATCGTCGAACCGGAAAGAGCACGGAAATGTATCGTCAGGGGGAATTGTCTAATCTTTAGGGACGAAGATTCTATTAATCTGAACTAGGTTTCGCAAGTTTTCCACGCCACACAAGGCGTAACTGTCTCCGACAGTGTGACATCTAGAAACCTGTGCCACACGCTACTGGTCTGTTCCGACTCATTGTTCCCCGCTTCTGTTTACCCGGCGTAGCACTGAAATCCCCGTCTGAAGAACGGATTAATTAAATTGCCGCAGTGCGCAATTCTCCGCCGAATGAACTTCGCTGACCGTCGCAGCAGAGGATCGGGTGGGATACTATTGACAGCAAGTATCATCATTCCGTTTCAATGTGAACATATTTGGTTTGTGGTTAAGCAGTCGCTACCCATATGTCCGGTGATTAAATGGGTCTCCGGTTCTGTTTAAACGCAACCCTTTGTTGCCTCTCTGCACTTTGTGAAGCAGATGCGGACTGGAGCGGCACAAATTGCTGAATTTAGACCAGCTCCGCGCACCATGAGAGAAAGCGTGCTGCGCTACCTGGTACTGATGTGCAACATTTACCTACCGACTTTTGGGCTCCGTTGTGTCTTCCAGTGGAAAACCGATGGTAGAAGGTTGCGGCAATTGTGTTAAACGATACCATTAACTACATTTAAATATTACTGAATTAATTCAATTGATATATTACGAACATTTATTCAGTGAACTTGTTTAGAAAGTACATTTTTAGTTATGTTTGATGCTGGTAGTTGTTCAAACATAAATCCCACGAAGCGTCCGTATGTGAAGTGGTAATCTTATATGACGAATAGTATTTGAAACTAGTAACAGTTATTTTAACTGAGTTAGCTGGAATATTCCTGAAACATTGCTAATAGCACCTAAAATCCTACATTTTTTCTATTTCCTGCACGTTTTTATTTTTCACGATCGAAGTTATTTTGTTTTCTCTGCACTTGTGGGTAACTACATGAAAATCTGCTCGATCACTACATTTCCCCCACGTATTCCGTGTTGTAAACATTGTACAAAATTTACATTTTAAATTGCTGTAGACGTTACTGAAAGAACTTTGACTCACTTTTGTGTATTGTACAGAACACTATTAGCAATCTTATGAAATGAGAATCTTTTTAAATGTTGCAAAATGAGGCTGTTAAATTTAGCCTTGAAAGTTGGGACGCTGTTCTAGATCAGAGTCGAGATGCATAAACGCAATACTCATTGTAAAACAATTGTTTGATCATATTATACAAGCGAGTGCAATGTTCATTTTATTTTATGAATTCTTAATATATGCTATCGTTGCGTGTGGCCACTGCGCATAACGATAACGCCATCATAGTTAGAACAATAAGCTTGCGTGTGCACCAGGCTATATTTATTACTAGTAGGTCACCTAACTTTGGAAGAGTTGTAGGACAGTATAAAGAATCTTAGAATCTAAGTAACGACTGAGATTAACGGATAATTATTAGCTGTTAGTGACAAAATCAAAGCAAACACTAAAGGAGAACAAAATTCCTTACAACTCGAGTAACATTACCAAATGACGCTAACATTGTGGGGAGGTAACGAAAAGTGTGGGGGACTCTAAAGAGAAAGTGCAATGAGATCTGCTCATATGGGTAGTTTACAGACTCAAAACTGACGACACAATAAGGCGCCACAAATTATAACCAAATTATGCAGCACAAGTTGTACGGCAAAATAGCCAAGAAACGAGCTGCTCGGAATATGGACCATGCTACTGCGACTGCGATACTTACATTTACACGAAATCAGCAGACCATGTGCCCATCAGCACCAAACGGCGACCAGCAGACGAGTGACCGCCACGGTGGGAGGCGAACGAATGATGGAGAAATATAGATCTTACTCCACAACTCTCCACTTTAAAAAAGAACTGTATCGAGGCGACGACTCAATGCTGTTGCTAATTTTATGGAAGAAAATATGGCTTATTTCATGAAATAAAAGGACACACAGCATGAACTTCTCGTACAAAGTACACTTTAACAATAAAGAGACTGTTACCGTGATGGAGATTCTTCGCGCCTAGCACGGTGGTGGGACGACTCAATTCGACTGGGTACACCAGATTTTATTGCAAAACCAGTAGACATTCCCATGCTCGGTGTCTCCGTGTCTTTTATGTCCGAACAGAATACAAACAAAATATCATGATCAGTTACTCTCTGAGCATGTAAACTGCATGATCACGCCTTCTGCTCATTATTAGGAGAGGCTCAAGTTCTGCTGAGAAAACCATGAAGCAGGCCACAGCCCACTCCCGCGCAAACTGACCAGCTCCCAAGGGACCTTCACCCATTCTAATGAGTTTCACTGATGGTCTCCTGCTGACCAGGAGGAAGCAGAGGCCACACTAAGAGAACAAATTCACTGTGAGAAAAACGCAAAGCTTCTCTCCCAGCAACAGTGCCTAGTAAAAAATAAAATTAACTAATACAAAATAAAATTAACCTCGAAATGGCGCCAAAAAGAAATGAATATTATGTGGCTATATGTGATAGCAATGTAATCTATTAGATGCTACATAATTGTCATGTATGATTATTTCATTTATTGGTTGTAGGTGATGTGAATACCAATAAAGAACTATCTTGAAATCAAAAACGCAGTCACTTATCTAGCATTTTAGCTGGATCCCTTCATAGTCGTATAAAAAAAAATTCAAACTCTTTAATTGCTGTCACAGGCATCTGGAACAAACTGTTCTGCACTACACTAACATTTCACTACCCTTCTCACATTGAAAAAGAAAGGTGAAGATCCTCCGTTAATCATTCCATACGTTTTATTCACAAATTATCGTTTCTGACTGCTTCTGTACCCCAAACGGAGAAGCAAATTCTCTGTTCATCTTCCAATTACATTTCAAACTCTATGTTCTGCACATCAGTGTGAAATGGAAAGGTCGTCTGTGTTACATCTAGATCTTCATATATACTCTAAGAGTCACCTTATGGTGTATGGCGAAGGGTACATTGCCAGACTGTGTGGCCGTGCGGTTCTTGGCGCTTCAGTCTGGAACCGCGTGACCGCTACGGTCGAAGATTCGAATCCTGCCTCGGCATGGATGTGTGTGATGTCCTTAGGTTAGTTAGGTTTAAGTAGTTCTGAGTTGTAGGGGACTGATGACCACCGATGTTAAGTCCCATAGTGCACAGAGCCATTTGAACCTTTTTTTTTAAAAAAAAAAAAAGGGTACGTTGAGTAATATTGTCGGTAAGCCTCGGTGTGAACTCTAATCTCTCCGATTTTAGGTTCATGGTCGTATCGCGAGATGTATGTGGGAAGGAGCAGTATATTGGCTGACCGTCCTGGGAGTGAACGCTCTCAGAATGTTACCAATAAACCACACCATAATGCACAGCTCCTACCTTGTAGTGTCTGCCACTAGAGTTGAAATTGTAACGAAAGGCGTTGATTATGTTTTGGTCTTCTCTATTTGCTGTATCAGTCTTACATGTCCAAGATGATCAATAGGTTGACAGACGGATTTAGTAACTTACATTATTTGTGGGCGGTCTTCCAGATGGATCTTTCAATGAAATTTTGGCATCTACCCTCATTACTATTAGTTTCATCTGGACTTTTCGCTTTAAATCGCAGCATACCAATTCCTTCCGATGTTCCACGTATCTTGAGCAGTCGACCTGCCTGTTTATGCACAATACATTTGTTTACATTGAGAATCAAGTCACAATCGCTGCACCAAGCCTCGATCGCCTGTAGGTCTTCCTCTGTGCCGCTAAAATTTTCTAGTGTTGTGACGTCTCCTTTTTTCTTGTTTCTTTTCTCTCTTTCAACAGTTTTCTAGCTGTGTTTCTGTTGGCCACCACGAATTCCTTTTCTGTGTCAAACACTGCACTCAGATTCTCTTGTACCCAACGTATTCACGTATTCTTTAGACATATTCTAATCTTTGTCTCCCTCCACAATTTTTAACCTCTACAGCGCCCTCTAGTAGCAACGAGGTTTTTCCTTACTATCTTAACATGTGTCCTATCACCCAGCCCCATCTTCTTTTCAGGGTTTTCCACATCTTCCTTTCTTTGACGGTCTGCGGAGAACCTCCTCATTCCTTATCACTCCATCTAATTTTCAACATTCTTGTGTAACACCACATCTCAAACGCTTCGATTCTCTTCCGTTCCGTTTCTCCCATTGTCTGCTACTTCTAACTAGTTGTCTTTATTCGATTTATTCGTGATTCATTTTCTGTATTCTTTAGAGTTCATTGCCCGCGCGGGATTAGCCGAGCGGTCTGAGGCGCTGCAGTCTTGGACTGTGCGGGTGGTCCGGCGGAGGTTCGAGTTCTCCCTCGGACATGGGTGTGTGTGTTTGTCCTTAGGATAATTTAGGTTAAGTAGTGTGTAAGCTTAGGGAGTGATGAACTTAGCATTCAAGTCCCATAAGATTTCACACACATTTGACATTTTTTAGAGTTCATTCCATTCAATTGATCCTGTATTTCTTCTTCACTTTCACTGTGGACAGTTGGACTGATATTCTTTAACGTTGAATTTGAACCCCATTCTTGAAATATTTTTTTATTTCTGTTACTCCTTCTTCTATGTATAGAGTGAACAGTAGTGGCAAAAGACAGCTTCCCTCTCTTGCACCCTTTTTAATACGACCCCGTCATTATTGGTTTTCCAATCTCATTACCTCCTTTTGGCTCTCGTACAAACAGTATTCGCCGTCTTTCCTTAAATCTGACACTATCTTTCTCAGAATTTCGAACGACTTTCACCTTTTACATTGTCGACCGCATTTTCTAGGTCGACAAAGCCTATGAACGTGTCTTGATGTTTCTTCAATCTTTTTTATTTTTTATTTTTGTTTTTTACCATGCGCCCCGTCAGGATTGACACTCTGGTGTCTTTACCTATCCCAAAGGCAAACTGATCGTCATATAACAGGTCCTCAATTATTTTCACTTCTGTAAATTATTCTCAAAATTATTTGTACAGAAACCAGATGGCAGTTATAAGAGTCGAGGGACATGAAAGGGAAGCAGTGGTTGGGAAGGGAGTGAGACAGGGTTGTAGCCTGTCACCGATGTTATTCAATCTGTATATTGAGCAAGCAGTAAAGGAAACAAAAGAAAAATTCGGAGTAGGTATTAAAATCCATGGAGAAGAAATAAAAACTTTGAGGTTCGCCGATGACATTGTAATTCTGTCAGAGACAGCAAAGGACTTGGAAGAACAGTTGAGCGGAATGGACAGTGTCTTGAAAGGAGGATACAAGATGAACATCAACAAAAGCAAAACGAGGATAATGGAATGTAGTCGAATTAAGTCGGGTGATGTTGAGGGAATTAGATTAGGAAATGAGACACTTAAAGTAGTATAGGAGTTTTGCTATTTGGGGAGCAAAATAACTGATGATGGTCGAAGTAGAGATGATATAAAATGTAGACTGGCAATGGCAAGGAAAGCGTTTCTGAAGAAGAGAAATTTGTTAACATCGAGTATAGATTTAAGTGTCAAGAAGTCGTTTCTGAAAGTATTTGTATGGAGTGTAGCCATGTATGGAAGTGAAACATGGACGATAACCAGTTTGGACAAGAAGAGAATAGAAGCTTTCGAAATGTGGTGCTACAGAAGAAACTGAAGATCAGATGGGTAGATCACATAACTAATGAGGAGGTATTGAATAGAAATGGGGAGAAGAGGATTTTGTGGCACAACTTGTCAAGAAGAAGGGACCGGTTGGTAGGACATGTTCTGAGGCATCAAGGGATCACAAATTTAGCATTAGAGGGCAGCGTGGAGGGTAATAATCGTAGAGAGAGACCAAGAGATGAATACACTAAGCAGATTCAGAAGGATGGGGGATGAAGAAGCTTCCACAAGATAGAGTAGCATGGAGAGCTGCATCAAAACAGTCTCAGGACTGAAGACAACAACAACAACAACACATTATTCTCGTCAGCTGATTGTCCGATTGTTGTAGCACTTTATTTGCATATGCTATCTTCGATACTGTGTAGATTATGTCTATCCAAAATTCTGACGGTATGTCGCCAGTCTCATTGATTCTACAAACCAACCTGAATAATCGTTTGGTTGCCATTTCACCAATGATTTTAGAAATTCTGAGTGTATGTTACGTACCCCTCCTCCGTTAATTGATTTCAGCTCTTCCCGAGCTCCTTTAAAGTGTAACTCATATACCAGATCCCCTATGTCTTCCACATCGACTCTAGTTTCTTACTCTATGACGTGAGCAGACAAGTCATGGTCCTCATAGAGCCTTCAGTGCACTCTCTCTACTTATCAGGTCACTCCTAGGCGTTTTGCACTGGAATTCGCGTCACACTCTTAACTTATCACCCTTGTTTTTAATTTCAACGACGGTTGTTTTACCTTTTTCGAAAGCCATGTAAGTCCTTCCGACGATCAGTTCTTTGTCGATGTCATAATACGCGATTCATAAGTCGCGATGTCATAATAAGCGGAAATAACACACGTTCCAAAATACTGCAACATACTGTCGTCAGCGCTAAATGTCTATGGTTTTGTGCTAATTGGTTTTTCCTGATGACATTTCACCCCTAGTGATCTGGTATGGGTAAGAAAATACTGAGATAAAAAAAATAAACGGTAATGTCAGTAAATAATGTATAAATCAATCAATAAACATCGCACCTCGCTTGATTCGCATTCTGGTCGTGCGATATCATCCGTTGCAGAGACGGGCATGGAAGAGCGTCATTGAATCATTATGTTGCTCAGACTAGAGATGGATATAAGGCGCACCGGGCTGCATTTCTCTGTGAAGTTGAGAGTCGGTCGCACTCGCCCGACGTATCGCTCGCTGTTCCACAGTGCACGCCGTGTCGTCAGCCACCTTACATAATGCACACTGCAATCTCCCGCCTCAGCTGCACAGTGTAGCTACGCTTTGCCGACTCCATTGTCTTTCTGCATTACTCAAAACGAAAACACCTTTTCTCTCCTGGTCGCTGGACCATATTGGGAAAATGCGAAGGGCTGTCGAACAGACGCACACAAGTTTCTATCACTGGCGTCTGTTTTATGCTCGGGTGTTATGGGCTTTCCAGAGACCGAAAATCTCCTCTGCAGGAATCAACACAGATTCCGCAAATAACGATCGAGTCAAATCCACTGCGTTCTGTTTGTCTGGCGCACAGATTGATGCTGAATACCTTGACTTCCACAATGTGTTCGGCTACGTTTCTTGCTGTCACCTGCTGAGGTACGAGCTGAATATCAGAAAATGGTTTTGATTGGATTGATTACCTACTATATAGGACACAGAATGTCTTTTGTAACGCAGAAAATTTCTAAGACGCAAAAATAACTTCGAGTGTAACCCAGATGATCGCCACTGTTCACAAATATGTAACTATATTACTTCGTTACCTTCATGAGGGTGGTCCAGATGATGCTGTTGTAGACCGAGAAGTCATAGGGAAAAGCAAGAAGACTTGCAGGGAATCGACACTTAGTGCATGGACTAGTAGCTGAAGCTCAGCATTAACAAAGGTAAAGTTTTACGTACAAACAGATGGAGAGACCTGTTATTGTATGATTACACGATTGTTGAAGAATCAGAACATAGGGGTGTTTCGTCTGGGGCGATCTAAAATGAAACGACCCTGTAAAACCAATCACAAGTAGGGCAGATATCAGACTCAGATTCAGTGGAAGAATCATCTGGAAGGGTGGTGCATCCAAGAAGGAGGTAGCTTACGAAACTCTCATTCAGTCGACCCTTTAGTACTGTTCATCAGTCTGGGACTCAGACGATTCAAGGCTGCCGGCCGGGGTGGCCGAGCGGTTCTAGGCGCTACAGTCTGGAACCGCGCGACCGCTACGGTCGCAGGTTCCAATCCTGCCTCGGGCATGGATGTGTGTGATGTCCTTAGGTTAGTTAGGTTTAAGTAGTTCTAAGTTCTAGGGGACTGATGACCTCAGAAGTTAAGTCCCATAGTGCTCAGAGCTATTTTAACCATTCAAGGCTGGTAAAGCAAATTGACTAGATCGAAAGAAGAGCAGTGGGTTTCGTCATGAAAGTTCGTTTAATCAGCGCAAAAGCCTCACAGACATGCTCGTTCAATTCCAGATACAGGTGCTACAAGAGAGGCGTTGTGGTTGAGTGTGTGGTTTACGAAAAGTCAGGAAAATTTTACACGACTTGTTTACCTAGAAACAGCTTTCGACGAAGTAATTTGGAGGAAGATGTTTGAAATCCTTAAAAAGGCAGCCACATGCCGTAGAGAACGGTGGCTAATGTGCTACGTAGAGAAACCTATCAGTAAAAATAAGAGTCGACCACCAAGAAAAACTGACTTGGATAAAAAGGACCTAAGGCAGTGATGCAGTTTTTCCTGTACTGCTGAATCTGTATATCTAAAGAAAAAGGGCTGTCGTAGGAGACTGTTGCAAATGCTGTGTCTGACACCAACATCACATTTGACTAAGATACAGCGCGACCAATAGGACAGTTAATGTCAATAGGAAGACACAGCACTGAGTTTTACCGTTCTCGGTGCAAGAAAAGTTGCTTATATAGTTGTTTCTCAATTCTCCTTTGCTTTGTGTCATCAGTCTTCTGACTTGTTTGATGCCGCCCTCCAAGAATTCGTCACCTGTTTCACCCTCTTCTTTTCATAGTAGCACTTAGAGTAGGACTTGCACCCAACGTCTTAAATCATTTGTGGATTCTGTTCCCACCCCCATTCCCTCTATAACTTTTACCCTGTGCTGATTTCTCTGGTACTAGGTAAGTTATTCCCTGACATCTTGACAGAAGTCTTATTATCCTGTTTATCCTGGTGTCAGTGGTTTTTACACTATCCTTTCTTCGCCGATTATGTAGAGAAGCTCCTCATTCCTTACGTTATCAGCCCACCTGATTTTCAACATCCTTCCTTAGAAACGTGTCTCAAAGCCTTCGATTCCCTTCTTTCCGGTTGCCCCACAGTATATGATTTATGAATATACAATGCTGTGCTCCCAACTTACTTTGTCAGAAACTTCATCCTGAGGCTCCGACCTATGTTTGATTCTAGTACAATTCTCTTAGCCAACAATGTTCTCATTCCAAGTGCTAATCCACTTTTTGTGCTCTCCTTGCTTCATCCGTCGCATGATATTTTGCTTGCAAGGTAACTGAATACGTTCACTTAGTCTATACCGTGGGCCACAACACTGATGTTCAGTACATCGCTGATTTCATTTCTGCTATTCTTCATTAGTTCCGCCTACCTTCGGTTTACTCTTAATCCATATATAGTTCTCATTGGACTTTGCATTCCCTTCAACACGCCCTGTAATTCTTCTTCACTTTCACTGATGATAGCAATGTCATCATCGAATCTTATCAGTGATATCCTTTGAATCTAAATTCTAATTTCGCTCTTGAAATTTTCTTATTTTTCCATCATCGTTTCTTTAATGTATAGATTGAACATTACGGCCTAAAGACTCATCCCTGTCTTACACCCCTTTTTATCCGAGCACTTCGTTGTTAGTCTAACATAGTTATTGACCCCCACTTTGTTCTTGCATCCATTATATAATAGCTTAGTGTCCGCTGTATCACTCGCGTAGCCTTTCTATTTTATCGAATTTTTATGTTGTTCACAAATTGCAATACCTTCTAATCTTTCATGCTAATTAAGCCCATATAAGCATGGTATTTTCCGAATGTACTTTCGACCAAAACCGATGCTGGTCGCTGGAGCCCAAAGTTTTTGTTAATCACGCGTTTTGTGTTCTTGTGGACATATATCCATAGCAACTTTCATCCCCTAACAAACAGGGGTTGAAATTCCAGAAAGCATGAAACGTATTTTTTTTATTTCTAGCGGAGAATTCAAGTAGAAATTGTCACAGATGTGGCCTTAAAATCTTTTAATAGTTCTTCAGTAATTATTTATTTTCAAAGAAACTTTCACCCATAATTTTATCCCAGTAGTGGTTGAGTTCCAAAAAATGCTGAAATACGTGTTTTTTTATTTTCTGACTGAGACACGAAATACCAGTTTTCGAATTTCTAGCTTCAAAATACTCTTAATAGCGACATACTTTCAAAAAGCCTTTCATCCCGTATTTCACTCACATAGGAGTGGAATTTCTGACAATCCCTTTTTAATCGCTGCCTACAGTATAAAATTAAAAACCTCTCAAAACTTCAAGATTTTCTTCTTAGAGGTTTAGGCTGGACGATGACGAGTCACTGAGTCAGTCTGACCTTGTTTCATCCCCTTTAGGGTTTAATTTCCAAAAATAGTGAAATATTTATGTTTTCATCTCTAACCGTGAAGCCAAACACCAACTTTCAAAGATCAAGCTTTAAAGATGCTTTATTTACATAAAACGTTTCACCCCTATCTCATCCCCTTAGGAGTTGAATTTCCAAAAACAGTGATACACATATGTTTTATTTCTAACAGAGAGGCCAAATACAAAGTTTCATAGATTTAGCTTCAAAAATACTTCAACACTGAAATATTTCCATAAAAATTTTCAATCCTCTATTTCATCCCCACAGAGGGTGAATTTCCTAAAACAGTGAAACACCTTTTTTTTAATTTCTAACTGAGAAGTCAAATTTAAATTTTCATAGATTTAGCTTTAAATAGGCTTTCATAATAACATATTTTCATTAAGTCTCGTTCCCTATTTCACTCCCTTGCGGGTTCACTTCCAAAAATAATGAAACTCATATATTTTTATTTCTGACTCAGAAGTCAAACACCAATGTTCATAGATATAGCTCTAAAGGACTTTAGTAGTTCTTTAATAATTATATTTTTCAAGAAAACGTTTCATGCAATATTTCGCCCCCATATGGTTAAGTTTTCCAAAATGCTGGAAAACATATTTCCTTATTTCGGATAGATAAATCAGTTTTCGTAGCTCTAGCTTCAAAATTACCTATCGACATTTTTTTAAAAAAACCCTTCATCCCGAATGTCACCCACTTAATGTTGTAATTTCTAAAAATTCTTTCTTAGACGACTCCTACTCTATAAGATCCATACCTGCTTCAAATTTCAAGTTTCTATCCTTAGTGGTTTGGGCTGGTTTATGATGGGTGAGAGAGTGAGTCAGTCAGTCAAAATATTACATTTTGTACATAGAGAAGACAATCCGTCTTTCCCTACAACTGACATCTGTTTCTCTCAGAATTTCGAACATCTTGCCCTTTTTCCATTGTCGAAAGCTTTTACCAGGTCACAAATCCTATGAGTGAGTCTTGATTATTTTCAGTTATTGCTTCCATTGTCAAACGCAACATCAGAACTGCCTCTCTGGTACCCTCTGTTTTTTTAAAGCAAAAGCGGCCGTCACCTGACAGATCCTCAATTTTATTTTGCGTTCTTTTGCCTATTATTTCCCTCAGTAACTTGGATGCAAGAGCCGTTAAGCTGACTGTGCACTAGATTTCACATTTATCTGCCATTGCTGTCTTCGATATGGGTGACAATTTTCCGGGTGCCTAACGGTATGCTTCCAGATGTACATATATCTCCAAGCACACTCTAAATTGAATAGTCGCTTGCTTTCCACTTACCCCAGTGATTTCAGAAAATCCAAAGGAATTTTATCTCTCTTTTCTGCTTTATTTGATTGCAAATTTAAACTCTGACTTTATTCGCTATTAATAGCTGAAATTTATGCGGAAGGTAATTAGTCTTTCTCCTCTCTCATCCATACTCACCATATTATCCGTGAGTCTTTTTTTCCACTCCTTCTCCAATTTCCGAGTTCCAAGCTCACAATTATAAAATTATCATCTCGCTTTACATAATGTATTACTGTTCAGTGTCTTCAATACTTGCTATGTATCTCTATTTTCTACTGCTACTGTTGTTGGCGTTGGTTTGCTATTGATTGTCATGAGAACAGTCGGACCACTGAATTATTAGCAACTACTCATTCTACCCACTGTTTTTCTATTAGTAACGAATAGTTCTCCCACTATCTTTTTCAACTCCTGTTGATATTATTCTTCTTTCGTCTCACCAGAAATTCCTACCTTATCGTTACATGATCTTTTTCAAATTTTTGACCAAGTCTGTCCTCCGTAAGAAAGTAGAACACTTTACAAAAATACTCTATATATATAGTCATTTCTAGAGAAATATGTTGCTAGCAAATGTTGATTCCAATGAAAGGAGCCATCGGTGCAGACTAAGCAGACTCTTCAGAATAGCTGCTCAGTGATGGTACGCACTGGAGAGACACTGGGCAAAGTGCATTGAACCAAAAGATAATTTTGAAGAAAAGAAACAAATGCATATTTTATCCAAAAATATATTCTTATCAAGGAAAAACGGAAAGCACCGCCATTGTGGACACAGACGGGATAATCAACTACATTTACATCACAAAAAGAAACTATGGCTCAGAAACTGATCGTTAATGTTATTTTATTATACCACGAAGAGAATTAAATCATATGTGTTATTTCACGATTTTCAATTATTGTTGTGTACTACTGTAAAAGGGGATATTAGTGAATCCAAAGTGAAAGAACTATGTTTGATGTAATGCACCAAATATAATTGGAATGAAAGAAAGTGTTTTAACTGACTTGCCAGTTCGGCATCTGGAAGTCTACATATCTGAAGCAACCACTAATGTGTTTTCTCATTATATACAAACATACCGAAAGCTATGGATTTCGTAATGTATGCAGATCCACTGTAAAACTCAACCTCCGTTTTCACCTCATAATCGGTAGATTCTATTCAACCACGTATATTTCGTCCAGGATTTGAGCTACAATTATTAATAAATGTTAAAGGAGACATGGCCACGAAAAGGAAGCTATTTCGGCACTGATGCGGCGGGGGGAAGAATTGAAACATTATCAGAATGCTGTTCAATACTCACAAAGTAACACCTCGTGAGCAGGGCACGTTAGATATTTTGATTCCAGCTGCCTAGGAAACTAAAAACTCGTTCATCTTCGTTCCACTTAGACACTTTGTATACATACCACAGTTTAACCTTTCGCTACAGCATGCCATTTCTAATTCCATCTAAATTGATTACGTTAAAACAGAATAGAAACCTGTGATCCATTGACATTAGTTTACAGTTCCTTTCTCTCCAATCACAGTCACCTCTGGCTGCAGGTACCTAACGTGGTCATCTGCTTTCCTCTTGAGAGCCGGGCCCTTGGTCTTTCGTCAGTCCGCGTCTGCTAACGCAGGAAAACGGCCACGTAAAACTGGTACTGCCAGCCCGCACGCATCCGTCGAATAAAACGTGCAGCCAAACGGCTGCCATGGGCCGTGACTCGCTCTAACTGTCAGAATAATGGCTAAATGTTTTACGTTAGTGAGGCACTGAAACGGAAAAAACGTCTCAACAGTTTATCACTACGTACTTTGCTGGAGTACAGAATTTTCACGTGTTGAGAGACGGGTATTTAGTAATACACGTACGCCTCGATACCCTCGAACTCCTCAAGGGACGTGTATTGCACCTTGCCTT
The DNA here is from genome assembly GCF_023898315.1 of Schistocerca nitens. Taxonomy (NCBI): domain Eukaryota; kingdom Metazoa; phylum Arthropoda; class Insecta; order Orthoptera; family Acrididae; genus Schistocerca; species Schistocerca nitens. The sequence continues at coordinate 416,783,760 of NC_064619.1, read as the reverse complement.
TCGCATTCGACCGTTTTTTTCCACCTCGTATCTTTCTGCGTTCTCCACATCTTCTTCTCTTCTTACAGCAACTTCGCACTCAGTACGTAAACATAAAACCCCAATCCATTACCCCACTTCGCTTCCAAACTAGGCTCATATTTATTCTTCGATGCATTTCCATCCATTCTCTTCAGCCAAAACTTCAAGCAGCTTCGACTTCCAAACCCTGAAATTACTGCCGACATCAATGACATCCTACACAGTCCATCCCAGACTTACCCTCCCAGACATACCTCCCTCGTTACACCTGTTCTCAACCCCGCCATTTCAATTCTACATTAGCGTCTCCTGCAGTTCTTAGCTGTCAAACGTCTTTTCATCTCCATCACGAATATAATGTTAACATTTACTAGATGTTACTGCAGCATCATGTTCATTTCCCACTAGAATCTTCCTCAGAAATCTCCTAGTTCCCAACCACACAGATTTAAAACGATGTCTAAAGTTGTGGCGAAATTTCCTTCGGATGTTTGTATCTCATAGCAACGAGTATTAGGAACAACTCAAATCATCGAGTATCGCCAGAACGTCATACGTTACGCAAAATTTTAAACCCCAAACAGCCATTTTATGACGAGACTGACGCTTCGAAACTAGTAATGAGACTTTCTGTTCATAATAAAAAGCATCATTAACAGTGCTATTTAACGTTTTTACTTCATTTTAAGGATCAACCAGTAATTTGAGATAGCTTCGAACTAAAAATGTCAGTTTTCAAAAAACTACAAGAAATTGTAGAATGTTTCTGTTTAATGATGATACTAGCTTGGTAATGTAGGATGCTGACTGCAAATCAGGTAATGTATCAACTAGAGCAAGGAAACTTGTAGACACTAAATTGATACTATATCACACTAAGACCAAATTGTCTCAGATTTTAACAAATGATTCAACTAAAACTGACATTTTGATAACACAGTATGGGCACAGGATTAGTGCATCTGAACAATTTAAATTAATAGATGCTCAGATACATGTTAAGGTGTCATGGAAAGACCATGTTCAGGATCTTGTTCAGAAACTGAAAGCTGCAATATGCACCGTTACAATAGTGTCTGCAGTAAGCGATAGTCCGACATGAAAATAGCTCTGAGCACTATCGGACTTAACTTCTGAGGTCATCAGTCCCCTAGAACTTAGAACTACTTAAACCTAACTAACCTAAGGACATCACACACATCCATGCCCCAGGCAGGAATCGAACCTGCGACCGTAGCGGTCGCGCGGTTCCAGACTATAGAGCCTAGAACCGCTCGGCCACATCGACCGTCAGCCCGACATGAAATTAGTCTGCTTCCCATATTTTCATTCGCTTATGCCATACAGCATTATAATCTGGTGTAACACTTTCTACTCAAAAAGCGTATTTTTTGCTCAGAAATGGGCAGTTATAACAATATCTCGGGTAAGCTCTCGAACCTCCAGCTAAACCCTGTTCAGGAGAATTCTGACGTTGGCTTCTCAATATATATTTTCTTTAATGTATTTGTTTTTAATAATATGACCTTTTTCTTTTTGAATCATCAGTTGTCTGACTGATGGAGCCTGCATAGATAAATCCCCTGTGCCAACCTCTTCAACTCAGCGTAGCACTTGCAACAAACACCCTCTATTATTTGCTGGATGTATTCCAATCTGTACCTTCCTCTATAGTTTTTACCATCTACAGTTCCTTATAGTATCATGTAAGTAATACCCTGATGTCTTAACAGACGAACTCCCATCATGTCCCTACTTTTTGTCAGTGTTCCCCATACATTTATTTCCTCGCTGATTCTCTGCAGAACCTCCTCATTCCTTACCTTACAAGTCCATCTACATTTTAACATTCGTCTGTAGCACCTCATATCAAATGTTTCGATTGTCTTCTGTTCTTGTTTTCCCAGAGTCCATATTTTACTACCATACAATTCTGTACTCCAAAAGTACATTCTCAAAAATTTCTTCCTCAAATTCAGGCCTACGTTTACTATCAGTAGACTTCTCCCGGCCAGAAACGCCCTTTTTGCCAGTGCTAGTATGCTTTTGATGTCCTCCTTGCTCTGTACGTCGTCGGTTTTTTTACTGCCTAGGTAGCAGAATTCCTTAACTTCATCTGCTTCGTGACCATCAGTCCCGATGTTAAGTTTCTCGCTGTTACCATTTTTACTACTTCTCATTACTTTCGCCTTTCTTCTATTTACTCTCAATCCATATTCTCTACTCATTCCGTTCTGCAGATAATGTAATTCTTCTTCACTTTCACTCAGGATAGCAATGTCATCAGCGAATCGTATCACTGATATCCTTTCACCTTGAATTTTAATTCCCTTCATGAACCTTTTATTTCCATCATTGCTTCCTCGATGTACAAACTGAACAGTAGGGGCGAAAGGCTACACCCTCGTCTTACACCCTTATTAATACGAGCACTTCGTTCTTGGTCGTCCACAGTTGTTATTTCTTCTCGGCTTTCGTGCATATTATATTTGACTCGTCTCTCCCTATAACTTACCCCTATTAGAATTTCGAACATATTGCACCATTTTATATTGTCGAACGCTTTTTCCAAGTCGACAAATCCTATGAACGTATCTTGATTTTCCTTTAATCTTGCTTCCATTATTAGCCGCAACGTCAGAATTGCCTCTCTCGTGCCTTTCCTAAAGCCAAACTGATCGTCAACTAGCGCATCCTCAATTTTCTTTTCCATTCTTCTGTATACTATTCTCGTATAATGCTATCCCGAAAGTCAGTTGGTATTTCGACAGACTTGTGCATTCTACTCACTCATGTGAATAGTCGTTTTGTTGCCACTTCCGCGATTGCTTTTAGAAATTCTGATCGAATGTTATCTATCCCTTCTGCCTTATTTGATCTTAAGTTCTCCAAAGCTCTTTAGAATTCTGATTCTAATACTGGATTCCCTGTCTCTTCTAAATCGACTCCTGGTTCCTCTTCTATCACATCAGACAAATTTTCCCCCTCATAGAGGCTTTCAGTGTATTCATTCAACCTTTTTCGGTCTCTCCTCTGGATTTAACAGTGGAATTCCCGTTGCACTCTTAATCATTTCTTTTTCGATTTCTTCATATTTTTCATGCAGCCATTTCGTCATAGCTTCACTGTACTCTCTGTTTATTTCATTCCTCAGAGACTTGTATTTCTGTATTCCTGAGTTTCCCGGAACATTTTTGTATTTCCTCCTCTCATTGATCAATTGAAGTATTTCTTCTGTTAGCCATAGTTTCTTCGCAGTTACCTTCTTTGTACCCATGTATTCCTTCCCAACTTCTGTGATGGCACTTTTTAGACATGTCCATTCCTCTTCAACTGTACCACCTACTGAGCTATTCCTTATTGCTGTATCTATAGCCGTAGAGAACTTCAACCGTATCTCGTCATTCCTTAGTACGTCCCCATCCCACTTGTTTGCTTATTGATGCTTCCTGACTAATGTCTTAAGCTTCAGTCTACTCTTCAACGCTACTATATTGTGATCTGAGTCGATATCTGTTGCTGGGTACAACTTACAACTCAGTATCTGATTTCGGAATCTCTGTCTGACCATGATGTATTCTAACTGAAATCTTCCCGTATCACCCGGCTTTTTCCAAAGTATACCTCCTCCTCTTGTGATTCTTGAACAGGGTATTCGTTATTACTGGCTGAAACTTGTTACACAAGTCAATTAGTCTTTCTCCTCTCTCATTCATTGCCCCAAGCCCTCATTCTCCTGTAACCTTTTCTTCTTCTCCTTCCCCTACAACTGCATTCCAGTCCCCCTTTACATACTGTATTGCCCTTTCAGCAACCTCCTATACTTTTTCGGTTTAATGTCAGTTCTGATAAGAACAACCCTATCAATGAACTGATAACTGTAACACGCTTTCTGCTCTAGCTTCGTATTCATAACGAAACTTTCTCCCGTTATACCATTTTCTGCTGCTGTTGATACTACCCTATACTCATCTGACCAGACATCCTCGACTTTTTTTCCATTTCACTTCGCTGACCCTTACAAGTCTAAAATAAACAAGAAAAGATCCCGGTTACCGGTTAGGCAGCAGTAGCGTTCCCGCAAACAGTTTAGGCATGGTGGTGTCTCGCATCACTTTGCGGCGTTTACTGTGGGTGGCAGGCAAGCACGGCGGCCGCTACACTGATGTAGGCCTCCCCAGCCGCTGCCGGCTTGCGTCGCGGGTTTGCATAATGCCCTGTGGCAGGAACCGCACTCATGCACGCCACAGACGCCACCACCCCCACCGCCACCAACACCGCCCGAGCGTCAAAGGTCTGACGCAGCACGCTCTGAGCCCCATTGTCCCTGCCCGGCCTGCTGTTCTTCATTCATTTCTGATTTTCCCCACTCATCTCTTTCTCCGCATGAGACGAAATCAGCTGTACCACAATGTTCAGTCTTGCGCCCTGTACTCTTTCTCTTCTGACAAAACTGCTCTAGACACAGACTTCCTCTCTTACTTTGTCTACACTTCTGTGATACCACATTTATACAACTTTTATACTCAGATTTGGAATGTATCCTTTTTATACTTTTTCTGTGTTTTTCCTTTTCTAAGTTGTAATTTCCTATTGTCATTATTTACACTGGCATTAAATTATTATAATCCTGTATAACATGTAGGACATATCTCTTCTCACTGCAAAAAATGACCCTAATAAATTTGCGTCCCTGTGTATTTTGTGCTATGATTTAGAGGGCAACAGATATTTGTACTGATATCCCTCTAACGTACATCAGTCACTGTTTACACTGAAATTAATCCACTCTTTATTAGATTCCCTGGACAGGTGCACCACACAAAACCACTAACGATCGTAATAGTTGGATATGTAACACGAGTGTTGAGCATTCTGTTTAACATACTCTGACAAATTTAATGATAAGACATTCTGCGTGTTGTCCAAAACCTCTGTTTTCGTGGTTTGGTTTCCTTCACACTAATGTATTTGTGAACGCTAGTCTGATGTTGTCTGCTGATGAAATAATATTCAGAAACTCTCTTGGTAATAAACAAATATCTACATCTACATCTCCATACGCCGCAAGCCACCTCACGGTGTGTGGCGAAGGGTACTTTGAGTACCTCTATCGGTTCTCCCTTCTATTCCAGCATCATATTGTTCGTGGTAAGAAAGGTTGTCGGTATGCCTCTGTGTGGGCTCTAATTTCTCTAATTTTATCCTCATGGTCTCTTCGCGAGATATACGTAGGAGGGAGCAATATACTGCTTGACTCCTCGGTGTAGGCATGTTCTCGAAACTTCAACAAAAGCCCGTACCGAGCTACTGAGCGTCTCTCTTGCAGAGTCTTCCACTGGAGTTTATCTATCATCTCCGTAACGCTTTCGCGATTGCTAAATGATTCTCTAACGAAGCCAGCTCTCTCCGTTGGAACTTCTCTATCTCTTCTATCAATCCTATCTGGTACGGATCCCACACCGGTGAGCAGTATTCAAGCAGTGGGCGAACAAGTATACTGTAACCTACTTCCTTTGTTTTCGGATTGCATTTCCTTAGGATTCTTCCAATGAATCTCAGTCTGGCATCTGCTTTACCGAATATTAATTTTATATGGTCATTCCATTTTAAATCACCCCTAATGCCTACTCCCAGATAATTTATGGAATTAATTACTTCCAGTTGCTGACCTGCTATATTGTAGCTAAATGATAAAGGATCTTTCATTCTATGTATTCGCAGCACATGAGATTCAATTGCCATTCCCTGCACCATGCGTCAATTCGTTTCAGATCCTCCTGAGTGTAAGAAAACCCAGCTTGTGTTTTTTTAACTATAAACGAAACATTTTCACTGTCACTGACATTCACAAACAACGTTTATACCAGTTCTGAAGATTAAAACTTCTGCTGCGAGCTAGTCCTGTTGTATCCCTTGATCCGGCTGGGGGCCTCGTTTGCAGTAATGTTTCGCAACTGTGCACACGTAAGTTGATCAGCAACTCCCTTGTCTGTGATTGAAAGTGAGACTAATTCATAACTTTACACTAAGTACTGATGCATTAACGTCAATAATTTGTTTTCATACCAAGAAAAAAAGACGAATGGTTTTGCAGGACGTTCTACTCGTCTAATGAGAAAACTGGTCATATTCTTCCTCAGTTTTCGTCAAATGTAGTGATTAGTGCGTGAATTTTTAGCATACTTTGGAACGCCGGAGAACCTTAGTGTCCCAATCCAGTGATGTCGTTTGTATTGCCGTATGAGGATTTGAGCAGCTGGATAGAGATAAACTGCCTAACTGAACGTTTTCTGACACATTACAATATCTTGCAATCTCTTCTCTTACTTTTCAGCTGAATGCACTGTTTCCTGCTTTCATTTGTTTAGCAATGCGATCACATTTGAGGTTGATTCGTTCATTCTTAAACACTAATTATCATTCAATTAGTCAACCAACGTAACTAGTAATTGTCTTGTTTATAGAATTTCTTCAATACATTTAGGGGATCTAAAGTTATAATGCTACTACAGATAAAATTCCAAACCATTGTGCAATTGTTGTGTTGCTTGAGCTTTTCCCAACGGACTACTCGTAGAAATGGTTCTCGGGCAAGACGTCGGACGGTCCCCCGACGCTACCTCCCCCCCCCCCCCCCCCCCGCCCTTATGTTAGCCGTAGACTTCCCGATGAATTTTACGTGCGTTTTTTCAGTCATAATGATAATTCTTTACTGATTTTGTAAATTCCAGAAAGTGGTGTACCGTATCTGAGATAATAATGAAGACCATGTCCTGTGATTTGCAAAGTACTCGATTAGCTTTCTTCCTGCATACTGTATTCTCGAAAATCGACTACATCTTTTGAATCAAAAATTTTGGTCTTCAGGGCACAGAATATCAGACAGTATCTCCTAAACATGGAATTAGTATTTGTCTTACTCAAGAACGTTTCAGTCGTCGGAATGCCCAGATTTCCTTGACCGAATTAAAAGCTGGTATTACAGTTTCATGGGGTTCCTACATCGATAATACCATCTTTAGTTGTCACAGTGCGATTAAAAGCCAACAGAAGATTTGCGTTATTCCATCAGTAGACAGCATAAATTATGCAATGGCGATAGTTAACGAGGAGCTTGTGTGGTCATTATCTCTGTTAGGCGTCCCTGCAGAAAAACGCATGTTAATCTCTCTTGGCTAATGTATCAAGGACAGAGCTGAAAAATATTATTATGAAGATGTTAATTAACTAATTAACGAAAAACACTTTGAAAATAGATTCAGTGGCGTGTCTCGTACATGTGCATTGGTATTCCTTATTCCTCTCTCTCTCTCTCTCTCTCTCTCTCTCTCTCTGTCTGTCTCTCATGCAACTTGCAAAGTTTTTCTGTTTCACTCATACAGTACTATGATGACAAATTGTAAACAAATAACGGAAGGAAAGAAAAAGCGCAGCCAAAACTGAAAAGATATAATACAAAAAAATGTATCATGGCCACAGACTCCAAATCTACTTAATGAAAACAAACTGCAAAATATATAGAAAGCGTACTACGACAGTCTTCATGCTGAATACTGCAGGTTGAACATGTTACAATACACACAATTATTTGTAAACAGAATTTTGTTTTCTGCAGTAGTGATGTGACAGCGCGAAACATAGTGAATGATTAACTAATGTTTTGTTTCTAACATGGAGTCTGTAACAGCATTGCCCATGAAAGCCTAGGTTTCGCGTTCGAGTCTACCACACAGTTTGAATATGCAAGAAAGGTTCAAGATTGTGACAATTTCACTGCTGATTTCAAGCTACGTTTACTGCTGCATTACCTTCGACAGTACCATCGCAAGTTTTGCTTATGTGATATTTGTTTACTTATTTTTATTTCACCTGGAAGGATTCAAGCCTAAAGGTCGTTTCTTGCAACTAACTAAACGTCCTGAGGAAGCTAAAATTACAACTGGTATAAATGTGAGCAACATTTAGTAACAGTAATAATAACAACAATAATTTGCACTGCCATCCAAAGTGTCAGCAAAATCAAGGAGACACGACTTGCACTAGTTTCCACACAGGCTTAGAAAATCGAATTGCAGTGACTCTAGCGTAAACCACGGAAATTGGTCCCAATGGTTCTCAGCACACTGGGAGCAGTGCCGGATCTTGAGGGTGCTTGGAAACCACTGGCACTGATAAAATATCCATCTACCAAAAAACAAAAGGTCACTTTATTGGGACCTGCAAGACTTGTCTGGTGATAAATGAGTTAGAGCAGTGATCGCTAACTGATGTATCGCAAGGAGAGAGGAGAGTAAAATATGAGCATTGGAAGGGATGTAAGGCAATAATGGTCACTGTCACACAAGTTGTTCATCATATATGGAGAAGAAACGATAGGTAAGGCCACAGAGGAGGCAAGAGATATTGCAATTTGTGGATAAAGGATAAAAACAATAAAACAAGGGGATGATCAAGCACTAATGGTGGAATCAGAAGAGTAACAACGGAAAATGTTAAAGAATATTGCAAGAACGGGCGAGGAGTATGGAATGAAGATAAATAGAGCAAAGAAAAAAGTGATGAGCATAAGCAAGAAGGCAGCTCCAGCTAACATATTGTTAGAAGGTAAAAAGATAAAACAAGTAAAATTCTTTGTGTTCCTAGGAAGTTTCATCATATGGAGCGAAAGCTATACAAAAGAAATAAGGAGTGTTACTGTGAGGAAGAGAACATTAGAAAATGCGAAGCAGCTACTAACAACTGGAAGACTTGCACAGGGACTTGATAAATGTTACGTCTGTCGTTTAGTATTATACAGCTGTGAATCATGCATAGTTCAAAAGAAAACAGAAAGATATTTAGAAACTATTGAAATAAGAATGCTCAAGGGGAAGCGGTCGGGAAGAGTCAAGGAAAAAAGTGTAACTAAGAAAATAAGTACAGAACGAAAATTATTGGAAATGATCGGAAAGAGGAAAAAATCTTGCCTGGAACACATACTGTTTAGGAGTTGTCAGGAACAAATAATTTTAGGAAGAAAAGTGGAAGGAATGAGAGAAAGGGGTAGCATGGGAATTGGAGTGATGGACGTTAGAAGAGGACGAACGTACCAACAGATGAAGAAAGGTGCTCAGAACAGAACACGATGGTCAGAGTCTCAGAAGATAGAAACTCTAAAGAAGAGAAGGAAACACTCACATTCCCAGACCCTTAGAAAGAGTCAGACTACTGAAAAAATACGAAAACCAGCGTGGTGCGCAACTGTGTTCGCTGTGTTGATAATAATAATAACATTTACAGTAAAAAATATGTCGAACTTAAGAAATGTCGGTGTTATCAGCAATGAGCAGTTGCTTCATTCAGTCTTTTCGAAAGCGAGTAGCGACATCTAATAGAAACGTGTGACAACAGTGCAGGAGAAATAAACGTGGAGAGGAACTGGACTTGTAACGGGAAGTGTGAGAAATTATATGGTAAGATTAGAAGCTGAGATAGAACTAATGAAACAAAAAAGAAAGAACGACAAACGCACAGATACTTTGCAGGGTGGCAGAAACACTGGTTCTATGTCGAGAGGGAAGCTAAGCCGAAGATAAAGCTTTAATATCATTTTTGAGGATCTAAGTTTCTGTAAGTTGGAGAAGTACAAATACGCAAGCAATAATACGTTTCGCAGAGGTTTGTAAGGGACATGTAGAAAAGAAGATGACGGTGTAATGTTCCGCCGACGATGAGGAACGCTTTGAGGTCCTAAGCTGGGATTTGGCTTTTTTGGGGAAGGAAATCAGGCGTTCTAAGGGAATCATAACGGTATTCGCCTAATGCGATATAGAAAAAATGCGGAAAAATTAAATCTGAATAGCCGTTCGCAGGTTTCAGCGGTCGTCCCCCATGATGCGAGTCCTTTGTGACTCCTCACTCGGTAGGACTTATAGAGGAGCTGTTTTAGAGATGATTACAAAATCTGCTGATAAAGTCGAGATTAGCATAGTGAAGATGTGGAAGGGATAAGAGGAGCGGGACCAGCGAAGCGGGCGACGACAGCAAGTAGGGACAGCTGTAATCTGCGTGAGGCAGGTGACGCGAAAGGAATGGGGATTGCGGACGTCAGACACAGCCCGTGGAGATTGGCTGCGCGGCACGGCGCGGCGCGGCTGGGGACGCCGTATTCCCGAGTCTGCTATCTCGCCCACACTCTGAATTCCAATGGTCTGCAGGAAGCGGGCAGGGACCGCGCGGCGCGCCCACCCTCCGCCACCCACCGCTCTCCTCGGCCGCCGGCGTCCGGCGTCTCATGGGAAATGTGCCCGAGCGCGCTAGCCCTGCTGACTCGGCCGCCGCGAGTAGCGAGTAGCGAGCGGCGGGGGGCTGCCTGCCACGACATTTCGCGCCGCTTACGAATGGCGGCGGGAACTTCATCCGGCTGCGCTGCACGTCCCACGGCTGCGGAACGCAACTTGCAGACTAAGCAGCCGAAGACTTCAGCGGGCGTCGCTTGCTCGCGTCCCTGATTATCTGGTAGCAGTCCCGCTAAGACTGACGTTAACTGGGATCTGGCGTCTTTCAAATGCTGCGTAACAGACGACGCAAAATTGACAGACGATCCTGAGATCTTTCTCTGATTCACGACTGGGATTTGAGGGTTCCCTATAAAAAGATAGTCATAAGGTAATGTTTTGTGGGACGGGTACAGTACCCTCATGAGCACTTCTATAAGTTGATAGAGAATAGCAGTTTTTACTTATTAAGGTTGCTCTACATGTTTCGCTTTTTAGAATCGAATATACACCAACGTTACAACGAAATTTTCCTTCCACTTACAGTCATCTGACTAGTTCCTTCCGACCCGAAACTAATTCCCATCCTAAGTCAACCTCTTCAATTTAAAGTAGTACTTACACAACAGCGTCGATTATTTGTTGTATATACACCGACGAAAAGAGTAGCAGCACCAAGGAGGTGGTGGTGGTAGGTTCCTATGGGACGAAATTGCTGAGGTCATCGGTCCCTAGGATTACACACTACTTAATTTAACTCACATTAAATTACGCTAAAGACAACGCACACACCCATGCCCGAGGGAGGACTCGACTCTCCGACGGGGGGAGCCGCGTGAACCGTGGCAAGACGCTCGTGACCCTGCAGCTACCCCACGCGGCCACCAACAAGGCCTGTCAACATAAGCGAAAGTTCATCGGCGTGTTTCTACATCTGAAAGAGGATATCTACACTACTAGCCATTAAAATTGCTACAACACGAAGATGACGTGCTACAAACGCGAAATTTAACCGATAGGAAGAAGATGCTGTGATATGCAAATGATTAGCTTTTCAGAGCGTTCACACAAGGTTGGCGCCGGCGGCGACACCTACAGCGTGCTGACATGAGAAAAGCTTGCAACCGATTTCTCATACACAAACAGCAGTGGACCGGCGTTGCCTGGTGAAATGTTGTTGTGATGCCTCGTGTAAGGAAGAGAAATGCGTACCATCACGTTTCCGATTGCGATTGCGGTTTATCGTATCGCGACATTGCTGATCGCGTTGGTCGAGATCCAATGACTGATAGCAGAATACAGAATCGGTGGGTTCAGGAGGGTAATATGGATCGCCGTGCTGAATCCCAACGGCCTCGCATCACTAGCAGTCGAGATGACAGGCATCTTATCCGCATGGCTGTAACGGATCGTGCAGCCACGTCTCTATCCCTGAGTCAACAGATGGGGACGTTTGCAAGACAACAACCATCTGCACGAACAGTGCGACGACGTTTGCAGCAGCATCAGCTCGGAGATCATGGCTGCGGTTACCCCTGATGCTGCATCACAGACAGGAGCGCCTGCGATGGTGTACTCAACGACGAACCGGGGTGCACGAATGACAAAACGTCATTTTTTCGGATGAAGCCAGGTTCTGTTTATAGCATCATGATGGTTGCATCCGTGTTTGGCGACATCGCGGTGAATGCACATTGGAAGCGTGTATTCGTCATCGCCGTACTGGCGTATCACCCGGTGTCATCGTATGGGGTTACACTTCTCGGTCACCTCTTGTTCGCAATGATGGCACTTTGAACAGTGGACGCTACATTTCAGATGTGTTACCACCCGTGGCTCTACCCTTCATTCGATCCTTGCGAAACCCTACATTTCAGCAGGATAATGCACGACCGCATGTTACACCAATAGAATAGGTGCGAAAGCTTATAATATCCCTCTCATTATAGCTCTCAAGTCCGCCAAGTGGTGAATCACCTCCTCGTAGTATAGCAATTGTCAACCAAGAATTACCACTCACAACCTCTGTAGTTGTACAGGAAAAATTAATCTTACATCCTACAGAAGTTATTGGTCCTCCAAGTAGTTGCTGTTGTCCAGTTGGCTTTGGTGTAAGATCAAAGGTATCTACATTCTTGTAAACTGGTAGTCTCATTCTCCTTCTGTATCTTCTCCTCATGTAAGGCATGGCTGTGTGTACTGTGCGGCTGCCTCGAGTCGAATGAGCATGCTGTTGCCTCACGAGCGAGACTGGGTCCCCCTCCAGTGGACGTAGCTACTGATAAGAGCTCAGCAGCCAATCAGAGCGCAGCCGGAAGGGCGTCGCCGCACCGGAAGAGCTCTTTTGCAGCGGATCGCGCTTAGTTAAAACTGTGCGCGATCCTGCGAGGCCCTAGCGGCGGCGATTGGATCTAGTTTCAAGGTCACCCGCCTTGTGCAAAGACATGGCGCCTAGAGACACAGCCATGCCTTTCTGGATACAGAAAATGTTCGACTGCTGCCCTGGCCAGCACATTCTCCAGATCTCTCACCAAATGAAAACGTCCGGTCAATGGTGGCCGAGCAACTGGCTCGTCACAATACGCCCGTCCCTACTCTTGATGAACTGTGGTATCGTGTTCAAGCTGCATGGGCAGCTGTACCTGTACACGCCATCCACTCTCTGTTTGACTCAATGCTCAGGCGTATCAAGGCCGTTATTACGGCTAGAGATGGTTGTTCTGGGTACTGATTACTCAGGGTCTATGCACCAAAATTGCGTGAAATATAATCACCTGTCAGTTCTAGTATAATACATTTGTCCAATGAATACCCGTTTATCATCTGCATTTCTTCTTGGTGTAGCAATTTTAATGGCCAGTAGTGTATTTAGCTTTCGGTTCAGTCGCATAAGAGTGACGCTTGTGGCGTCACAATGAAGATCTAAAATAGGTTCGGTTTAAATATAAGCTGTATCGCCCTCGAGCGTTAGTTGCGTTTGAGATTCGGGCGTGGTGAGCTGATGGTAGTCAAGAAGCGACGAAGGCGGCGTTATCAACACCCCACTAAGTGTGAAAGATACCGTATAATAGGGCTACAAGAAGCTGGATGTTCCTTACGCGATACTGGGGAAAGAGTTGGCAGGAATGTAGCCACTGACCATGATGACTCACAGCGATGGTCACAAGAAGACTGGGCTTCGGAGAGCCACGTGGCACTACCAAGACGGAGGACCATTGGATATGGAGATTGGCTCTGGCGCATAGTACTGCATCTGCAGCATTTGCGTTCTGAGCAGCAGTTGGCACCACACGAACTGTTACAAATTAATCACTTCAAGGACAGCTGCAGGTCGGAAGCCCTTAGCGTGCTAAACCCAAACTACCGCTATTTGCAACATCAGTGGTATACACCGAGAGCTCATTGAAGGGCAGGGTGGAGGCCTGTTGTTTCTTCTTAAAGTTGGTTCTGCCTCAGTGGCAGTGATGGCCGTGGGGAGAAGGACCAGATCTGTCTCCAATATAGCACATATGGCACATCGCTGGACGACAACTCCAACATAACCATCTCTTTATAGAGTGACCAATTGCTTTGGACATGGTTCTCCACCCAACAACCTTGCATCCGTTACCTGTACAACTCAATGGACGCCCTTTTGCTTGCTTGCATTCAACATTCTGACGGTTACATGGGTTATTAATGCACGATCGCTTCATATTTTCCATGGCTTAACTCGCCTTACATTAAGCTGTGAACTTGCAATGCTAATCACTTACGTACATATGTTACCTAGACAAATGTATTCCCAAAATTTAATCATTCCACATTAATTATTTTTTGGTGTTGCGATTTTTTTCCCATCAGTGTCTTCCAGTTTCTGGCATATCCTACACTTTCTGCTCTCCACTGCTACCTGAAGGACCATGGAAGTTATTTCTTGATGTCTTAACATACACTCCTGGAAATTGAAATAAGAACACCGTGAATTCATTGTCCCAGGAAGGGGAAACTTTATTGACACATTCCTGGGGTCAGATACATCACATGATCACACCGACAGAACCACAGGCTCATAGACACAGGCAACAGAGCATGCACAATGTCGGCACTAGTACAGTGTATATCCACCTTTCGCAGCAATGCAGGCTGCTATTCTCCCATGGAGACGATCGTAGAGATGCTGGATGTAGTCCTGTGGAACGGCTTGCCATGCCATTTCCACCTGGCGCCTCAGTTGGACCAGCGTTCGTGCTGGACGTGCAGACCGCGTGAGACGACGCTTCATCCAGTCCCAAACATGCTCAATGGGGGACAGATCCGGAGATCTTGCTGGCCAGGGTAGTTGACTTACACCTTCTAGAGCACGTTGGGTGGCACGGGATACATGCGGACGTGCATTGTCCTGTTGGAACACCAAGTTCCCTTGCCGGTCTAGGAATGGTAGAACGATGGGTTCGATGACGGTTTGGATGTACCGTGCACTATTCAGTGTCCCCTCGACGATCACCAGTGGTGTACGGCCAGTGTAGGAGATCGCTCCCCACACCATGATGCCGAGTGTTGACCCTGTGTGCCTCGGTCGTATGCAGTGCTGATTGTGGCGCTCACCTGCACGGCGCCAAACACGCATACGACCATCATTGGCACCAAGGCAGAAGCGACTCTCATCGCTGAAGACGACACGTCTCCATTCGTCCCTCCATTCACGCCTGTCGCGACACCACTGGAGGCGGGCTGCACGATGTTGGCGCGTGAGCGGAAGACGGCCTAACGGTGTGCGGGACCGTAGCCCAGCTTCATGGAGACGGTTGCGAATGGTCCTCGCCGATACCCCAGGAGCAACAGTGTCCCTAATTTGCTGGGAAGTGGCGGTGCGGTCCCCTACGGCACTGCGTAGGATCCTACGGTCTTGGCGTGCATCCGTGCGTCGCTGCGGTCCGGTCCCAGGTCGACGGGCACGTGCACCTTCCGCCGACCACTGGCGACAACATCGATGTACTGTGGAGACCTCACGCCCCACGTGTTGAGCAATTCGGCGGTACGTCCACCCGGCCTCCCGCATGCCCACTATACGCCCTCGCTCAAAGTCCGTCAACTGCACATACGGTTCACGTCCACGCTGTCGCGGCATGCTACCAGTGTTAAAGACTGCGATGGAGCTCCGTATGCCACGGCAAACTGGCTGACACTGACGGCGGCGGTGCACAAATGCTGCGCAGCTAGCGCCATTCGACGGCCAACACCGCGGTTCCTGGTGTGTCCGCTGTGCCGTGCGTGTGATCATTGCTTGTACAGCCCTCTCGCAGTGTCCGGAGCAAGTATGGTGGGTCTGACACACCTGTGTCAATGTGTTCTTTTTTCCATTTCCAGGAGTGTATTTCCTGTCATCCTGTGCCTTTTTATTGTCGATATTGTTCCCTTTCACGATCTGCGGATCAGTTTCTCAGTACTTCCAGTTGGCAGGCAGCCAGAAGTATACTTGAAACCAAGTGTACTTCTTTACTGCGTTCATAGGAATATGTCATACCACCTCCATTCTCTCACAGAATCTAGTAGTAATTTGCTGCACCAGTTGTAGTTTCTATTTATTGTGGGATATAGCCTTCAAACGTCGTGAAATGTCTCTTTTCCCTTTCCAAGACAGTAGGAAGTACACATATCACGAAATATTGCTGTCTTGAAAGCCAACGGAAAGTATGCTTACCACCGAAGACGAGACATGGAAGTGGACTTCCAGCAAAATCAATATTTCTTTTTGTGGAGTGCAGGAAGCATACATATTACTTGCATCTTGTTTTACTATGCACATGGGATACGTCTCATCCCCTCTGGGCCGACCGGGGTGGCCGAGGGGTTCTAGGCGCTACAGTCTAGAACCGTGCGACCGCTACGGTCGCAGGTTCGAATCCTGTCACGGGCATGGATGTGTGTGATGTCCTTAGGTTAGTTAGGTTTAAGTAGTTCTAAGTTCTAGCGGACTCATGACCTCAGAAGTTAAGTCCCATAGTGCTCAGAGCCATTTGAACCATTTGAACCCCCTCTGGAGGTGTGTGACATCTTGCAGTAGTGCGCTGTAACTGGTGTATATAGAACGCCTGCGTGATGTCTTGTGGTAGTATGCCGCACCAGGTGTATAAAAATGCTACATTAATCAGTTTCTGTTTTTCGTGAGACCACTTCTGTTGTCACTTGTGAAGTCGGAACATATTGTTCCGTTTCTACAGTACGTAGTACTGTCACTTGCTGCGCGTTGATAAACAAGCTGGTATGAGCAGAAATCGCCAAACTGTCAAACCAAGATCATAGTGAGTTCGTTTCAATGATGCTTCACATCATCAACGGAACTTCGAAGTTTTCGTAATGGTAACAAATGACAGCTCACAAAATGGCATTGGATAAAATACTTACCACCATAGACTAGACAAAGCCAACTGATCGTAGGTCTAGTATAACGCCTAAAAATTAACTTTCATGAGTCACTGCAATAAATGCCTGAGAAAGTTTATCTTATACTTCACTCAGTTTTTACCATCGATCTATAGAACCACATCCGCTACGGTCGCAGATTCGGATCCTGCCTCGGGCATGGATGTGTGTGATGTCCTTAGGTTAGTTAGGTTTAATTAGTTCTAAGTTCTAGGCGACTGATGACTTCAGAAGTTAAGTCGCATAGTGCTCAGAGGCATTTGAACCAGCCAGAACCGCATCTCAAATGTTTCATTTCTCTTATTTCCTGTTTTCTGACATGATTCACTGCTGTACAGTTTTGTGCTCGAAACATATATTTTCAGAATATCTTCCTCAAATTGGGGCAGATGTCTGATATTTGTGGACTACTTTTGGCTCGGAATGTCACCTGCGACTCTGCTACTTCGTTTATATGTCCTCCCTATTTCGTCAGTCATGTATTATTTTGCTTCCAAGGTTGACTCAATTCCTTCACCTTGTCTGCTTCGTAGTTCCGAATTTTAATGTTAATTTTATACTTTTCCATTTTAATTCTTGTACACATTCTATATTACGCACCTTACTAATAACTTACAGCTATTTGTCTGAGAATTTGGAACACCACTTATATCATTTTATATTTTTAATGCTATTTCTAGATTGAAAAATTGTATTAATATGTCTTCATTTTTCTAAAAATTATCAAACACTCCATCAGAACTGCCTCTCTGAAAACTATAAATGTCCTAAAGCCAAAGCGACCGTTTTACCACCACGAAAAAGTAAAGTTGTGTTTTGCAAATGCCGTTGTTAGAAGTTAGCTTAAAGTATGTCTAATGGAAAAGCCAATTGATCTAAGTGCTAAAAACATCCTCTTTTTACAAGGGAGTGAAAAAATGTTTGGAGATAAAAATTTAGACAAATTCTGTAGTTATTCTTTTGTTAACTGTTGAGAATAATGAACACTTGCAGATATAGCAACATTGTTTGAAAGTATAGCAAGAATGCCCTTCTTCTTTGTTTCACTCAAAATTTTGTTGCTTTCAAGTGATGAACAATGATTTTTCGTTTCAAAATAAACTGAGTTTCCTATTGAAAGAGGTCACTACATCTGTTTTAGTAATGAATAGGGTCTTGGATCTCCTTTTGAGATCCACAGCATTGAAGTTAGACTAATAGCAGTCTTCGAGGAGTTAATGTATTTTAATGAGTAACTGTCAGAATCACATAAGCTTTTTTGAGTAGTGTAGGACTTCCCACCGTATTTTGTCTCGTGTTCCAATTTCGTTCTCCGCTTTCCATTACTTGATGAAGTGAAGACTGCAACACCCGTTTCTCGTAGATATCCAAGAGGAACAATAAACTAAGCGAGAAGGAAAGAACATTACAGTGACTTACCCTTAGGGTAAGGCAGAAATCAAAAATTCTCTCCCATTATCAGGTTGGTTTCACGTTTCGGTCAATGATATCCGCTGCACGCAGACACTCCCGAGTTTTCATCCCTGCTACAAAAATAAGTTTGATGAGCCAATTCTGGGATCCCCGTAAAAAGTTTATGCACCAATTGCTGACGACCTCCTCCGAGTCCAGAAAATTCCTCTCGCTTTGAGTTTCTCATGTTTTCCCATCCCTATCTTTTTAGCAAATCTCAGAATGTGAGTTTACAGCTTGCCGAGTCCGACCTCCTGCCCTGTGGTGCGGCCGCCAGCGGGGCACAGAGCTCCGCCACAAACAGCACCCATCGCCCAGTGAATACCTGCCATGGCCTTTCAGTGAAAACAGTTTTACAAGCCACTTACTGTTCTACCCCGTGACCTTCGCTTTCCCACAGTCAGCCAACTGACTCAGCTCAAAGAAAAATAACACATAGCTTTCAATATGAAGTAGAAGTGAAAGCAAAAAGTGCTTACTAACGTCATAGGCAATGGTATTTGTTTCGATCAAATGTATACTTTCATGCATCACTTGTAAATTGAATTGAATTGCTAGTCTAATTTGAATAGTGGGTTATTAATTAGGTTATGGAGAAGTCCCGGAAAAAATATGCCATTTAACAATATACATATATGCTCTCAACCAATGTTGTTACCAATGCATATTATTTTTTACCATGACATAACCAGTAAGTCATTATTACCATTGTTATAGCGCTTTCTTCGTTTATCCACTTTCGAAATGAGTTTAAGCTTTACTACTTCGTTTGATAGTTTCTGCCTTCCACACAATCCCAAAATCTCTTCATGAATTCACTATGTTTTTACTTTGCTGTGTTGATGCCAGTCTTCTTTGTTGGCTTCTCTGTAAACTGAATCAGACAGTGTTGAGGGAATTATATTACTAAATTCTATACTAAAAGTAGTCGATGAGCTCTGATTCTGGAGCAGCAATATAACTTTGGTTAGTCAAAGTAGAGAGGATGCAAATAGAGACTTCCAATAGCGAGACAAGTACTTCTGAAAAAGAGAAATTAAATATATAAATTTAAGACGTGTGTATCCAGATTGAAGCGGCGAATGAAAATTTTCAACAAGGCCATGATTCGAACCTGGATCTCCTGCTTACTACGCTCATACCCTTTGCACCACAGCATGGACTACTCTAGCACATCTCTGTCCAGATTCCCATTCACTTCTCAGCCCACTTGGTATTCCCCCTTAAACTCGAACGTCATTGTAGAGGCTCTCTAATTGTATTGGAACAGCACTTCAGCATCGAACGAAATGGGGGATCCTCATCGAAATTCAGGCATAAATGTTTTCATCAAATGTAACTATGTGGTTCCAGAGACCTTTTCAAGTTTCAAACATTGCAGTTGCGCAAAACCACTTATGCGAGGACGGTGTAGTGGTTAGCGCATCTTCCTAGTGAGCAGGAGGTGTGTGTTCGAATACCGGCCTTGACAAAACTTTTCATTTGTCATTTCAGTCTGCATATATACATCATAGATGTTTGAGACATGAAAAGGTCTCTCTAACCATATGGTTCCATTGCTGTAAGTTAGGAAGTCTCATCTGAATTTATTTGGAGTGCAGCATTTTATGGATGTGAAAAGTGGACAGGAAGAAAACTGAACATTTTAAATGTGATGCTACAGATGAATGCTGAAGATTCGGTGAGAAGATAGAATAACTAAAGGAAGAGCTACTGAATAAGTTGGGAAGAAAAGATATCTATGGCCCAGCTTGACTAAAAGTAGGGATGTGTACTAGGACAGGTCCTGAGGGATCAACTTGGTAATGGAAAGAAGTGTGGGTGGAAAAAGAATTATAGAGGGAGATCGAGGCTTCAATACAGCACATTGGTTTAACTGGATGTAGGCTCCAATCATTATGCATAGATGAAGAAGGTTGTTCAAGACAGACTGGCTTGAAGAGCTGAATGAAGAACACAGCAGTAACAAACTTAGAACTGCGCTACATTACTAGTGTCCAAAGGCCAAACGAGTTATTAAGTTTTCTTATGTGATTTCCACGTTTTATAAATCTTCCCAGTTTCTTACAAATAGTTTATTTTTTACCTCTTTTGAATTACTAATACTGAATAATCAGTTGGTGATTCTATTTTCCATTCACAAAACATGGACACAGAATTTCAAGAATCTTTTCTGCATGCTGCTAATGAACTTACGTTTGTGTGTAGAGATCAGATGTTCTTTGCTTTTTCTAAATTGAATTTTCTTGTGTTGGGGCATATATTTTGGTACAATTATTAGTTATTTGTCTTTTTACAATTTTTGTACAACTAAAGAGTGCCCTCCAACAGCTATGGTCTCTGTTACATATAGTCCGTTAAAAAGAAGTGTCTTGTAATAGCAGTTTCACATTACCATATTACTTTTTTGTTATATTGGTTCCATGGAATTCTGAATCGCTACTGATGGTTCATGGGTTGCGCTAGTGCCAAACCTTGATAGCCATACGATCTCTCCTAGGTATTTGAAGGATTGTTTCATCGGTCTCACTACTGCCAAACTTAGCAAATTGTTACTGGAACTTTCCTACTACTTCGATGCAGATTTTCCACTTAATTGGTTTTCTCATATCTCTGAAAATAC
The DNA here is from genome assembly GCF_023898315.1 of Schistocerca nitens. Lineage (NCBI taxonomy): Eukaryota > Metazoa > Arthropoda > Insecta > Orthoptera > Acrididae > Schistocerca > Schistocerca nitens. Next base: position 416,763,000 of record NC_064619.1, on the reverse strand, counting down.
CATTATTATTACTTATCAACATAGGTTTTCCATGTAATTAGTTTTCTAGTATTTCTTAAGATATTATTATTTTTATTACTATTATTATTTATGATAATCATTACTAAACACCTTATTGGAATGAATAACAACATGTAACAAGATCAAAAACATATCCTATTTGGCACTTATGTCAAACATTTTTCCCACTCTAGAGCACAACTTAATTTCAAAAGAAAAAAGTTACCAATGTCACTTTTGCTTTCATAGCTATGCGGAAGACGTAATTTGCATTTTGCTGGAAATTTAAAAAAAGTTGTTCCTATTCTCATGAAGGTCATCCGTGCTATGCTGCAGTCGACAATGTAAACAGATTTTCATAGTTAACACTGAAACACAATAACTGTGTTGGTACTATTTCTAAAGGGTTGCTTTGAAATGTGTTTCCTTGTACGAGAAACAGGTACAATCTCTGAGGGTATTTTTTAATGTATCCTGACGAAAACAATGATGGTTACATGGAATGATTTCATGGGCTGCAAGCAGCCACCCACTGGCCTCTATAAGAATGTATTTTGCCAAAAAAATGAGACGTGTGTAAAGTGAAAACTGTGTGTCGGACACGTATCTCCGTTTTTGGACAAAGCACATAATGGAGAGAAATAGGAACATAACAGCTTCCTTAGCATAAAAATTCGGAACGACATAATAGTATAAGAAATGAAATAATTCACTCATCTACGAAACAAAGGATGTCTCAAGCAAGGAGGATATCAAAAATACATCAGCTAAGGCGAAAAAGGTTTTCTCCCACAAAAGAGCTCAGATGGTATCAAATATTTAAACAGAAATGAGGAATAGGAGAAGTCGATATCTGGAAGCAAAAACTGTACCCTAGGAAATGCGGAGGAGATAAAACTACGAGCATTCGAAATATGATGCCATTTAAGAATGTTTAAAGTAAAGTGAGGAAATAAAATACAAAATGAAGAAGTTACATGGACATCAGGTGAGGAAATGAGTCTAGGAAAAACCCTTGCCAAGAGAAGGAAGATGTTAGTGGGACTTCTACTACAGCAAGTAGGGGTAGTTAACTTATACAAGAAGGAGCAGTACTGGGGAAAATAGTAAAGGCAAGCAAAAATTAGCATGCGTAAAACAAATTATCACTTAGAAAGAAAATACGAATACTGCAGTACCTGTATCATTCCTAATTAGGATGCTATGTTCCTTTCGACATGTATGCATGTAAAAAGAACGGCACTGTGGTGAGTACAGCTGATGAAAATACGTTAAATGTATTCACAATTGCGAATATGGACAACCATCAGCTTAAGAATAGAAAGTACAGGAAGAAAGTATTGGTTGCTCAGCAGAGTTCAGTAAGTACAATGTGTATTCACCTCTGCTCATCATGTAGGTAGACAACAAAGTAAAGTACCCATAAGGGAAGGAGGAACCGAAATGGAACGCCACGAGTTGAGAGGTATGTGATGTTACTGCAGTAATTAAAAAATCGAGTCAAATTTACAAACAACATGGTTGTATGAATCCACTTATCAGTATGACGTTTCATCCTCTCTGGCCCAGATACATAGACTGGTTTAGATCAGGAGGGCTGCCATAAAGTCATTGTATCCTCTGCTGACGTAAACTGGCCCATACTGGTGTAACAAGTCCTTGATATTCTCGATAGTGGCACTGGGACAGAGCTTACACTCGAACTGCACCACACATGTTCTATCTGCATCTTTTTTACCTCGGAAGTACCTCAACGTTACTCAGACAGTTCATAGAGCGACTTGACGTATGTGGGCGAGGATTGTTCAGTGGAAATGTAGCACCACTATACCATACCATTAGATATAGCACATGTGCACAAAAAATCCCTTTGATCTACTGTTGCGCCATGAGAGTTCTTCCAGTCACTATCAGGCCTGGCCTGGACTCATACCCAATGGGACACTATGACGCGGGAAGTATACCGCTCTATCTCCACTAAACAATGGATGAAAGAGATGCTTTCCGTGGTCACTGTACACTCACCGATAGTGGTCATCGCGATTAATACAGTGACACATCGTTAAACACAATGTGACGCCATCCATCAGCTTCTCTAGTTTCTTGTCATCACACCACTCCAAACGTAGCCCTTTGTATTGTGGCTTTAACGGCAGCCTGCAGATGGGACAATAATTCCTTAGTCCATGTGCTGCTAGTCTGCTCCAAATAGTGTGAGATAAGATAATGTTGCAGTAAGTCTGTTACTTATTCTCAGACGGCAGAGGGAGATGGAAGGGGTTATACTGTGTTTGGTGTACAATACAGCAATACTCTCTTATGTTGGTCACAATTAGTTGACCAGAAACTTGACGACGTTTTTTTTTTTTTTTTTTTTTTTTTTTTTTTTTTTTTTTTCATCAGTCTACTGACTGGTTTGATGCGGCCCGCCACGAATTCCTTCCCTGAGCTAAACTCTTCATCTCAGAGTAGCACTTGCAACCTACGTCCTCAATTATTTGCTTCACGTATTCCAATCTCTGTCTTCCTCTACAGTTTTTGCCCTCTACAGCTCCCTCTAGTACCATGGAAGTCATTCCCTCATGTCTTAGCAGATGTCCTATCATCCTGTTCCTTCTCCTTATCAGTGTTTTCCACATATTCCTTTCCTCTCCCATTCTGCGTAAAACCTCCTCATTCCTTACCTTATCAGTCCACCTACTTTTCAACATTCGTCTATAGCACCACATCTCAAATGCTTCGATTCTCTTCTCCTCCGGTTTTCCCACAGTCCATGTTTCACTACCATACAATGCTGTACTCCAGACGTACATCCTCAGAAATTTCTTCCTCAAATTAAGGCCGGTATTTGATATTAGTAGACTTCTCTTGGCCAGAAATGCCTTTTTTGCTATAGCGAGTCTGCTTTTGATGTCCTCCTTGCTCCGTCCGTCATTGGTTATTTTATTGCCTAGGTAGCAGAATTCCTTAACTTCATTGACTTCGTGACCATCAATCCTGTTGTTAAGTTTCTCGCTGTTCTCATTTCTACTACTTCTCATTACCTTCGTCTTTCTCCGATTTACTCTCAAACCATACTGTGTACCCATTAGACTGTTCATTCCGTTCAGCAGATCATTTAATTCTTCTTCACTTTCACTCAGGATAGCAATGTCATCAGCGAATCGTATCATTTATATCCTTTCACCCTGTATTTTAATTCCACTCCTGAACCTTTCTTTTATTTCCATCATTGCTTCCTCGATGTACAGATTGAAGAGTAGGGGCGAAAGGCTACAGCCTTGTCTTACACCCTTCTTAATACGAGCACTTCGTTCTTGATCGTCCACTCTTATTATTCCCTCTTGGTTGTTGTACATATTGTATATGACCCGTCTCTCCCTATAGCTTACCCCTGCTTTTTTGAGAATCTCGAACAGCTTGCTCCATTTTATATTGTCGAACGCTTTTTCCAGGTCGACAAATCCTATGAAAGTGTCTTGATTTTTCTTTAGCCTCGCTTCCAATATTAGCCGTAACGTCAGAATTGCCTCTCTCGTCCCTTTACTTTTCCTAAAGCCAAACTGATCGTCACATAGCGCATTCTCAATTTTCTTTTCCATTCTTCTGTACATTATTCTTGTAAGCAGCTTCGATGCATGAGCTGTTAAGCTGATTGTGCGATAATTCTCGCACTTGTCAGCTCTTTCCGTCTTCGGAATTGTGTGGATGATGCTTTTCCGAATGTCAGATGGTATATCGCCAGACTCATGTATTCTACACACCAACGTGAATAGTCGTTTTGTTGCCACTTCCCCCAATGATTTTAGAAATTCTGATGGAATGTTATCTATCCCTTCTGCCTTATTTGACCGTAAGTCCTCCAAAGCTCTTTTAAATTCCGATTCTAATACTGGATCCCCTATCTCTTCTAAATCGACTCCTGTTTCTTCTTCTATCACATCAGGCAAATCTTCACCCTCATAGAGGCTTTCAATGTATTCTTTCCACCTATCTGCTCTCTCCTCTGCATTTAACAGTGGAATCCCCGTTGCACTCTTAATGTTACCACCGTTGCTTTTAATGTCACCAAAGGTTGGTTTGAATTTCCTGTATACTGAGTCTGTCCTTCCGACAATCATATCTTTTTCGATGTCTTCACATTTTTCCTGCAGCCATTTCGTCTTAGCTTCCCTGCACTTCCTATTTATTTCATTCCTCAGCAACTTGTATTTCTGTATTCCTGATTTTCCCGGAACATGTTTCTACTTCCTCCTTTCATCAATCAACTGAAGTATTTCTTCTGTTACCCATGGTTCCTTCGCTGCTACCTTCTTTGTACCTATGTTTTCCTTCCCAACTTCTGTGATGGCCCTTTTTAGAGATGTCCATTCCTCTTCAGCTGTACTGCCTACTGCGCTATTCCTTATTGCTGTATCTATAGCGTTAGAGAACTTCAAACGTATCTCGTCATTCCTTAGTAATTCCGTATCCCACTTCTTAGCGTATTGATTCTTCCTGGCTAATGTCTTGAACTTCAGCCTACTCTTCATCACTACTATATTGTGATCTGAGTCTATATCTGCTCCTGGGTACGTCTTACAATCCAGTACCTGATTTCGGAATCTCTGTCTGACCATGATGTAATCTAATTGAAATCTTCCCGTATCTCCCGGCCTTTTCCAAGTATACCTCCTCCTCATGTGATTCTTCAACAGGATATTCGCTATTACTAGCTGAAACTTGTTACAGAACTCAATTAGTCTTTCTCCTCTTTCATTCCTTGTTTCAAGCCCATATTCTCCTGTAACCTTTTCTTCTACTCCTTCCCCTACAACTGCATTCCAGTCGCCCATGAGTATTAGATTTTCGTCCCCCTTTACATACTGCATTACCCTTTCAATATCCTCATACACTTTCTCTATCTGTTCATCTTCAGCTTGCGACGTTGGCATGTATACCTGAACTATCGTTGTCGGTGTTGGTCTGCTGTCGATTCTGATTACAACAACCCGGTCACTGAACTATTCACAGTAACACACCCTCTGCCCTACCTTCCTATTCATAACGAATCCTACACCTGTTATACCAATTTCTGCTGATGTTGATATTACCCGATACTCATCTGATCAGAAATCCTTGTCTTCCTTCCACTTCACTTCACCGACCCCTACTATATCTAGATTGAGCCTTGCATTTCCCTTTTCAGATTTTCTAGTTTCCCTACCACGTTCAAGCTTCTGACATTCCTCGCCCCGACTTGTAGAACGTTATCCTATCGTTGATTATTCAATCTTTTTCTCATGGTAACCTCCCCCTTGGCAGTCCCCTCCCGGAGATCCGAATGGGGGACTATTCCGGAATCTTTTGCCAATGGAGAGATCATCATGACACTTCTTCAATTACAGGCCACATGTCCCGTGGATACACGTTACTTGTCTTTAATGCATTGGTTTCCATTGCCTTCTGCATGCTCATGTCGTTGAACATTGCTGATTCTTCCGCCTTTAGGGGCAATTTCCCATCCCTAGGACAAGAGAGTGCCCTGAACCTCTATCCGCTCCTCCGCCCTCTTTGACAAGGCCGTTGGCAGAATGAGGCTGACTTCTTATGCAGGAAGTCTTCGGCCGCCAATGCTGATTATTTATCAAAACGTAGGCAGTGGCGGGGATCGAACCCGGGACCGAAGACGTTTTGATTATGAATCAAAGACGCCACCCCTAGACCACGGGTACCTTGCTGCGACGTTTATATCTGCCCTCAAATCCATGTAGCCTTTTATTACCCATTACTAAAGGTATCAATGCCACAGGAAAGATTTCGATATGTAGCAACAGAAATTTTGGTCATTTGACGTAAAATGTCTGAGAGGTGGGAAAGAAGTTTTAAATGTAACCTAAAATCACTTCCACTCTATAACTCTTTCTATTTCATGCATAAATTTTTAATCAAAAGGTAGTAGAACTAGTTTTTAAGTATGACTGCATGACTAGGAGCAGAAGATAAGATGTTCATTAGTGTTAACATTAATCTTTTCTACACACCATGTAAACTGAATTGTTCCACATGGTTTTGATAAAACAACCCTTAGAATGATCTATAAAACCTGTAACTAACGAAATAGCCCGATAGACAAAGCTGGATGATGTAGTTACAGAAGAAAGTGGGAAGTCCTACCCCACTCAAACAGGCTGAGGCAGTACAAAACTTGAGAAAGCGAGAGAATAGCAGCAGACAACTCTTGGTCGCTTTTGTCCCTACTCTGTTTATTACCTAATCCATATTCTGTGCTCGGTATGCCACCTATTTCTTAACTTAGGTCACCCAAATGTGCCTTATTTCCGCCCAGAAAGGCTATATCGTATGCAAACCATGGTATTAGAAAACTGTACTCCTGGCATTTGCATTCCTCTTCCGAAATTTCTTTCACTGTCCTCACTGCTTCTTTGAATAAGACTTGTGATAAGCTGCAGGCCTGCGTTATACTTTCGTTTCATGAATTTGAATTTTTATTACTTCCACTCCAGTATTGTTGATGGTCTCTGTACTTTAGCACCAATCTGATCAGAACTGCTTTGATTTTGACTATAAATGTTAGGAATGCATCCTTACTTTTTCTTGAATCTTCCTTCCATTGTTAAGTGCAATATTAGAATAAATTTGGTAATCCTACTCCACCTTACAATGTCTAAAACTTTCTCTATGTTCACAAATGCAAGGAGTGTATCTTTATTACACATTAATCTGTGGCCTATTGCTAAACACATTATCAGTAATAATTTATGGATCTGACAGTGGAGGTCGGTTGAAACGTAGTTTGCAGAGAATTTGAAAGATGTATGTGTTCGGTATTTGAGGTGTTGGCATCGGAGCTACATACGATTGGCGTTAGAAATTAGACTATGTGAGTAATAATCAACCATTGCTACACAAGAAAAAAATTAACATGGAGACAAACTTCGATCTTCTAGCGATGTTACGTTTCTCAGTCTATATCAAAAGATAAAGTCCTCTGTTATTTGATAAGGGAACCATGTTACCGTAGCCAGTTGTGGCTAGTAATTTTAGTGACAGGTTTCACTGTGTTTATATTACTCTAAAAGTAGAAATCATGACAAATTTAGTAATCTGTTAGTTAAAGCTCAGTTGGAAGACTAGGTTGTGGATATTTGGATTGGGAATATGTTGTTACAGGCCAGTGTTGTAAATAATAACGGTTTAAGACTATCGTAGAAAATCAATAGTTCTTCAGAAACAAGATACAAGTGGAAACTTGACCAGACTGTCGTCTAGAGATGTTTCGTTCCCGAGTACATCACAAGAGAGATTTTATCATTGAAACTAGCTGTGGCTTATAAATTTTCCTGGTTATGCAGTGATTCCGTTACTTGTGCTTCACTTGAAGGTCTTGGCCTCTCGGCTGTTCCGCTCTCATTCTAGCAAACTCTCCCGAGTTTTCCTTATTATTTTGTAGTTTAGTATTTGTTTTTGTGGTATTCCAGCCTCGAGATGACCAGCGACTTTATTTAACCTCACTATTTCTTTAAATTACTGTCTTCGTTAATTGCGTCCATATTTGATTTGGTGGTTTGTATTTTTTCACATTTAATTTAATAGTGACTAGTTTCGAAAGCTTTCTTTCTCTTTTAAATCATAACCTTATTTAAAATTGCATTAGACAAAATGTAAGATAGAAAATATTAAAGAGTAGTTTGCTAGAAAAGTCTTTGTATGCGCTAATACTCTGCATTTTGCATTTTGACTAATGATGTACTTTCAGAGTATGTATTACTTTTCAAATGAACAAATACATTATAAAATAGTCGCCATAACTCAGATATGAACACAACTAAGAAAGAAAATCAAAGAAACAGTAACACTTGTTTTGTTCGCCTTTTTATGGCATTTATTCTGTCTGTTCCACCATTTTACTCTATTTCATTTTATTAATTCATTAACAGAATGAATTCCCAAATCTGCTCAGTTGTCTTCATTCCTTATACGATCCATAAGACTATAACCTCTTCTGCGTCTCGCACATTTTATTTCAGTATTTTTGTAACTTTAAACATAAATATTGAGACGAGTCTCGTAGTTTATTAGTGCAAGTCGGCTGAAGATGAAAGAGTGTTTGGGAAATTTGAAACTTTGAGGTTGAGGAATGTATTAGTATATACACTAAAATGTAAATCAGACGACGGATTAGGCTGTTGTGTATCACTTCCTTTACTCACAGAGTAGCTCGGCTGATATGCTGGGTTGCCTACCTCGCCAGACACGTTGCAGGGAGGCAAGCCGCTCGCGTGGCCATGCCGTCCCGCAGCGGCGCGGCCGAGACATCGATTATCCGCTACGGCGTCGTCCCTTCTCGGCCTCTAAAGACATCCTCGAGCTTCTCCACGGCTATTTTTGACGCACCGTTAGGCTATCCTCGAGCTGTGTACCCGCAAAGGCAAGCCGCTTCTCTCGGCGGCCGCCAACGCCCTAAGGGGATAATCCGCCGTCGCGAGTGTCGAAGAATAACTGCGCGGTGGCCGGGTCGCACAAGAGCCGCATAAATTTTAGTAAGGCTTTGTCGAGGGCTCCGGTGAGGCCGTCTGGCGATCTTCCCTTCCCCGTAATACGACGGTACACACTTCGACCAAGAGAAGGTATCTATAAATTGAACCCGAAAACCTTAGGAAGACAATTGTAAGGATACCACAGGTTCATACACTTCGAGATAAACATCTAACGGACGGAAATAAATTGTTAATGTTTATCGATATAAATAATTTGCACCTTACAGTACAACTTAAGCTGAAAGTAGTGACTGCCAATAAATATTTATTTTATTCATATAAATAACTTACAACTTAAACTCAAACTGACAATTGTCAATAAATATATTTAGTGTTTTATTGTTAAAAATATCTTATAGCTTGTACGATGGAGGTTCGATAAATAATCTAACACATTCGTTTCTGAAAGCAGGTCAGTTTTATTCAGTTTCCCAATACACAATGTTTTTCCCCACTGTTTTGGTCACAAAAGCCTATTTTTCAACATAATCAACCTTCAAAACGATGGCTTTATGCCACCTTACTGGGACGGCCAGTTTGCTCACATAATACCACTCTACTGGTCTGCATCGGATCCAACGTCTTACAACACCATTGACGTCCCCGTCATGCACGTACTACTTCCAGCGGAGTGCATCCTTCATTGGGCGAAACAGATAGAAGTCGGAGGGTGCAAGATCCGGGCTCTAGGATGGCGCCGGCCTGTGTGGCCGAAGGGTTCTAGGCGCTTCGGTCTGGAACCGCGTGACCACTACGGTCGCAGGTTCGAATCTTGCCTCCGGCATGGATGTGTGTGATGTCCTTAGGTTAGTTAGGACGCCAATTGTATGTAGCATCCATGCCAGCACCCCAAGTACAGAACACACACATCTTTCATATACTCTGCAAACTACGTTTCAACCGATCTCCACTGTCAGATTCATAAATTCTTACTGATATTGTGTTTAGTAATAGAACACAGATTAAGGAGTAACAAACTTACACTCCTTGCATTTGTGAACATAGAGAAAGTTTTAGACATTGTAAGGTTGGGTAGCATTACCAAATTTATTCTAATATTGCACTTAGCACTGGAAGGAGGAGTCAAGAAAAAGTAAGGATGCCTTCTTAGCATTTATGGTCAAAATCAAAGCAGTCTTCATCAGATTGGGGCTAAAGTATAGGGACTATCAACAATACTGGAGTGGAAGAAATAAAAATTCAAGCTAATAGGTTTAACCAGTTCTAAGTTCTAGGGGACTGATGACCTCAGATGTTAAGTCCCACAGTGCTCAAGCCATTTTCTAGAGTGTCTGAAGAAAATGCCCAGTGAAGTTTTGTGAGCTCTCTCGGATGCGCAACCTTGTATGAAGCCATCAGTTGCCATGGAGAAGGAGAATTTCGTTTGCAGTTTTGTAGAGACGAACACGGTTCAATTTTCTGAGGGTAGCACAGCTGTTGACGGGCGGACGCCACACGGGAGATCAGATACGATTGCGTGATATTCGTGTGTTGATGACAGACACCTCACCCGACGACTCAGCATGCTTTGTTCACTGCCAGTCTCCGTAGACATTCTGCAATCGCCTATGAATCTCTACGATGCTCTGGTTTCCCGCGAAAAGAAACTCAGTGACATCTCTCCTTGAAACGCACCTTCGTCACAGATGCCGTTTTGGAGGCTACGTATGGCTCCACCACCCATCGGAACCTCGTGAAACCGTAGGGACTGAAGCGGAAATATTCCATGATGTCCCAAACCAAATTCCGCGTTTTTCCAACCGAAACTGGCTGAGAATAGAACGTGTTGTATTACTTGATGAACGCCCGTCCTGTAAAAACTTTAGCTCAGTGTAACGGCCACCAGATTTAAGGCATGCATTATACGATAACCTACCGACAGATATGAATTCTGTGTACAAAACCCCTTGGTCTCAGTGCTTGCACATAACGTATGTGACAGGAGTGTAATTCCGCACTACTTATTTCATGTGTAAATTTCATGGGCGTGGCGATAAGCGCTTAATGATTTTTGTTTGTTATTTGTTATTCAAGGCATCATACAATAGAAGCAATAACATTACTAGGTAAAACTGTAGTTTACACTATTAAAACGAACGTACTTAACGTCAACACATTAAAGTCACACACTATAGTATGTTATATAAGTATGTCATATAATTAGGAAGTCGTTGTTCACCAACGTTCTCCAGTGTTCAGATTCCTAAATTTACACAGAAAACAGTAGCCTGAAATGCCCTGTTATTTGCTGTAACTAAGTCGACTAAGCTCAACGGTTCATTCAACTTCCTCCAGATTAGCAAGTGGGATTGATATTGTGATTCGCAGAATTCATAGCGTTCATCAGGTTTAACGGAGCTCCATTCCTTCGAATTTCCTTTACGTCAGGATACGCCCGTCTTTAAACAGCTCAGAACTTTCTACGTTATGTAAGTGTGTTAGAAACTCCCAGAAAATTCCTCATTCGGATTCTTCCATGTGCCTAGTGAAGGCGACTGCCACCGGTTCCACAAGGCGTTAATTATGCGATTATAGAGTTGCTCTGAGTGATTGTAAAAAGCTCTTTCTTGGTTTCAGTCTCAGCGGCCGAGGACCATTTCCAAACATAGAGTGTCTGTGGTGCGTCTGTAGCTTTTGTTTATCAATCTCTGCAGCTGTTCTTCTGCTTATTTCTTCGGGAGCTATGACCATAAGCTGACAGATTTGATTTACAGACGTTGGGCGAAGACATCCTGTAATAATACGTCCTATCTACACCCTAACTGATTCGCGTGAGTAGAGTTCCGCCAGACAGGGGCCGCAAACTTCGTGGTTGAAATACTAGGACGACTGTAGTTTACAGGCGAATTTTCTCATCTACGAATCAACACTATCAACACCAATCTTACTTCGCGTACAATTCTTTATACAACTTTCTTTTTGTTTTCATAGCGCTGGAAGAGACGGCGAATAGAAATTACTCATATCCTTTTCTTATTTCTACGTCTGAACTCCGAAAACTACCTTACCTCTGGCACCCCCACCATTTTCCACTATCTCTGTTCCATTCGCGAATAGTGCGTGGGAGGATCAACTCTTTGCAAACTTCCGTATCACCTGAAATTTCTCGGATTTTTGGTCGCTGTCATTTCACGAGACATGTATGAGAGGAGCTACTGTGTTGCCCGACTCTTCTTCTACCGCACAGTCTCGGAATTTCAACATTAGCTCTCACCGTGATATACAGCACCTTCTCTTGTAGCGACTCGCACTGGACTAATATAAGTTGATCATCTCCGTCTTATATGGAATACAGTTTTCCCTTTTTCTATTAACATTTTCACCAGTGTTCCATCTCCAGTTCTAGTATCTGTCGTCCAATTCCGAACATCACTTAAATTTAGATAATGATAATCAACACAGGTATACCTAATACAAACTGATCAATATGTTGATAGCATCTGTCTCCAAGCGCCCGTCTGTATATTGGTATCTTTGACTTTTGAGCAATCGATCAGGAATTTTAGCTGAATTTGGCAGTTGCCGTTTACCACATTATAGTTTACATGGTGAATCTGAATTCCACCGACAAACATTGAGGAATTCACTATGGACAAGAAATAAATCCCAGTAAACAAGGGCTCTAAAAAGTATACCTTGAGAGCTATGAGCCCTTGTCCATCTTCGCTGCTCTGAAGCGAATCTCTTCTACTGTAGAAGTACTTGCAGTCACTCACAACGTATGCATTTTAGAATACATGTCTACCAGACTTTTCTCCTTGTTTTACTCCATGCTACTACATCCCAAAATATGGAAACTGTAGAGGAGATACGTTTCACAATGTCGAAGGTAAACACATATACATCAATTTAGAACCTATGTTTATTAAATACTTTTTTCTTAGTTTTCGTATGTATTACCATATCTGAAAGTTTGTCGATTAAGTTCTGGTTCATTTTGTAGTTACTGCATTGGGATGACCTTATACGCTTGCAGATACCTAATATATCGATTGCCAATCATGAATCCTTTTGTGCATTGAAACTGACATATCTTAAAAAAGACAACAAAATCATCTGCTTGGACATAAAAGACGATAGTAAAAGGGAATATGAAACCTTTTTATTCTCAGAACTTTTTTTTTCTTTTTTTCCAAACGAAGACGTTTGCCCAGCACCCTGTGGCAAGACCGATGAAATATCTTGTAAGATTCCAGCCACGGTGATCATGCATTAAATGTTTGTCTGCAAATCCTTCGAAAGGGTAGTGTTGCACTTTCGCCAGTAAGTCATGAACTGTAGCTAGTTGTATGTTCTTTTGAAAG